>NC_134411.1:97583145-97913145 GCF_038048845.1 Mixophyes fleayi
TTTCCACTCCATCCACCTTCTTCACCTGCCATGTTCACTTGTGTCTCGTTTGCTCCCACTGTCTCTCTTCACAATCTCCCTCGCTTACAGGCTCTCTCCAGGATGTTAGGCTGGGTACACACTAAAGTGTTTTCAGCCAATTATTGGGCCAAACGATAAATGACCGTTCAGCTCGATATCACATCAGTGTGTACGCTCCAACGATGAACGATTATCGTTCCAAAGCTCATCGTATCGCTTCATTTGCGTTTTAAACCGAACTAAAAATCTTGTTCAACGATGGAATGATGTCGTTCCAATTCTGCAGTGTGTACGCACTCACGACCGGCAGGGACCATAGATCTATATGCAGTGTGCAGAGTCACCATCTTTTCAGCCGATGGTTATGACAGATGAAGAGCGCAGATCTGATGGTAATCGTGTAAAATTTGTTTAATATGTATATACATGAATCAGCTGCTGATCGGGACTTTTTTTTGTTTTACTCTTTGGTAAAATCGTTAAGGATATTTTCTGTAGTGTGTACCCAGCCTAATCTCTCACAGGTAGGGTACATATGTACATATATACTCTTCCATATGTCTTGTGTGTGTCTACTTCGTTTGCCCGTAACATCCTAAGCTGAATTCTTTGTGTAAACGCTACGCTGATCGTTTTCTCATAACACAGAATTATTACTTGTTTTTATTATATCTGTAATTGCTCGAGCATTGCTCATACTTTGGGTTTTGTACTACTTGTTTGCTATTATGCTTGTATTAGTTGTTATATTTATGTGTATTCATGTATTGTTTGTTTTATTCGTGTATCTCTATGCAGACCTCCCAGCGCTATGGAGTCTGTGACACTTTATGAACAAACGATGATGATGAGGGGCCTGTTGGACCCCGGTCAAACGCCCCTACATTGAAACAGTCCTGTCTGTGGCCTCTAGGAGCAACGTGCCTAGAGGCAGTCTCTTCTTTTAAATTCCTGAGTACCCTCAAGTCTGTAGAGTTTGTGGACGGTGGCATCAAGCCCGTATACCTGGTAAGTGCATGTAGGCATTGGCCTAGGGCAGTACAATTACAGGGATCACAGTCCACCCCTCACTTAATCGACTCACCACTATTTTTATTATATATGCCTGCCATTTCGATTATGGTATTTATTTGTTTAATACAGATGAGTTGTAGAGTAATAGTAGAATCCTGCAATAGTGAGAAGAGGGGGGGAAAGGGGCAGCTAAGGTTAAATTCGGGCCTGGGTAGTTTGTTTAAGTAGCAAAATGATCTTTTTTAACACTACAGTCCCTAGCAAATATTTAAGTAGACATTTTATCTGAGTTTCCCTTTAAGGAAAAAACAGGCCTCAGTTTAAGCAACTTGTTTTAATTTGCTGAGTGACACAAATCCTCCGCCCGACACAATGTAACCTGTAGACACGCGGCTGCGGAGATGACATATTGTGTCTGGCAAACACATGTGGGCCACCGGCACCACCTCCAAAATGTTTCTTTATGTTGCAATAAACGCTATGCCGGTTTAAGAAATAATCTCCCGACATCCTGTGAAATAAGGAACCTAAGATTACAATTATCAGAGGGAAGGAGTCGCAGCAGAGAGGCTGGGATGTATTTAAACCGAGCAGACAAGGAATATTTCAGGGGAAAGATGGTTCCTAGCCAGATTGATCTGAATTCTCAAGTCAGTGATTTATTTTTCATAGGCTCCATAAAGCAGATTTGTTTGCAGACAAATGATGCAAGGCTTTGTGCCTATTAGCCGGGGCCATTGCAACCCAGATTCTACAAATAACGAAGTAATGAAAGGACTGAGACAAGCTGTGCTGCAATTTCTGCCCATGGAAGGAGAGAACGAGAAGGATAAAATGTGCCGGTGTTTGTTAACCCTTCGGGTTATAGCATGTTTGTGACACAACAGAAGGTCAGAGGTGATGATGTGAGGACAGTGACTAATCTGTGCTTCAGATGATTTGTTCTGTAGCTTTGCACGTACTGACCGGAGCAATCTGTCCTGCACTGATGAGGACAAACAAGGTGGAAACAGGCTGCCTATATGTGAGTGCCTGCTCAGGTCATGCTGTAGTCTAAAAACCCAGTGGTGTAGATGTAGCATTGACTCGTATGGCTTCCTTGTTAATTGTATTACCCAAAATTCATTCCTCATTTGGAGAAACTTATTTGCACACTGATCCTAGGGAGCATAGCCTCGGAGTCTCCCTAATTCCTATAATTGTCCTGTTGAGGCTACAAATATCAGTAAACGAGTATCACATCTTGTGCTGACCACACATGGGCCAATAGTCCCAGGCCACAGGTCAGTGTCCAATTTGGCTACATACATTGAGGCCATATTGGTTGAGATTTGGGTATTTGTATTGTTGGATCTCTCCAAGCTTCACGAGGAGCTGTAGGTGCGATGAGAAGGTCACAAACACCGCCCGATAGCCGCCATTTTTCTACCACATTTACTAGTGTGATTGTAATGATTTGACCAGTTTCACTTGGGTGATTTTAGCGCCTTACGCACTTCAATATTGGATCAATGACTTGATATTGTAGAGAATGTGTCTCTATAGCTTTGATGTGTGATATACGCTAGAGAGTTGTATTATGCTAGAATGAGGTGTTGAGAACTCGCTGCGTCTTCCATGTTGAGCCAACAATCCCTATTTTGTAGGCATCATTCTGTTAGCTCTTAAATATTTCCCATAGGAAGTTTCCTGGACCAGGTTTGTGAAATGGACACATAGGACTGTCCTTAGGGCAGAGGAATTACAGTTGTGAAAGGATAAGTCCTTACCGGTGGTTATTAATTCAATATATATTTTTATATGTATCTGTACTTCTCCTAACCGTGTTGGGCAACACAAAAAATGACTAATCGATTCAAGTAGTAACCAGCAAAACATAATAGCAAATGTTTTCTATCAATTTCAGTGTTGGTGAATCCATGTACGAAGGTCAAAGTGTCTTCTGAAATGACTTTTTATTGTCAAATTCCATTAAAAACAAGTATAAATATTAAATTGAACAAATTATAAACACAATAGATAAACTTCAGTCAGCAATGTTATGTAAAATAAACATTTGGAAAGAGAATCTATAACAATATTTAATTAAATAAAAACTTGGTTTACATTGCTTGTGTTAAATAAGAGATGTTGCTTAGATCATCACATAATATCACCAATCATTGGAGTGGATGGGAAGATTTAGTAAACATTCTAAAAAGGAAAAGTGGAGGTGTTGCCCATAGCAACCAATCAGATTCTAGCTGATATTTATCTAGTATGTTCTATAAAATGATAGCTAGAATCTGATTGGTTGATAAATCTGCCACTCATTGTAAGAGAATGGAATGCTCACTAACTAGACTTTGTTCCTGAAAGTGTCGTCTTTGTTAATGGATTAAAACTTTTGATATCGGAGAATATTTCTGGAGGTAGCAGAGGGGAAGATTGGAAATGTGTGAAACCTACTGGTTGGGGTATTTAAATAGCATAAAGCCTAATGGATTCAATTTACAGTTTAATCTTGAATTTGATCATTATTAAAAACACTTATTTTCCCTTCAGTTTATCGGTTATCCACTTATGGACATCACAGATGTATCGGGGTGGATATCTATATTGTTATTGGCTTCCATTTATATTCTGTTAAGCATTTTCCAGCCTATATGATGTGTAAAATGACCTTGGAATTGTACCTATAATGTCCATTTAAATTAGCTTCATTATTGTTTCCTAAATGTCTTTTTCTTGTGTGTAGTTTTGCAGCAATAGGGCATTGTTTCGTATGTTAATTAGGATGGAGATGGTCATTTGGACAGCTCTGTGGTAGCGGTTTGTGTAGATACGTGATGTCACATAGGTGGGAATATTCCAAGACCCGGCGTAGCATTTTAATGGATGAGTTTAAGCTTGCGTGGCTTTAAAGTTAAAATAGTGGACGTGTTTAATACTGTAAATGTCCATTCCCCTTCCCCACCTGCTCAGTTCATATCTCAATCCAAATGGAAAATCTTAATTGTACACAATTTCATAGAAAAGTATCCTTGTTCTCATCCTGTCGCACTGAACCTGTGATCCATCCATTGTTCTATGCAAAATGCAGTCACTACACGCTACGTGCAATTCTGTACAAACAGACAGACGCTCCACAAAGAGACTTTTTAGTGACGTCATGACAATATTTCAATGCTCTCCTTAGGATCTGTAACTTGCACCTTGCCCTTGGATTTCAGCTTGCTTGTTATTTGTTGATACCCATTCTAATACTAATAATAAAGCTTATTGTTTTGCTGTCTTGTCTGCACTGAAATGGCAAATGCTGCTGGAATTAGGAGGATTTGGGGTCAGTTTTATCAGAATTTCTAAAGAGGACAAAATGGAGGTGTTGCCCATAGTAACCAATCAGACTCTAGAATGTTCTAGATACATCAACTCAATGCTATCGGGTCGTTCTATAGAAAATTCATCCATCCTATCATCAGATGTAAGTCCATATATCATGAGATGTATGACCAGGGCCGTACTGGAACTTACAGCACACCATCCTTCATCTGTTTGTTATTATTATTATTATTATTATCATTGTTTATTTGTAAGGCGCCACAAGGTTTCCGCAGCGCCGTACATGGTACGAACAGTAGACTATATGGGGTAAGACAGTACAGAACAATAAACACAAAGTACCAGTACTTCAGAAACTCCAGGCAGGCAGATACAGTAGAGATGGAGCGGAAGAACAGGTATGGAGACAGGAGGGAAGATGGGCCCTGCTCATACGAGCTTACATCCTAAGGGAGGGTAAACAGAATCAGGTACATAAGGGAGCCAGTGAAGCAACGGGGACAGAGAAAGGGGGCAGGGGAGAACCAGAAGAGGTGAGAGGTTAAGTGGATGGTTGGTAGGCCTTAAGGAACAGGTGAGTTTTAAGAGCCTGCTTGAAGGAGCACAGATTGGGTGAGAGACGAAAGGAGCGAGGGAGGTCGTTCCAGTGAAGGGAGGCAGCGCGGGAGAAGTCTTGGATTCTAGAGTGGGAAGAGGTGATCAGAGTGGAGGAGAGTCGGCGATCATTGGCTGAGCGCAGGGAGCGGGCAGGAGTGTGAATGGAGAGGAGGTTAGAGATGTACGGGGCAGTAGACCGAGAGAGAGCCTTGTAAGTGGTGGTGAGGAGTTTGAAAAGGATTCTGTAGGGGAAGGGGAGCCAGTGTAAGGCAAGACAGAGAGGGGAGGCAGAGGAGGAGCGGCGTGAGAGGAAGATGAGTCTCGCAGCCGCATTGAGTATAGAGCGGAGGGGGACAAGGCGGGAGCAGGGGAGGCCAGTAAGGAGGAGGTTGCAGTAGTCGAGACGGGAGATGATGAGAGCATGGATGATATATGTGTCTGAAGCCAAAATGTTTAGCTCCACCTCGCTTGGAGCCCATCCCTTCATTAATTTAAACGTTTCTCGTTTTTCATTCATTGACGGATAATTATTTATAAGAATAACGGGACTGTGGAGCCGTATTTATTATGTCACTTTGTCACTTTGTCGGTTTGAAGGATATTATTACATTGGTAGAAATTAACTTTTTTGCAAGAATCCAACTGGAAGATGCAAACTGTGTCTCATTAAGTGTGTAAAATGAGACCAATGTATCAAGATGAGAGTTTTCCAGCGGGTTTAAAAAGTGGAGATGTTGCCTATAGCAACCTATCAGATTCTAGCTGTCATTTTGTAGAACATACTAAATAAATGATAGCTAGAATCTGATTGGATTTTCAAACTTGCCGGAAAACTCTCAGCTTGATACATTTACCCCCAGATCTCCGTAACCTGAGAGGTGGTGGAAAACCTAAGCCCTTCTGCAATTATAAAAAAGGGCTGTGCACCCCCCCCCCCCCCCCATTACCACCAAAGCAGGGAGCGATGCTGTCATACCTCCCAATTGTCCTTATTTTAGGTCTATGTCTGGCTGCCAAATCCTCATATCCGGTGGGGCAAACCTTTGCGCCACCGCAGATAACCACCATCTTGGCCTGCGAGGACATGCGCTTCCTTGAAAAACCGGATACATTCGTGAAATTCTGAGTGCCTGAGGCCACAAAGAAAATCATTTTTGTGATGGGTCTGCACTTATGTGATTGATACATTAATAAATGCTCTTACATCGGATTGTGCAACATTATAGATTTGGAAACCGTACCATTGCTCTCAAAAAAAAAATTAAGGACCCGGCTCCTCTACTCAGCCCCTCTCTGGATAATACTTTCACAAGGCTAAGTACGCTTAAGTTATCTCTGAGTACAACAAACTATTTCCTCGCTGGTGACCTCTACTCCCTCCTCGACATTGATATAAGATCTAAGGCAAAGTGTAGGATCCGTATACTAGACAATGTAACTATCTATGGTAATGTATCCGTATTTATCTCATCCCGTGCAAATAATAACTGACGTCTCTGAAAAGTTATTCACTTCTCAAAGTGCATGGATGTTTTTAATCAGTGATATGTATTAATCATCCAGATTCTGTATCTCCCAAAACAGCAACTGTATACTGTACTACCACGCACTTATCTTCCCAGACGCTGGTTCTCCTCTCGAAATGTAATCTTTCTGGTTGAATCTCGCTGACATGAAAAATATATATTGTGCTAAATGATTAATGCAGTTATAAACTCTACCTGAGATAAGATATAAGTATTCATATTTCCATCATGTTAATACAAGTTGATAAACCTTAGGAGCTAACTTGACCATTGCATTTTCTATCCCCGCTGTTGTTCAATTACTCTTTGTCCACTTCTAGTTTAAAAGAGTGCGTTTTGGATATATATCTGCAGGGACCCGACGATACGTTCTGTGCCTTACAGCGGCGTGCTGAAAACAAACCGCGTTAATCAATTTGCTGGAGAAAGTAATACTGGTATGGCCTTTAAATTTATGCACCTAATGAGGGATTTACTGCAGCCTTAAATATGCTGAACAAAAGCCATCTGATCATTAATAATACATTTGCATTGGACTATGAATTGGTTGGAGTGAGCCATATTTGTTTGCAACATAGAAACAGTATATACACTGTAAAAATTGTTGGTTAGATCATTCCTCTCAAGTGTCCTGATTTGAAGGTCAGAACTCTCGTCTCAATTTCTGGGAGGTGTGCCTTCCTGGAGGGGAGGCCCTTGTACTGGGTCACAGCATTGAAGGATTGCTTTTAGGATAGGGCCTGGGGAAGCCCAGTGCTTCCATACCCGAGTGGGTATGCCATGCCGTAAAGTGATGTGATCACATCCTAGTTTAGCGTGGCCACGCCCCCTTCACGCATGTGCCCTGCCGCAAAGCTGATAGTTTCCATTGTAGACTAAAAGTTACAAAGTATGTCTAAAAGGAGGTATTATATTGTCTTTATGCAGTGTATCCTGTCCTGTGGAGATGGTTATTGGGTTGCACAACTCTTCAAGAGGAAAAGAGACTAGTATGCTAATGACCTGACTAATATGCTAATTGATCACTGGACAGCAGTTGTCCTCTCCCCTGCTGTAGTCAAGCATTCTCAGTGCTCTGCTAGTGGGGAGAATGTGGGGAGCGTACCAGGTAGACTACTCATTGGACCCTCTCCTGGAGGGGGAATTTTTATCACTTATATAAAAAAATCTGTAAAAAAACTAAGAAATAGATGAATACCCATAATTTTAAGATTAAAGGAGGTTTGTTCCAGTTAATAGTTGGGACACTGTTCCACATAACTTATCTTCCGTTGATGCAGATGTAAATGTCAGGATACTTTACCGACACTCAGGGCCGGATTAAGGGAATGGAGGCCCCTGGGCTAAGGGGCCCTCCATTCCCCGCGAGGCCCCCAATGTGAGCCGTCCGCCGCCCCCCACCCCCCGCGAGGACCCCCCCCCAAGCACTTACCTGTCAGTGCAGTCCTCCGTCCCGGCGCGCTGTAAGCTCCTTACTGAGGAGATCTCGCGAGAGTTCATGAACTCTCGCGAGATATCCTCAGTAAGCAGACTACAGCGCGCCGGGACGGAGGACTGCACTGACAGTACTCAGCAGCATCGATCGGGCCGGGGGCGCCCCCGCCCCCGACCGATCAATAATGCTGCTGAGGAGTTTGAAGGGCCCCCTGGATGCCCGAGGCCCCTGGGCTATAGCCCAGTTAGACCTCGGGTTAATCCGGCCCTGCCGACACTCAGTCGGCACAACGAAGCCCAGGGCGAACACTCACCAATCATGCTCTCGCCTCTTACGGATTCCAGAACAAGGGATCCTCTCATCCTCTGTGTTAGATGGCCTCACATTGTGCTCTGCTCGGACAAAGAGTGTTGGCACAATGATGATGTCGGCATTTATTGAAGATTTGGGCTTCAGGCTCTCAAAGCAACATATTTGTAGAAAGTAGAACTTGTTCTCTTCTCCCTACTCACCGTTCAATATCGTTGCTATATGTAATATATCTAATTCTCCATGTGCATTCTGAAGCAGTTGAGTGACAACTGGGATGACTTAGGAGAATCTGGCGAGATCTAGAACAGACCAGTAAGCTAGAATCTGATTGGTTGCTATGGGTAATACCTCCACTTTTCCTTTTGACAAGGTTTAGTAAATCTCTTTGGAGCAGGTAATAATCTAGGCAGCCATTTTGATTGTCGGTGAAGCATTATGTATGGAGGGAGCGGGTTGTGTGAGAACTGTAAGCTGTGTCTGCTTCTCCTTCTGTACTGCAGATAGACATTACTTCCTTATCATATGTGTTCCGCGGAGAGGAGGGTGGAAGGGTGAGAAGAGGGGGAGGAGCTAGAAGTGACCGCCAAGAACCTCTTGCGGCGGCCTGTTGTATGTAAACAAGCATGACCATGTCACAATGGGGGGGGTGACCACACCCTCCCGGGGTGTGGCTAGCGTTTGACTCTCCTTAATGCTGTGGTCTTGCCCGTTGCCAGCCGGTATCGTAACAGCAACAAGTTATTGATAAATTGGGGGCGACACCAGATATTTTTATCGCTTATCGTATGGATCAAAAAAAATTCTGTCTTATCACACATGATAAATAAATACCCCGGATAATAAATAAGCCCCTTGTTTTCTTTCTAATGAGCGCAGTGCTGGCTGCACATACTGAGAACAAAGAAAATGTATTTTAATAGAATGTTACAAACAAGTTTACGGTATTATTGATTCCTGCTGACAGGTCGTGGGGCAGGGTTCTACAGAAATATGGCAGAGTACAATAAGCAATTTCTGAATGGTTTTCTGAGCAAACCAATCAGTTCCTGACATGTGATTATATAATCACATTGTGTTATGAGCCGATTCCTGCTTTGGACAGAGCCAAAGCTTTTACTGTCTGATAGACAATCACATTCAGGCCTCTGACCTTAGAAGCCATCCTTCAAACCAAACCTCCAGAGACCAACTTTTTAGGCTAAGTTTTACCTTTTTAAATAGTCAGTGAATGATGCAAATGAACGGTACGGTTTAGTTTGGGATCCTTGCACACGATGATTGCAAAATTACCTCCTAAACTTCGTTTCAGCTGAGAATCCTTGCTCAAAAAATCTCAAGCGTTAAACATCTCAAATCAAATTAAACTGTAAAACATTTTTTTCTGTTTGGTTAATGTATACCTGAGCTCTGTATATTTTCCTGCTAAGTAATAGCGGCAAGAGAGGTTTGTAAAGAATGAATGACAAAACAGGCTGTAAATATGGATGACCCAAGAGGACGGTTAGAACCAGATAAAGTTTTCGACAATAAGATTTTAGAGACTGCTGACTGCAGAAAAGAATGATATTTTAGTCTCAGTGCAAATTTACTTCAATCTTCTACAACTCCCAGGCACCGCCATCCACAGCTGTACACTGTAAACAGCAAACAAATCTATTTCCATCAGCCAAGCTGATGCCGTGCGAGAAGAGCCGGAACATAAGACGAGCACAGATGCAGAATCTCACCTGAGCCTTCCATTGCCCTCCGCTCGGCCCCTCTAACTTAATATCGTTGTTACAAAGCTATTGGTCTCCTGGTAGACGGCTGGCGCAACAGAGTCTCCTCTTCCAGATAATCTGACATCTCCCATCCAAGAAGCATCAAGGGCCCAATTAAGAAGACACATCTTATCAAGGAGCTTATTTTGCATAACAGAATACAAATGATGAATACAAATTTAATGTTTATTAACTTGGTACAAAAGAGGGCTGTTGATCTAGAATGCCTGGGATTTTTATGGTGGCTGTCAGACTTGTGATAAAACTGTTATATAGGAACACTTGGCAAAAAAATAAATAAAAAAAATGAGAGAATGGAAATGTTTGGTAATAGCGTGTGCATGATATTGCATTAATTCTTGATAGAGTAACGGGGAACCAGGGAGTTTGCCGGTTGTTGAGTTTTCGGTGGAAAGAAAAATCTTTTTAATTGGAGGCCATCTAAATCCTTTTTAATGAAGAGCGAGCTAACGCAAGGCACGGTACTTCATAAAAGGCATTGTGTGATCACTGAAGTCTAAATAAAATTGATACCTGGATGCCGACAGAGTCGTTTGGTCCCGGGGTGAGTTTTTGGGATGATTTCTTAGTAACTGCTGTAGTCTGCTAATAAGTATACAAAGCCTAGTGTGGACATAAAAGACATTTTTTTTTTTAAGACTGTTAAATTATTCCTCAACAGTAGCAATTTAAAACGTTGGCATTTTTTCATCACATAATCATTAGATTATTGTGCATCTGTTCGGTTTCTGCGTCTCCCCTTCCTGGATACTCAAAAAAAAAAAAAAAAGCGGACAAGAGAATGGCAAAGGGGACAGGAGAGAGTTTGCCTTATCTGCCCCTGAGAGGTGGATTGCGCACAAGTTTCTAGCATGGTCACAGTATATGGCAAATGCTAGCCCGGGGGGGGGGGGGGGGGTGCAAGACTCAACTCGGCAGCCTATTGAAGAACATTTTAAAGGAAAAAAATGCAGGTGACCTCGCCCAAGGTAGCGAACTATGGGACCGGCCCAGGGAGCAAATCTCCCCCCTGCCCCCTCAGCCTGCACCTGTATGGCACGTATGTTGCTGGTTACGGGATGTCCCAGGTCTGTGTCAATTTGGCAGATTTTGCTGCAAGGATTTGGGAGAGGAACTAGTCTAAGCCATGATTGTCCTGCCATGCTGAAGCCCTTTGGCTAGCTACCTCTGCATTCACAGACCAATTACTTCTGCTTGGCCCAAAAGTCTTCCCAACGTGGAAAAATGTCAATAAGCCATTGCTTTTTTTTTTTCTTTTTTTTTTTTGCTCATAGTGATGACAATTTAATGCTCTCTTCAATCTGGTTGGTTGGAGTAGAGTTGTTTGCTGCCTATAGAAAAATCCTGAGGATACTGCTTCTAGGACCTTTTCAGTACTATAGAAAGGAGAGTCCATCGCACCTACGGGGTTATTACTTTAAATCATTGAAGCCAAACTATGGTCTAAAGGAGAATGATGAAGTTGACACATGAAGCAGGGTCAGCATTGAACTTAGGCAATCTTATATTAAACGTTCTAACTACTGCAATCTCCTGCAAGCTAAAGCTCAATGCTTAGCAGCTCGAAGGATCTCCTGCTCTCCAACTACTAGCTGCCCATTATTCACTGTATTACCTTCAAAGGCTTTTGCTACAACTATAATCTGTTCAGTTGCACCTTCTCTCCCCACATCTTAAACCTTTCACTCTGACTGGTTCTTACCTCTGGAATTCCATCCCTCTTGGCCTTCATCAGAAGGTGTCCTCATCTGTCTTTACATCGAGACTGAAAATCTACCTCTGTTGTGGCAACTAATCGACCATAACTTACCTTCAAGTATGATTATCACTTTTAGTAAGTAGATGTCTGTGTGTGCGTTCCACTACATAGCACGAGTGGAAGCTCTTTTGGAGAGCTTTCCAACTGTAACGTACTGTAACTGTCTTTCAAGCCCGTTGAGCCAGATCCGCTTCACCACCTGGTAAATCCATACCCTGGCTCCTCATATCATCCTTTATTCAGTACTAATTACTCACCCTCACCAGACCTTCATCTATCTCACATCTCATCTCAAAATTCTCTCTCTTGCCCTCTTAGGTCTGCCTCTGTCGTGCACCTCGTTCCCTCTCTGATAACCACCTCCCTCTCCCGCTTAAAAGACTTCTCCTGTGCTGCTTCCTGCTTATGGAATTCACTACCATGCCCAACCAGACTCTCCCCCGGCCTTCAAATCTTCAAACACTCTCTGAAAGCCCATCTCTTTATTACAGCCTACCGTGCTCCCACTATCAACACTGCCCCAGTCTCCAGTCTAAACCACACTTATTCCTCTTGTCCCAGCTTTGTCTTTTTTTCCATTAGAGTTCCCACTAACGACAGCCATAATAATAACAAAGTTGTTACTATCAATAGATTTGTATGTTCATAAGTAGTATGCTTATTGTCTGTCTTTATCTCCTGCATGACAGTATGTGCCCAGTTTTGACGTTGGTAAAAATGGAACAACCTGTGGCCAATGAGATCATCGGCACATTTACAGCTCACCGTACTTCAGTCGATAAGTGACCTGCTGTTGTGGGAGGCAGTGACCTGTACACTCATGTGATTGTTATAGTGAGGACATGGCTGTATGTGACACTGGCAGTGACATGATCTGAGGAGGGGAAATTAATATTATTATTATTATTATTATTATTATTATTATTATTAATTTTTATTTATAGGGCGCCACTAGGTGGCCGTAGCGCCGTACAGGGACAAACAAAATTACAATACGAGGTGAGACAGCACAGTACCAGTAAACAATAAGCACAGTAACTCAGTGAGCTCAAAGCACAGCTAGGGGGGGGGGGAGGGGAGAGGGGAAGATCCTCCTAAGACAGAGTCCAAGAGGGAGGGCCCGGGTGGCAGGGAGACCCCCAGAGGGGGGAGGAGGGAGCAAGGTTGTACAAGGGGAAGAGGGTCATCAAGGAGGAGGGCGAGGTAGCTGGAGAGCAGAGTAAAAAGTGGTGAAGACAGGAGGAGAGAAGACCCTGCTCAAAGGAGCGTACAATCTAAGGGGTGGGGGAGACAGAGAGAGAGACACGGGGGAGAGAAGGGGGAATGGAGGATAAGGGAAGGAAGAAGAGACAGAGGAATGGAGGCAGCAGGAAGCCACAGACTGAAAGTTATAAAGTGGAAGGAGCAGGGTCCTCCAGCAGCACAGAGTTTATTTGGAGAGAAGTGATGTATAATTTTAATTTTATTTTTTATTTACACATGCCAAAATCGCAGCCCATGTGAGTTCAGTATAACCAGCTCCCTTCCATATCCTGTAACCTGAAAAATATCCCACATTATATTAGCATATTTTTATTTGCAAATTGTAGAAAAAAACATAGGTTTACAAAACAATTCGTAAACTAGTGGCTGTAATGCTGTTGCAGAAAAAGTCAGGGCATGCTGGAACTTGTTGTTCTTTCCAACTGTTGCATAAGTGCAGGTCCCAGCATTCCCTGCCAGCCGGCATGCTGGGACTTGTGGTTGCAAAGCAGCTGAAGAGACAAGCCCTGGCCTAGAACAGATCTTGTTTGATGTCTCTTACATTGTCTCCTGTAGGTTTAATACATTCCTCGCACAGCAGCCAGAGGAAGGTTGCGACCTGAGCTATTACAAATACAGAATAATCCAATAGAATGATACAGTAATCAGTTATTATTAGTGGTTTAAATACTAGTTAGTTGTGTGATGAGTCCCCACACTATGACCTATACAGGAGCCTGAGGGAGCTGCTAACCTTATGCAGTGACTGCTGTCTAAATTATTTAAATCAAACTGACACTCCGGTGTCCAGGAAATTTCTGAGTGACGCCGGATAAACGAAAGCTCATACGACGCGCAGTCTTGGGTCGCTAAAAGTATGTGTTTACAGATGGCGTTCAGTCATGTTCTGGCTTTATGCTTGTGACTGCAAATATAAACGGTTCATTGTTAGACATTTGGCTACAGAATAAAGGATTTTTTTAACTTCCATTCGCAATAATAGAACATTAGAATGTGTCGAGGGGATAAAGAACACTTTTTTTGATTCTGCCTGTAACACTTTGTTTCCAACTGTGATCTGAGATTCCGTGGTGTTCTAGAACTTGGAGAGTTAGTGACGTCACTTGTGTCACATGACGGCTGTATGATTGTAGCGAACACGCCTGGATGTGGGGATCACCTTATGCAAGAATCTTTCTTTGTTTCAAATTGAAACTTGTGTACCATAAGAACTAATGTACGTCCTACTGTAAATATATACCATACTTGCCCGCTCTCCCGTAGAGACTCGCGTATTTTGGGTAGGTCTCCCGGACTTCGGGGAGAGAAGACCATTCTCCCGCATCCAGCCCATTTTCTAGAGCTTCTTACGCTAAAAGTGCGGACAATGTTAAAAGGTTTCTGTACCCTTTAATCATAGTAACATAGTAACATAGTTGATGAGGTTGAAAAAAAGACACCAGTCCATCAAGTTCAACCTATATTGGATCTCCTGCGTTCCTGCACTAATCAGTCATTGTTTTTCAACGCCGCTATGTACGAGATGTAACACTGGAATGATATATATATATATATATATATATATATATATATATAATTATATATAATACAGAACTACATGCGATATAATAGCTCTAGCCATTATAAGTTTTTGACACTTTGAAAGCTTTCACTGTACATTATTACTATGAAAAGGACTGAAATCTTCCACATTATCAGAATTGCAAAATATTCAATGAACTCCTTAAAGAGTTTCAATTTCATCGAATATTTCAGTAGAATCGATTGACATAACAATATAAGGAGGATTATTACGGCTGTGAATTTTGCCTGAGTGTTACATTTAAGAATATTATGTTCCTCAATTTCCTTGTCTTGTAATTGGATGTTTAATTATTGCACGCATATGAAAGTGCTTCATGACAGTAACAAAGTCAGTATGACGTGAAAGTTTTATGTTGTTCCGTTCAATCAAAATTCCAAAATGAAGGAAATGGTGTTCGCTACCTCCCTTTAAAATGTTCTCTTTTTTTTTTTTTTCTTTCTCTGATACTGTCTCTAGCTAAGTGATACTGACGTTTTCAATTTTTAACATCATAATCAATAACGGCTGCTTATGCATATTTTGCAAAACCATCAGTTTAGAAGTTTGGAGAGAAAAAAAAAATTCTTGCATATGGTTGCAGCTTGCTGGCTGTAACGTACTCGCACTAAATCTTCTCAGTTAAAATTTTACTGGTGTGTTATGAGTAAAACTGCATTGTCAGCCATCTGCCACTTTTTCTCTTAACATCCATATTTTCAGCCCTTGCTAAACATTAGGAAGGCTCAGCTACCAGAGGCCACCCCTACAATTAAACAGACACGTCCCGCAGCCCAGGCGAGGGCACGTCAAAATAAAAACTGTCTGTTATTAATTTTAGAGGACCATAAAGGAGAGATACGACCCTGTCAGCTTGATGGCTCAGCTTCTAAACGTATATTAAACTGTTAGTTCAAGACGTTAAAGAACAGGAGAGATTTTTTGGTGAAGCCGGACAATAATCTAACGCCTGTTCACACGCCTCAAGGAATGCTAATTGCAGATTATTAATCAGTCTCTGATTTTGATGATCCAAAAAGGTTAGGGTGTCAATTGTATCAAATTAGCTTTCCTCTCTCTCTTGTCCCTCAGCATTTAGCAAACCTGTCTCTTCATTTACATAGCTGATGTTTACAGAGGAACTCGATTCGTTAACTCTTTACAGTGTAAAGATTTCCTTGTTGTGCTCTGCTGAAATCAGGCATGGGTGTAAACACATGTAAGTGATATAATCTGCATGCATTAGATGCAACGTGCAACATTAGCAATCAGCGATGGCAGAGGCCTTACCTTCCAAGGACCGAGAGCAGTGGGATTCAACAGAAGTTTTGCACTAAACACGACATTTCCATGGAACACTGCTGATCTATCTAGCTTATGATACAGGGTTCTTATTGTCCGGGATGAAATTTAAAGGGCCCGTCCACCATCAAATGACTTTGATTTATTGGTTTGCACACATCATTCTGCAACTTTGTCCAGCTTTCTCTTTCAATGTCGAAAGCTGGGCAGCTTTCTGGCCAATCATATAGCAGTGGTATAAGAACGTAGTTGTAAAACTCACAGAAGGGAGCTGGAACAAAAATCAGCGCACGCATTAAAGTTGCCTGGAGGTGGAGAATAAGCCTCTTAAAGGATCTGTAAGCCGAAAGTACAAGACAATCCTGAATGCAAAATAAACTTGTAACATTTACAGCTATATTAGTAATAGTCCTCATACCTTGACTAGACTCATGATAGTTGCTATGTAAGTGCTTATGGTCTGTTGACTTCTATTGTCACATATTTAAGCTATGACTGTTTTTTGAGAACTTGGCAATATCCTGGCGCTTACCTCAAATATTTTGTGCTCCGATACATTCACTAGAAGCTTTGGGTATATATTTGTGACTCTTATTGGTAACACCTTTAGATAAATCGGCTTCTATTTTGGGAATGGCATTCCTAAAAGTTAGTCAAAATGGCAGGCTTATAAACCCAAAGGGATTTCCGTGTCATCATCAATGCCCCCAAAAGTCGCAGGAGCTGTGTCCAATTTCCCCCTGGAGGCGCCCTGTCGGATTTCCCCCCCCCCCCCCAGAGGGCGGGGTGCCCTGTCCGATTTCTTCCCCCGGAGGGCGCTCTGTCCGATTTCTTCCCCCAGAGGGCGTCCTGTCCGATTTCTTCCCCCTGGAGGGCGCCCTGTCCGATTTTCCCCCTGGAGGGCGCCCTGTCCGATTTCCCCCCCGGAGGGCGCCCTGTCCGATTTCCCCTTCCCCCCCCCCAAGAGGGCGCCCTGTCCCATTTTCCCCCCGGAGGGCGCCCTGTCAGATTCCCTCGAGGCACCTGTACACACCCAATTCGCTCTTGTTAACTCCTCCGTACAGATTCGTGGCACAACCATTTGTGGGTTTGGATACTGAGATTGGCAATGTGAATGCCGGAAAAAGTTAAAAAAACAAACAAAAAGTCACACCAAAGTCCTGAAAACTATTACTTATTGATCATCCCCCTAATTAATTTTAAAAATTTTACATTTTCTCCTAATATAATGCACACCCTAGCCTCAGACATGTCTTAAATATGTCCAAATTATTTAATTGCTCTTTGTATGTAGATAAAATGTGTTTTTCCATATTAAGTACAGCTGATTGGTGCAAGAAGTGTCCTGTGGATAATATAGACCAGGCCTGGCCAACCTGTGGCTCTCCCAGGTGTTGTGAAACTACAAGGCTGACTATCTACTTGCAAAGCATGCTGGGGCTTGTAGTTTCACAACACCTGGAGAGGCACAGCTTGGCCAGGCCTGGTGTAAGCTAAAGGCCAATCTCCTGCACCTCTGGGTATGTGTAATTGGGTCTTGTTGGGGGTGGGAAATGCTCCGAAATCACCCAGTAAACCCAGAATGCCCCGCTAAATGGGCCATCTGCAATGGCATAAATATCTCGCCCAGAAGCGCAACATCTTATTTCCCTGCAGGTTGGCGCAGAGTGAAGCACTTTCCTGCCCTACTTTCGCAAGAAACACTCTGATCAGCTCACCTACTTCTTTCAGAACCCCCAGGACCAATCGGATGAATAACTCTAACTTCTATGTTTGTTATTAGAACCCCTTTCACTCCTATTTGGTATCTCCATAAATGTCTTTGCCGTAAACCTTATTGTAGACAAGACTGAGCAGTGCTGATCACTTAACCACTGACTTTTCCGGTATAGTAGCTGAACAAACGGGTTCCTCCAACAGCACTGAGCAGTAATCTGCAGCTCCTGTCACACTGATCCAGGAAGATTATGGCATATAAATCGGCTATATAGGAAACACTTTAAATTTGTAATTCCCCTCTAAAATATATCTTTGGGTATCTCCGACACTGAGGATCGGCTCATAGAAAGGCCTCTTCAAGATTTCAAATGTCCCCAACGCAAAATATTTTGCAGGAACGTATCACAGTGTCTTAAATACCTTGGGAATGACCAAACATGGTAAGAGGACTATTTGAAAGTTGTGAACAACCCTGAATAAATAAAGAGAGATCTTGGTGGATTAATCTGATAGAAGCCATTGATGCTCCTTTGACATACAATGCTCAAGCAATACCAAAATGTCAAAGAAATATGCAAGACGTGCGGAGGATTGTGAAACAAGTGTGCTGCTGTACCAGATTGTGAGCTGTCTAGGACACGGCCGTCTCTCTTAATGCTCAGACCCAGTTGGTTATCTGGTGGCCAAGAAGCTTTTGTCCAGCAGAGCACATTATGCATATTTCCTTCATTAAATCCCTGGAAAATCAAGTTTTAAATGTTTGCAGATGAGGATAGCTTCCGAGATGAATATATTTGTTCAATGTTCATGGTTTATGCTGCAAGATACGCTTGATTAAAGAAAATTGTATACTCAGACGGCGTGTTACGTTTAATGAATTCCGTCATTTCAATACAGATTGCATTTAGGTGCTAAGAATATTCAAATGTATGTATGCAATGGTAGAGGAAATGGTTTACACCCGTGTAAGCTGCGATTCGAGTTCTAATTAACTGTAAAAGCTCCTATACTTAATGTTTCATGCACACGCTAACAATATAGGCGCGGAAGATGTGGTGTATATAAAAAGAGCACAGAAGCCCATTATTGGGACTTACTGTAGATCGAAATGTGTTTATTACTTTGAAAAATAACTGAAATGTTTTTTAGATTTAAATTTGAAATGACCCTGTTTTGATACAGACCTGTCATCTATACACAGTGGAGGGAGCCATTTTGTCGGCTAATTAATATTCATGAGTATGTAGCCATCATCTCACTAGGAATCAGAACCTCACGGATATGAATGGTCTTGTGAATACCACCCTAGGCAGTTTCTCCGCGATGTCTGGTTGCTAGAAAATTGATGGGATTCAGATATATTGTATCAACAAAATGGCTACCTCCAATGTGTGTGAGGTGAACGTTCACTTTGAGGGCTGCTGCCTTAACCAAGAGTATGACCCATCTAAAAAGGGGTGACTGTGTTACAGCTCGTTTTGGGAATCCTACACATGTGGAAGCCTTTACACGTAAGTTTTTATTTAATAACATGCTGTAAACCACAGCAACCAATCAGATATCAGGTTTTTCCACTCTAGTGTAGTCTTAGTAATTAAAGCCGACATCTGATTGGTTGCTATAGCGCAGGCCTGGCCACCCTGTGGTTTTCCAGCTGTTGTGAAACTACAAGTCCCAGCCTGCCCTGTCAACTAGGCTGGACATCTACCGGCAAAGCATGCTGGGGTTTGTAGTCTCAACACCTGGAGAGCCACATGCCTCTATAGCAGATCATTTTACTTTCCGCTGTGTTCTATAGCAAGCTCCTAGGTATTGATTTTTATTTATATACTGTATATATCTTTTTTTTTTTTTTTGCAAGAAGCCACAAACCCCAGTCATTTATGTAGTGATCCACATGAACGTGATGTCATTTCCTTCTCTACCTCTTCATTTCCTGTTTCACGTTATAGCAGTAGCTATGGGATTCCTTCAATTCATCATCATCAGTTTATACAGCGCCACTAATTCCGCAGCGCTGTACAGAGAACTCATTCACATCAGTCCCTGCCCCATTGGAGCTTACATCCTAAATCCCCCAACACACACACACACACACTAGGGTCAATTTTGATAGCAGCCAATTAACCTACCAGTAGGTTGTTGGAGTGTGGGAGGAAACCGGAGCACCCGGAGGAAACTCACGTTAACACGGGGAGAACATAGAATCTCCATGCAGATAAGGCCAAGGTCGGAAATCGAACTCATGACCCCAGTGCTGTAAGGCAGAAGTGCCAACCACTGTGCTGCCCAATTCCAGATTAATATTGGTTTGATCTGACCATACTTTTTGGGGGGGACAACACAATTTAATGATAATTGTGCAATCTGAGAACATGTCTATAGAGCACCCACCGCAGAGAATCTATAATGCGACTTCAGAATCACATTTCTATTTAGATTAAAGCTAGATTGTAACTTATTACAGAGCATTCAGATATGAAAACTTGTGACTAATAACAAGTGAATGCAACAAATGTAACCAAAAGCCGTCTAGACATAACAAGTGCTAAAGGGAAACAGGTAAATATTTCTTCTTTGTGAAACAAAAATAAAAGTCAATTTGTTACATTTTAACTTTTTGAACCTTATCAGAACTCCGTTTTGTTTGTTATTGTCATAGACAACAAAGCTTTTCATAACCTGCAAATCCAGTGCGTGCAAATTCTTGCAGTAAATGAGCCACAATTTTGATAAAACTGGTGATAATCATCAGGAACGTTGTACTTAGATCTGATAATGATGTAATTCCTGGACCAGGCTGAGGTTTCACATTAAGAACGATTTGAACTTTGCTTTTAATTACGTTTACCAGTCCTCGCCCTGTAATTCCTCATTGGGAAGCGTGTCAATGTCCCTACTTTTTTTTTTTTTTTAATTTTGTCTCCACTGCAGTTGCTGAACTATGTTCTTCAAGCAGAATACATTGTAACAAAGATTCATCTGGAATCATCTGTACAAGGCAAACATACGTGTCTTATACATGGAGACTAGCTACGCCACTCCTGTCAAATATACCTTTTATATTTGGTGAGCATTGATATCACTTGTGTCAAATGACCCCTGTGAAATTTATCTAGTACTGGAATGTATGACTGTCCTTCAAGATAAAACACATTTGGATAAGTAGTGTCACCTCTACAGGCAACTGTCTTTGTTTTTTTGTATTATAAGGAAGTAACGTACACCCTACTTAAAATAAAAAGACTGTTAGAAGCTACCTCAGAGGTCCGTGAACTGTAGGAAAAAAAAAAAGCACTTGAATTCGGGGAAAAATGATGCGCGTCCCCTCAGAAAGAGAGACCCCCGGCCCACTCCCTAAATGCAATGTTTCTATTGTATTATCTCATTTAAATGATCTTGTCCCCCAAACTGAAACCTTGTGTTTGCGTGTGAGTGCATAAGAAATCATGTGACTAATTTGCATTCAGCAAGGAACACGCCCCCCGTTCACGCTGCCATCCACTGCTTTCCCGCCGAAGTGGGTTCATTTCTGCAAACGTAAATGCATAAAGTCTCAAAACGGCATTTGCAATACGCTTCTGCACTTAAGCCTTAACAATGCCTTTAATTCCGGCCTTACCGTTAATTGTGATAATTAAACTTGGATTACTCTCTTGGGACAGCAAGCATCACTAACTTAAACAAAGCAAAATAAATCTTTAAGCGACACAAAGGGGCACATTTATCAATATTCACATAAAGTAAAAAGTAGTTTTCAATCCTTATCGCAATGATAAGGATTGAACTATTTCTCACGTTTATGTACAGCCCTGCACAGAAACAGCAGTTCCGAAAAACTGTTTCTGTGATGTAAAAAATCATACTTACCCCCCTCTTCGGAAGCGCTGTCTCCGGGTCTCCTCCTTCTTTTCATTCTTCAATTGCGCATGTCCAGTTCCAAGAACTGGACATGCGCTCAAAGATCCCCTCTCTGTCTCTGCAACTATCGTTGCAGAGAGAGAGCGCTGAGTGACAGGGAGGGATCATGTGATCCCTCCACACATGCGCTGTCCAGCTCTGCTCTTCGGAGCAGAGCTGACAGCATTGGATTTCTTCAATTCTGATAATGTACGCCAGCCTCAGCTTAACACAACAAGTTCCTGAAAAAAAGATTTTTTCGGGACTTGTTATATCGCGGCCATAGCAGTCACCATACTCGCAAAAACGATAAGGAGTGCAAAGCAGCAGATATCCATGATATCTGCTGCGATGCACCTTTAATAAATTTGAGTAGGAGACATCGTGGACTAATTTACACGGTAAGTGCATGAAAGTGCACTACCGTTATTTCTTAAATATACCCCCAAGTCCTTTCACCAAGGCAGGCACAGATCACCGTTGATCTATGAGGTGCCGCGTATTCCGCAGCGCCGTGCAGATGTGGTTCTGCCGTAATGTACAATGCAATTAAATTAAATGTGTAAAATTGCAGCCAATTTTAGCGGGGAGTCGCGTCAAAAGCCACAGTACCAGCAAAGAGTTAAAAAATTTATTAGGATGGAAATTAAATTGTGCTGCTAGAGCCTTGTTCAGCTGTGACTGTATTGTGTTCGCTCACGTCTTTTCTGTTTTTGTTTTATTTTAAAGCTGCTCTGAGAGGATTCTCTCCAGCGGGCTGCGGCCTGTCACTGCTCCTTGTCGTGTGTCCGATAATTAAAATCTGACTGATTTACTGACTGGCATCAGCCATCACAGCTCAGGAGTTAGAGGATGTTCATCCTTCCCAAGGCTAAATTTACTCGGCGAAAAAGGGGGCCGCCTGTTTGCAGCCCAAGCTGTCATTCAGCTGCCGAGAAAATCATAAAGATTTCTACCAGAACCCCAGCCAGCGGCCTCCAGTTTATTTTATTCCAATATTTACTGCCACCCAGAAAATGAACATAATACAGACAAGTTAGTGAGAGCACAGCTCCTGTGATTTGTGGGGCTTCTGCGCAGAGAGATCAAAACAGCCTTACAGTATTAAAATAAAATAGAACTCAGAACATCTCCCTAAAGTACAGAAGGGCCGTGGTTACATTTGTGTTTTGATCTAATGGGGCGTAATTTACGATCGCGTTTTACGTTGGGCGAGTTCCTTTTGAAAAAGAAATCCGCTTAACTCTGCCAAATAGAAAGGGAAAATAGAATTTTAGCGGTAGTTTTATTCACAGCGAATGAAGATAATGACTTCAGTATTGTTTTAACCAGCATTTCACAGGACGCAACATACTTAGTACAATAGTGATGGAAACAATGGTGATAAGTCTATCGTAACCTTCATTCTCACACTAAAATACACATTGTGTGAGCGAGGACAGAGCTGCATGTGACAGGGGGCAGTGACATGATGTGAGGAGGGGAATGGAGGGAGCAGGAAGCCACAGACTGAGAGTTATATAGTGGAAGGAGCAGGGTCCCCCAGCAGCACAGAGTATATCAGGAGATGAGTGATATGTTGGTGTTAAAATTAAAACATGCAATTTTAAAACATATTGGTATTTCAAATGTATATTAAATATTGTGAGGGTTTTGTTGTGCTGGGTGTCTGTGAGGGTTGACAAAACAACATGAAAAAAAAATCTCCTCTAAGTTAATGTTCCTATAAGCAATATTTTTATTATATTTTCTATTTTGCTCCACTTATCAGATATGGAGAAAAGAATAGACTGTAATCTGTTAATAAGTATACACTTAATCTAGTTCCTCCCAGAATATCTTTTCATAGTTAAAGTTTATATTACAGATCACAATCTGTTTTAATGCAGGCTTAAAGTGGACATTTAAGCTGTCCAAGACTGAATAATCTATTTTTATTCAGGATGAAATGATAACATGGGGAAATATAGAGGATAAAATACACAGTCTTGTCTACATCTTACTAGAGCACCAATGACTTATATTAATTTACCCACTTACAGATATGCACAAAACAACACATATTGGTTAAACCATACCTTCCAATAGTCGCAAATTTGGAAGGACATCCTGATTCGCGGACTGCAAAAGGGGTGTGGCTCAACAGGAAATTAGGCAGTGTTTTACACAAACTTGACCATTTTGGGGTGTAACAGGGCACTGTCCCGCTTTCGCGATCCTAAATGGTGGGAGGTATGGTTTAACCAATGCGTCCTTTGTTCCGACAGTCGGGAATGTTGAGACAGACACTGATGCGCACAGCTGTGGAAGAAATTTTTTTTAGGGGAGGGGAGTAGGCTTGGGCGTGGCCTAGCTCTTCACAAGCAATAGACCGGCCCCTGAGGAAGTGACATACTCCCATGTGGTATGACCACGTCCTCGAGTTGGAGTGATCACTTTCCAAATTTGCACTGGGGCAAATGTTGGGAGGCATGTGTGTGTATTACAAATATTACTGATAGTCTGTATTCTCCTGCACATTGGTCCACTCCACAAACTGGCTGACAGTTACACTATATAACAGATTTTACGCTCATTAAAGGTCATTCCCAAAAATGTAAAAGCTCAGCGTAAATGTCTTGTGCTCTGATGCACCTATTTTCCTGAGATTCCACCCATGTTTACAGGACTAACATGGATCTATCCGCTACAAGTGTCGATGGTGGGCATCATCTGATGTGCATAGGTGGGGGGATCAGGGGTATTTCCTGCTGTGCATCCACTTATGTACCTACATACAAGACGAGATTTAATTTTGCAAGATGAAATTATTTAATTGAGGTCTATGGGGTGTGTGCATGTGTTTGTGTGGGTGTGGGGGGGGGGGGGGGGGCATTCGTTATTTTGCACAGAGCCATGCATATTTCCCCCCAGCACAGGACTTTTGAATTGCACAGGTGCTCACAAGGCATTTGGCATTCAACTTATACTTTTTGCGAGGACATGCTGATGTTTTTTTGAACCACAGCATGTGACTGGCTGAGCAGCTAATGAGATAACATGACAGTCATTTAGCAGCTAGGGGGCTGGGACTGGTAGACTTCAGGAGAGGGACAATACTGGGTTTTTTTGCCCTCCCCCATAGAGGCTCCAGCCCAGCACTGACCATGTTGTTGCTGGTCAGCGGCTGACTGGCAAATTTTGGCCTGGGGGAGGGGTGAGCTTATTTTTAAAGAGAACAAACGCAGGTAGCCCAGTGCCCAAGGTAGCCCGATAATGGTCTAGCCTGGGAGGCAGATGCCCTCTTACCCCCCCAGCCCAGGCAGCCTTGGTGGTGGTTGCTATTGTGTGAGGGGTGGACGAATCTGAGGGTTTCCCTATTATAGTGTGATTGGAACAACTTGTCTATCCTTGTGTTGGTTTCCATGTAAACAGGGGGATTCCAGACTAATTGTCCCCCTGTTATAGTCTGAACAGCCCAAGTTATCTGGTGCTGGTTATAAAAAAAAAATTCAGGGGTGGATGCACACTACTTTATTATTTCCTTTTATTACTTATTTATTTGCAAGCTGAGCTCTTCCTTATTATCGATGTGATGTCAATAGCCCATTTATGTCAATAGCCCATTTATGTCAATAGCCCATTTATGTCAATAGCCCATATATTTCAGTAGTCTAGTCTATGATGTTTCTGTACACAAGAAACTTCATTAAAATGAACGGGCTGTTGAAAAGAAATAGGAAAATAATTGCGCCACTTGTGTCTGGGACACATTGACAAAAAATTTATGCGAACACGTGAACTGGTTTATATTTTTTTTAAAACGAAACAAAATGCCAGTGAGTAACTGGCCAAGCCACCTGCATTTATATAATCAATAGATTTATTTTTTTCTATCTAGTATTCTTTTATTGCTATCCTGGGATGACATTAACAGAATAGTTATTACTGGTCAAATTTGTGCTCGAATCCCACTGTCCCTGAACCTTGTAACCATCAGGCAGATTCAGGCGATAACTATTTATTTCTTGAGATCGAACATATTGCGGAAAAAGAATTGGATAGAAGTTTCCGACCTCGCCTTATACTTTTAATGTGGAAATTACATAGCTGCAAATAGTCCTTTTTTGGTTGCAATAGTTCAATGTAGAGGGCAGCACGGTGACTAAGTGGTTAGCACTTCTGCCTCACAGCGCTTGGGTCATGTTCAATTCCCGACCATTGCCTTATCTGTGTGGAGTTTGTATGTTCTCCCCGTGTTTGCGTGGGTTTCCTCCGGGTGCTCCGGTTTCCTCCCACACTCCAAAAACATTCTAGTAGGTTAATTGGCTGCTATCAAAATTGACCCTAGTTTGTCTGTGTGTGTGTGTGTGTGTGTGTGTGTGTGTGTGTGTGTGTGTGTATGTTGGGGAATTTAGACTGTAAGCTCCAATGCGGCAGGGACTGATGTGAATGAGTTCTCTGTACAGCGCTGCGGAATCAGTGGCGCTATATAAATAAATGGTGGTGATGATGATTGTATCGTGTGAGGCTAAAATCGATATTTTACTGATGAAGTATTATTGCTAACAAAGATGGAGAACGAGGCATTGAATAGACCCCCTTCTGTTACAAAGCAAAACATCACTAAAATGTCTATCTCTACATCCGTATAATCCACTGCCCTCTCTTATAATTTTGAGTTATTCGTTTAGTCAAAATAAAATTCCTCTACAATTACTATAAGTATTTTTTTTTCTTAGTACTGACCAAAATAACTTAAGTTCCTCCTATATATTTTTTTTTTTTTTATCGCCCAGTAAAATCAATTGCTATAAATTCTAGTGTCTGTTGAAATAAGTTTTTCTTGGCAGCTTTCACTGAAGTAAGAAAGATAACACAGTTAGGAGTTCAAAGCTGCGATTTATGTTTGTGATAGTTGGATATTAAACCCTACTCCATGAAGCATAAAGACACAATGTTTGTGCTACAGCCCACACTCACCATATGGATTATAAAGAGTCATTGTTGAGTATAAAGATTGCCGTGTCCCCTGCTTGAATACCTGAAGTTCACGACCCTTAATCTAATTGGACAGTTTTGTTTGCGAACGTGGCTCGTCCTGCCAAATGCTGAATTCCTTGCTTTGACAGACGTATCACTTTCCTGATGTACTGTAAGTGTGTTTTGAAGTCAGCTGACATGCGATCAAGTTCATTTAATATCACTCAGCCGGTCTGACAGTTGTCCAGCGGGGTCTTTTCGCCGTAACCCAACTGTCAGCTATCAAGGAACGGTTCTGAGATTTCATTGCACATAGCAGATGCAATAGTCACAGCTTACAGGAGAATGACCACTGTCTCTGGGCCTTGTTTACACAAAGAGCATTTAACTACAAATCGTTTCTTTTAATATTATTTAATATTTTTATAATTCAGTGCTACGTTCATTATTTAGAACTTTCTGGGTGATAGACTGGGTTTAAGGCTAAGAACTAATGACTCATCTCCCAATCTATAATATGTTTGTTATTTTTTAGTAATTGTTATTAACTTTTCTGATGATTGAACAATAAGCATATATAAATAAAATATTTCTAACATATTTACTTGTGAGCTGTAGACTTTAGCTGACAAGTTTCAATTCAGTTTGAAAAGATAGCAGTCTGAGCTCTAATAACCCCTCCCCCCCCCCCCCCCCCCCCATCGCTACAGTAGAGGCCGAGAGGAATCCAGGATTACTGTTGCAACAATGTTTCAGTTCTCTACGAAAGTTTAAAGTGTTGCTGAGAAGTTAATTTGGTTCGACCAAGAGGAAGTGGGAAAAAAAATACAACTGCAAATCATCTTATCAATTGGAGTATCATTGTACTTGGGTGCACAATTTGCACTGAACTCCAGCAATCAGACATCGGCTTTCATTTTCTAACTTGCACTAGATAGATAAAAGCACAATACAATATTAGTGAATGAGCTCTTATGAATTTAAACAAAAAAAGTGGACTTCTCAAATGGCAATTTAATGAGTACTATATTAATAGTGATACGCCTTAATTTTAAAAGTAATCTGCAGATAATCATGAGTACAGTGGCCCCCATAACCCCCGCCCCCTTCCCCCAAAAGAAACTCTTAAATGCAGCTAAGTTGTATCAGTGAAGCCTTAATTGAGCTATCTTGTTACTATGAGGGGTATGTAGACAGTTTACTACTTGTTACTTAAAGGAGATGTCCATATTTTCTATGAACATTCTCGATTGATGTTAATTTGCAAACATTTTATTTTTGTTTTTGTTTGAAACGATCACATTTAATCTCCTCAATACTCTGTTAACTGCGAAGAGAACTGCAACATTGTTGCAACAAAGTAACACACAATAGACCTGGAAGCTTGCCAATTTCTATAATAAGGTGTTTGAACGCCTGTAAGTCTTCAGCTCGCAAGAGTTTATGTCGCAACTATAAAAGGAGCAGAAAAAGTAATAAAACATTTATAAAATAATTTGTAATTTTATTACCTTTTCTGATTCTTTTATGGTTGTAAAATAAGCATTTGCGAGCTGGAGACTTTGGCTGACATATATCAATCTACTTTAAAAAGATATTAGCCTGGGCAAGCTTGACGAACATTTGGATATAATACTTTTTCCATTTTAAATAAAAACACTAGGAAAGCACTCGGTGCTTTTTCATCCTCCTCATCATCATCATCATTTATTTATATAGCACCACTAATTCCGCAGTGCTGTACAGAGAACTCACATCAGTCCCTGCCCCTTTGGAGCTTACAATCTAAATCCCCTAACATACACACACACAGACCAAGAGAGTCTAAGTGCAATTTAATAGCAGCCAATTAACCTACCAGTATGTTGTTGGAGTGTGGGAGGAAACTGGAGCCCCCTGAGGAAACCCACGCAAATACGGGGAGAACACATACAAACTCCACACAGGAGTGGTCGGGAGTTGGGAATCGAACTCATGACCCCAGCGCTGTGATGCAGAAGTGCTAACCACTAAGCCACCGTGATGCCCACATTCATTGGGTTAGGAATGAAATTATATATATATATATATCATGGGCAAGGAATAGGACAAGAGAAGGCTTAGGCAATAAAGTATGAGG
The DNA here is from genome assembly GCF_038048845.1 of Mixophyes fleayi. NCBI lineage: Eukaryota > Metazoa > Chordata > Amphibia > Anura > Limnodynastidae > Mixophyes > Mixophyes fleayi. Next base: position 97,611,738 of record NC_134411.1, read on the forward strand.
GAGAGTGGAAAGGCTTAGTATTGGTATATGAATTATAAGAAAACAAACATAATCTCATTTTAATGTGTTTTGTTGACACATTGTAACCTTGTTTTCATGAACTGAGAGATACACGAGAACTTGTCCCTTTTAAAACCATCTTTTTTTAGTACCTTTGGCGCTTTGTATGTGTTAAAAAAAAAATATGACTCAATACATTGGGGTCAAGGGTCTAAAACATCCTTTTTCCCCCAAAATTTACCTCTTCCAGGGTGATCTGCCCAGTGTAGTAGGTAGGTGCTCATGCCTGGTAATGAGGTTAATTATGACCGTTCGGAATGTGAGCTGCTACTTCCGCTCCCCTCCGTTCCCCAAAATCCTTCACCTCCCTAAGTTGTGGAAGTCGGCTCTGTTCTATTGTATGTAGTAGCCAAATATTGCATATGGCGCCACTTTTTCCAAAAACAGAGCACGGCACCTCTCTATACTAGATATTTCAATACATAGAGCTCTAAATGTTTTTTTGTGTGTTTTTTTGCACATACATTGGGCAAAAGACAACGTAAATTTCAAGATCAACAATATTGTAATCCTGATCGCAGTTTTGTTAAACATGACCTGCTCCTGTGCTACAGAACCGCACTGCAAGCTGTTGTATACAGTATATATTGTACTTGATTGCTCTTTCCAGATTAACCCTTTGAATGCTGATACAATTGCTGAACTAGTTTTTCAGAACTTTTATAAAGTTCTTACTCACTGCCTGGCTGACCTATATATTATGTGACAGAGAAGGATTAATCATGATAGTGGAAACATAGAGACAAAATGTATCTCCAGTTGACGTGTGATTAATGGAACTTTGTAAATAAATGATTATGAGATGACAGCTTTAACATATCCTTGACATCAACTAAAGTCAAAAGAACCAGCAGATACATTTCTGTTGACATGAAACACAAACACTCTGTTCTTCAGTCTCCAATAGTGTCTGGTAATAATGGATGTAAAATCGGGGATTTAAGGCTATTATATGAAACATGAAAAATAACAAAAGATGAGTCAGCTTACCAAAGTTTACAAGGTTCATGCCTACATACACATATACTTTGCAGAGCTCAACAACAGTAATGTTTCCTTTATCTCCAAAGGCAGGTTATGTATGTAGTTATATTTGCCATTGAATAAAAGATAGTATATCATATAAGCAAACAGCTGAAATGACAAAGCATAGCATTTCAGTTATGCTTGTGGTGACATCATTGGCTATGCCTCTGTGAATTATGAGTTACCTCTGCATCTCACATGCCGTCAGACCTACTCATGACGCAAAATGCCCCTGATTGACACTCGGACCCCTCAAATGCCCTCAGACCCCTCAAATGCCCTCAGACTCCTCAAATGCCATTATATTCCCAAATGCCCTCAGAACCGCACATATCACTTAGAACCCCCTTTCACGTGCACTCTCCTACTAATTTACAACTAATAAATACTAATTAACCATTATTTACTACTAAACCATTAAGTGCACTTACCCTGTCAGTTAGATTTCCTAGGGAGGATGGGAAAAAATCACATCATGGTGCTGCTCTGCAATTTACTACTCTACCCTGATCTGCACAGTCAGCACTCCCAATTATTCCTGTGGTCACATGATCTACTGAACTGAGGCTCCTCCAATGAACTCTTCATTGCACGCAGCTTAACCTGCGATGTGGAAGTCTGCAAGAACTGGAGTTTGCCAGGCTTTAGGGCCACCTGTTAACCAACATTAACCTCGAAGAATATTGGGCAAAAGATGCACCTTTTTTTTTTTTTATAATTCTTTATTTTGAATGGTCAAGCAATACAAGGCATACAAGATACAAAATCAGAAGACATTTATATTGTAATGAAATCCAGGGAGGACATCCACAAAAAACTTGAGAAGTAAACTGACCAGTTTTTTGTTATTTCTTGCTTTAACTTACATAGATCAGACAGCATCAAAATAGAGCTGGGGGAGTGGGGGGAAGGTGTAAGAAAACAAAAAGGGGGGTTAAGAAGGGGAAGGGAAGAAGGAAGACCACAAAAGATAGACAAGAATGCGGTCAGAGAGAAGGCAATGAAAGTGTGTTGGAAGGTCGAGGGTTGGTAGAGCAGGAGCAGGGTCCCACTCGCCACACATGGGCCTCTACAAGGAAATTAAGTGTCAGAGGGAAACACGCTTGCCGCCATTTGCCATGAGCCCAAACTTGGCTGAAAGCGTAACCTCTGTCATGTAGGTGGTAAGTAATCTCTTCCATTGCTGCCACATTCCAAATTCGCTTTTTAAGGGCCGAAAAAGATGGAGAAGAGCAGCGCTTTAAGTTGAGGGCAATGAGAGATTTGGCGGCTGTGAGGATGTGCGCTGTCAGGTTTTTTTGAGAATTTATCAAGATCCGGGGGAGGGTAGCAAAGGAGAAAGATCCAGGGTTCCTTTGCAATGGGAGTCTCAAATAAAGTATTGATAAAGCCATGGATCGTGTCCCAGAAGGGAGTGATGAGCACCTTTTTATTTTTATATATAAAACATAGAGCACAAAACATAATTGCAAACATGTACTTTACCAGCATCTTTGTATCAGTCACCTTGGCATGCAATCCTGGCTGCTGAGCCCCGGTTATCACTCATCTGCCCACCTGGTAGGGACTGAGCTCACTGTCCTCCTGCTTTTCGCAGGTCCACAAATAAAGCACAGACTACAGAGGCTTCGATGGCCACAAAGACACAATCCTGGACTTGCTCTGACAGGAGAAATGACTGTCCTAAAGATTTAACTTTCCACATGCCCTGTGTGTGTGTGTATTTCCAGCACATCTGCTAAAGCAGGATGCAACTTGGTGGATGGAACTCCATCACCAGGCCATGCAGTAAAAGTTAAGGGGGGTTGCCCACCCAAGCTTTTCTGCATATGTGCCTGCTAGACAAAATCATCCTACAATTACATCCTAATAAAAGCAATGTATTTATTTATTGCCCTGCAGCTTGTAACCCCAGTTTGTGTGACACTTATAGATAAATATATTCCGTAAGTGATCTAGCTGTTCAAATTAAAACTCGCTGCCCCCTTCTAATCCTCTTCTTTTTCTCAATGTTGCCACAGAGAAAATCTTCTACGTGTTTTATAGAAACAGCCACCTTTTAGTTAATAGTGAAAAATCCCCAACCAAACTCATAAAGAAGCTGAAGTCTGTGCGGATTGTTTGATGTAGTGTTGGAAGCTTAGATTTTAATTCCTGAACCCTGAGTATGAAACATTTAGTATTACAGGTCGTTTATCACCGTCACACCTATATCCTCTTGGGTTTTCTCTTTGTCCGGTCAGCAATGTATTTCTGACTACATATATAAACATTATCTCTTCTGCTGATGGGTCTTTAGGTCCACAGCTAAAGTACATTCCATAATCAACAAGGCTGAATGATGCTTTTACTAGACCAAGCCTGATACTTACTATAATTCACAGTCCCTGGGTGAATGGTGCAGTAATAAAGTTTGAATGTCAGATATCTCTGGGAAGAGCTAACATACTTTCCCCCGAATTACATTCAAGCCAACAGCAACACGGCACAAAACTGAAAGCATTTAGCCTACTGTATAATTGTTAATGGTTTCTCTTCAACTGAATGAAAAATAATCATATGCCTATAAGCATGGGAATATGTTAAATGTTAATATGTAATATAACCTTTAACCGCTTCTGCTTGGCATAACTGTAAGAATGTCAATATATAACGTCGTTGAAATGTTATTAAGACGCGGCCATTTTGTCCCTGAGCGTTTTAAAAATAACCTCAAGAGCACAGAGTGCGAGTCTTTTCTTGTTACGTGTCTATTTTTTCGATAGTCTTATAACTCTGATTTGTAATTCTAATAGTGCGCACATTCATATCCTTTGCAATTGACTTGCTCGATGTTACCGTACTGTCTCACCGAAAGCATTAAACATAAATGATGAGTCCTTTTCTCCAAAATTCAATACAAGCATTACCCTGTAGAACCTTAAAAGTGTCCATTCTCTAAACGCTTAATTTCTCTGTGCAAAACGGCTCAATATTATTCTGTTGCGGGTGCAGTTTCAGCCTCTGCAAATGCCATTACATGCAAAGAAAAATAAGTAACATTTTAAGGGCAGTAATAAGAATTGTAGACTAAAGTGGCTGTTCTAGTAGCCCCCTTATAAATCCTCCAGTTCCTTGTCTCGTGGCAAGCGTTCCGTTTAGAATAAAAACTAGTGATCAATGGTTTGCAAACAGCCCACATCAAGCTCATGTGCCTTCCTCGCAGGCGATGGATGACATTTAAAAGGGAAAAAAAACCTGACATTGACTCCATCACTGTCACCCCGTCTGCCATAAAGAAGCCTCAAATATTAAAACATTTTTCATCCGTGCCGGATTATTGGCACCAGAAATTGTTTTCTCTCTGCTCTGATATTCACTTCAACTGCAGCAGAGTTCCCTGGAGACCAGAGATTGTTACCAAGCCCTCCTAACATATTGGCAGTTGATGTGGAGCACATTACATGTACACTTGCCACTCAAAGTAATGCTGGCGTCCCCCCCCCCCACCCCACCCCCCTTCCCTTCCCTCCGGAAATCTTCAGGAGAGGAATATGACTCAAGTTAAGGGACCAGGTTGCAAAAGCTAATGCGTGTTTTTTTTCTTATTTCTTTAAGTGTCTCCTACCCAAATGCATATTTAAGTACACTATTACCATACACCAATCCACTTAAGAAGGCCTTTTAGAACTGCTTCAGCTGTATATTATAATGTGTGTTTGAGGGGGGTTAACAGATACTGTGAAAATGATTTACGTCGAGTTAAAAAGCAAAAAACAATAAAACCTTTTATTTGACGCTGTACGTTGCAAAAAAAAAGGGTGTATTACATTAAGACGTGTTTGTGTCTGTTCTTGCAAAGAATGATTGTTCTGTACGGTGATTTGTAAGTCTGAAAATGAAAAACCAAAAAATTCTCCTCCTGCTCCATTGTGGTGGTGTCACTGGCGGTAGAATAAACTCACCTGCTTCTCTAAATGTCCAAGAGAACCCATGGACAGTCAGCGATACGAAGGGGCCTAACCACATGGGAAATGGAAGGAGGGATTTTTAAACTAAGGGGCATATTCAATTGTCCGCGGGATTGCCGAAAATCCCGCGGTCCGCGCAGGATTACCATTATTACGGTAATCCTGCGTGGAAAAACCGTTAATATGGTAATTTACTTGCTGGATTTCAGCTCGGGGAGCTGCGAGCTGATATCCAGCGAGAGATTACCGTATTAACGGTAATAGTTTATCCGCGCTCGATCCCGTGGACAATTGAATACCCCCTAAGAGTTAGAAACAAAGCACAAAACAACTAAAAAATGGAGCAATGCTAGGGGCAAAAATGCATTTATTTATATTTGCATGCAGAGAAAATACTGTCTGCTTTTGCATGTAGCGTACACATACTGGGAAGCTTGATTTTTGCACTGCAATCTGGAGTTGAGCTAGGACACACCCCCTCCCAATTCTCAATTGCTCCGCGCATATTAAATTTGCTCCACCCCTGTGGAGTATCACATGCTTTTCTGCTCTCCTGGAATTTTCGAGAGGTTACCAAATTTCAGGGAGTCCTCCTGGAAGAGTAGCATCCTCCTGGGTCTTGGTAGATATGGGGCTTAATGTCACGATTTGCGTCATCAACATGGCCAACATGATGCGATCCCGTCACCACACCCCCTCTTGCACTTGTCAATTGAGCTTCCCTCTGGGATGTCCCGGAGTGGAGGTTTTAAAAGTCGGCAAGTATGGAGTAACATGGTTTTGCCAAGGTGCAAATTTGCTTCTTTTTTTGGCTTTGCTCCTAGCTCTGAATTTAGCCCTAAATATCTTTTGTAAAAGCTGAACTTCCCTCAGAGGCATCTTACAGAGCCGAAATTGAGATATATATATATCTATATCAAAGGCTGTATGTTTACGGATGTTGGGTAATTAAATTTCTTGGCATACTTGCCTACTATCCTGGACACTACTGAATTTTGGAAAGTTCTCCGCTCCCCGGAGACTACGCCATCCTCCCGGATCTCGCATTTTTTCCTTCGGAATTGGGTGGAGCCTTCTTGACTCTATTGGTTGAGAATCGCATCAGTGATTTCGAGGGGCTGGCTGGGCAGGGGGGGGCTTGTGCTCCCCCAGGCTGGTCCCATAGTAGGCTACCTTGGGCTGGGTCACTGGGCTATTTGCATTATTTTCGTTCAAAATGTTCTAAATAGGCTGCTGAGCCGAGTCTTGAAGACGGAGAACTCAGCTTGTCATTTTACTTGTCAAGTATTCTTCAGCCAAAGAAAGTTTTGTCATTTATATTTTGGGAAACGTTGATTTGTAATTTTTATATTTTCCGATCTTTCGGGAAACATTAGAAAGCCCCTCTCCGTTCAGTAATTCACCTATATTGCACATTTCTTGCAAGTCCTAGAACTTTGGGAGAGTTCTGCTTGTATGCAATGATTTATTTATTGTTCCTGCTAATGTGGATCGCTGTCTTGCAAATAGCTACAGTGCAAATTGTTCCTGTTCCACTGATGTCTACGCAAATAATTCACAGTGAAATTTTTTTTTTCGACCAGAGGTTTTTTTTTCCGTTTTTTTTTTTTTTGTCTTTACCAAGTTGAAAACTGGGCTTAACTCCAAGCCTTCATCTTCCGTTTGAAGTTGGAATTTAGGTTGGGCAATGACTGATCTGCCGTACTCATTCCCTAAGTATAGCGGCATTAAATCTGTCTCACTGTTCTTAACTCTTAGTGTAAATAAACTGTTACTTTGGCCATGAATGAAGAATTTTGACAATAATTTAAATAATGCTCTAAATGTAATCACTATGTGAAGTGATGTACTGTAAATGTTGTTTTTTGTGTTTTTCCATCAATTTATCATCGTTTTGTTCTTCTTTTGGTTAAGGTTTTGATATTTTAGCGCCATCTTTCCATGTGTTAATTAACTTTTAAAGCGTACTTGTCGACTACACAGTGTGGAGGCAGCCATTTTGTGGGTGGGACCAATATCTCATGAATATTCTTTCACATTAAGGTGTTGCCTCCACTTCTGTTCACTGAAGTGGGCGTGGCTTGATGATGTAATTTGTGTCATCACAGCACATCTCCGCCCACCCAGTCGGCTACACCCCCCCCAAGGTATTGTATTGTGAGTGGATCCACAATACGTTTGATAGGGGAGCTTTGGGAGGAGATGATGAGATTAAGGGGAAGAGAAGATGGTTCATGGCAACTGTACTGAATGGCGAACTCTGCAAGGAAACTTAGTAACATGAGCAATAAATTAAGTCCTATAATCATCATCATCATTTATTTATATAGCACCACTAATTCCGCAGCGCTGTACAGAGAACTCATTCACATCAGTCCCTGCCCCATTGGAGCTTACAGTCTAAATTCCCTAACATACACACAGACAAACTAGGGTCAATTTTGATAGCAGCCAATTAACCTACTAGAATGTTTTTGGAGTGTGGGAGGAAACCGGAGCACCCGGAGGAAACCCACGCAAACACGGGGAGAACATACAAACTCCACACAGATAAGACCATGGTCGGGAATTGAACTCATGACCCCAGTGCTGTGAGGCAGAAGTGCTAACCACTAGGCCACAGTCATACATTCAAATATTTATATTCGATAAATTCAAAGTGAAAATATAAAAAAATGTTTACACATACAATGAACGGTACCCGGTACCCGAGCGACCAAACACAGGAACGAGCGCTACAGCATTGAAATCAAGTAATAGTATCTGTGTGAGTTTTATTGCCCGAGTGATTGTCAGCATTAGGTCCTGGGAGCGCCAAGCATCCTGTTTTCTCAAGTTCAGTAGCAATCCTCCTAGCCAAATGACAGCCTATAAAACACGAAACAATTCAGCAGATCAGACTGGCTATATTTGGATTATCATGGCATTTAGAAACAAACCTTAAAAAAAAAAAAGAGGGACCACACAGGGAGCCTGCCTTTTTGATGCCATCTGCCTCCACATTGTGAGTCTGTGCTCAAACTGACAACTCCTCGCAGAGCCTGAACACGTCAAACGAATCAATCAATCAGTAAAGGAAGGAAAAAAAAAAAAAAATCTTATGAAACTTAATCACGAAGGGTCGTGTTAGGGAGTGGGGAACAGATTAAATTACCATGGTATTAGATACGGGAAATGATTCCTGTCAAAACCATCTTTACTGCAATTATAATATGTTAATTATGTATTTCATTAAGTAAGTGGATTAGTCGGCACAGATGAAATCACACTGAAGGCTTTGAATCATTTGCTGAGCGGTGTGGGAGGACTTGTGCGAATAAAACTCCTTCAGTTTTGAAAAAAAAAAAAAAAAATTCTCATTCCAAATATGAAAACCCCCCCCATCCCCTCCCCCAAGTTTTCTATAATATTCATAAAGCCTATTCATTTTAGTGGTGTGATTAGATCATAGACTCTTCTGCACTGTATAATTCTGTACCTGCCCAAAGTCCATATTTGTGGGGTCTGGAGGGGGTGGGGCTTAAAAGGAGGTGGGCCTGGCAAAATCAGAATGGGGTTTGGAAGGATCAAGGGTGGATTGGAGGCCAATGTTGACCATATGTTGTGTCCTAAATTTTGGGAGGTGCTAATTCTGTCTAACCACCTGTACATTATCAAGTGAGATGATGTATCGGCCATTAAGTACCTCATACTGTAATTGTAGATAATTTGCATAAACATTTTGAAGCACAGTAACCTTTCTGGGGACCTGCGGAATATTGCTCTGTTCCCAGGGTAGGCTTAGAACAATTCAGGGTGAAGATATATAATTTGTGTGGCAGCAGAAAGTAGAGAATATTTGTTTTAAAGTACTAAATTAGTAGTTTCTTCTTTGCTGGTAGAGCTTATAATGCTTAAAATTTTGGGAGGTGTTTGGAGGAGACTTGGGGGGGGGGGGATTGAGGGGCATGTAGGGGCATACACGAAGGTTTGAGTGGCATGTGGGGGCATTTTGAGATGAGTGGGGGTCCTGAGTGGCATGTGGGTATAGTTTTGGGGCATGTGGGGGCATTTCGAGATAAGTGATGTGGGGGTGCTGAGGTTGTTTTAATACTGTTTTTTTTTTTTTTTTAAATTAAGGGTATTGTTGGGTGCTTTCAAAGTTTGGAGGGCCACACAGGTGGCCAGTCATTGGTCTAGGTGGACATTTATGTATTGCTATCCCCATTACTATGTCTTTACTGAACTTTGATATAATGTATTTAATAAATATTAACTTTAAAACCTCTGGGAGCTTGAATGGATAGTGCAACTTGCATTCAGTACTCAAAAAGAGAGGAAATGTACTCCTCACTTGACAATCCTGAGAAACAGTCTTAGTCCCAGTCAAATTTTAATCTGTGGAAATTAGGGACAGTTGGCGACAATACTTTAATGGGTTTTTATTCTTATATCAACTTTAACTTATCTTGTTGTACTCGCCCTCATCAAACTTTTACTAAATAGATTACTTTATCTTCCTGGCTCTTTCTTTGTCATCAGTACTCTTATTTCATTAACGCAGAGTTGTTTTCTTGTACTGCCTTTGGATATGACACAGAACTGTCCTGCGAATAGTGATATAATACATGCAGCATAGTTGCTCTGTGCTGTCTCCAAGGACAATCAAATAAACAAAGCTGCCTGAATTATATAAAGACCTCGGTGAGAAAAAAAAAGACACATAAGGAAGTCCTAAAGAACAGTGTATTTAGTCAAAGTTGCTGGAGGGCATGTTTAACCTAGTAAATGAAAGTTATTTGAAGGTAGATAACCCCTTAAATATCCACCCAGCACTTTAACTATGCCGCCAGAACAACATTAAGAATGTGCAGCTAAACCAGGCTCGTGACATTGAGCATTTAGTGGTGCGCTAGAATTAGCGTCTCTGCTCGGTTGTATTGCTGCCAAACGCACGGATGTAGAATAAGTGACTGATTTTAGTTTTATTTGATTGTAGCTCTGGGAGCCAATCTCTGAGCCAAGCATTTCTCTTTGACTGGTTACATTACCCTGGCACTTGACCTTTAAGAGTGCGTTGCCAGCACATAGTAAGTGGAGACTCTGCCATCGTGTTGTCAGGTGCCCCCATCAGGAAGTATTTATTGGTAGATCTCTCATAGTGTGAAGACGAGCTGGTAACATCTTCCTTGGCATCGTACTGCTGCTGTTGGGTATTGTGCGGGTGAAGGAGAAGGAGGGGTTGGTACAGGAGACCTGTTTATCTCCCTTTCTTGTGTAAAACCACCCTGTCATGTCCACTTAATCCAGAGAGATGGCACTCGCCAGAATCATAGCTTGAAATGTTAGCAGGGCAAGAATGAAATGTGATGCCCCCCCCCCAAAACCAACAATTATAACAAAACTAGCGTAAAATATAACTTCCTTATGCCCCCGCTTCGTAAACAGGCAAAAAGTCTCATGAGGAAGAAAAGAAGACGGTTCTAACCAGGCATTGCGCCAATGAAACGAATATACCCCATCAGCTGTAGGTGGGTTATTATCCATACCACCAGTCTATAAGGTCTCCTGTGTTGATTTTATATACAATATAAACGTATACAATGTCCATTTCTATTTCTTGACCTGGCTACCATACAATCGCTCATCAAGTCATGTCCTCTTACAGTAAAGCTGGGTGTGCAAACCAGGGCCGTAACTGGGGCCGTTGCCCCCTTCAGCGTTGCCCAGGGGGCAACGCTGAAGGGGGGGCGCAATTTAGGAATATTTTAGTTTAGTTTGGTTAAAATTGAGGGATAAGGGAGGCGGCATTTGTCTTTCTCGCCCTGGGCGCTAGAATTCTAAGTTACGGCTCTGGTGCAAAGTGTGATATTGGCAGCGATGCCAAACAATTGGCCATATCGCAGCATATAAAGCCCCAATACAAGCCTAATGTCCGATAGTAATCAGTGGCAGGTTAACGGCTGTGTGTAGTCATCTTCTGTCGTTACTGACCAGATCCGGTGCAACTAGAAGACCTCCAGGTGATCAGGTCAAGTCCCAAACTGCCAGACATGGTTCACTTTGGTCACCTACGTGTGTGGCCAAATTGGCTATTGGTCCAGTCACTTTGTGATCAGGCAGAATATCGGGTATAGTTGGTGTGTGGTCAGCAGTGCTCTAGACAAATGTAAAACCTTAGTACCGTATTAGCTTATTTACTATGAGACATCACTTGTACTTGAATTATAATGATCAGCATAATGTCATTATAAAGGAAAATGTCCTTCTGAGACCATGTGATGACCTTAGCTCACTGAGGGACTGCTCTCCCATGCAAGACTGGAACTCGCTGACCCCTTGCCCATCCGGCGCCGCACTGACCCCCTGCGCAGCCGGCACGGCGCTGACCCCCTGCGCAGCCAGCGCTGACCCCCTGCCCATCCGGCGACGCGCTGACCCCCCGCACAGCCGGGCCAGCAGTAGACCTAGGCCTGCACTAATCTAGAAATGTAAATATATGCTCTACCACATAAATAATATAGTTAGTAAATGTCCTTCTGTAAATCTGAATGGGTGTGAAAAAAAACCCCAACCCTTTAATATTCTGCCTTGTTTGACACACAAGGGAACATCATCCGTAATGTCTGCATAACCCTTCACTCCGCCATCCCCAGTGGAGCCTTCCCCTCGACAGTCCACATATGTCCACAGGGCATTGAAGGGTTTAAAAAGCTTATTAACGCCCCTTGATGATCAGAAGAAGTAGGACTTCATCGTTACACAGATGTGTTGGAGGAGACAGGATGATACTGTATGATGGCAAAGTGAGAGCAAGACCATGCATCAATTGCTTCCTTCCAATTATTCCGTTATCAGTAATGATCACTTGGGATTAAAAAAAAAAAAAGAGAGAAAGAAAAGGCTTTGAGACACTGTAACACCCTCCACGGAGTGAACGCTGGTGTAAATGACTGGAAAAGGTTGGCTGATTTGATGAAAACCCAATCAGACTCTCAAGGGAGATATTACGTTCTTCATTATTCTGCTGATTGGCCTTATTTCATCTGAAGTCTGCAGCACATTCGTTACAATGCTGGCGAGGCTCTTTAACAATATCCAAGGCGAAGGCTAAAAACAAAACAAAAAAAAAATCTTGCACCTCTTTAATTGAAACAAGGAGAGGGATTAACACAAGCCGGTTTTATGCAAAGCTGGGCCCCAGTCACGGAGGATACCAGCCCAGTTTATTGAAATAAATCCAGAAGTCAAGACCTGGTTGGGTAGTCGCAGGCCTACTATCCCTGCAATGCTGTTAAAGCTCCGCCCACAGCGTTGACGTTGATACTACATCATTACTAACCACATTTGGGGCAGATTGCATGCCTGGCTTGGAGACGTTGGATACGCTTCCATTATTAATGCTCAGCTACTAAATAAGCTTTTTCTTTTTTTTTTCTTTTTTTTTTTACAAAGAACAAAAACATACTTGTGAAATGCAGTCTGAGACGTGTGTTATCCATGGCCCGCAGCTTTCAGCGGCTGCTAATTAAGTGCCTTTTTGCATTATTCTGCTGCACGATTTAATGATGTAAATTAACAATAGATGATAATTTAAACTGGTGCCAATTGCTTCATTATTCACACAGGTAAAAAAAAGTACAAAAAATAAAAATTACAGTTTATCCTTGATGACGTTTTTATTTTTCACTCATCCAGCCCCTACCAACGCTTTTCAGCTAAAACGTTGTGAATTATCGAAATTACATTTTTATAGGGCTCCATCTACTGACATAAGGGAGGGGGGATATTTACAAAGGCATATGTCATTATGATACGTAGAATTTAGATGGTAGGAAATATCAAAATATAAAATTAGCACATCTATTCTCCTATGGTGTTGTATCAAAGAACATATACCTTATTTTGAATGAATAAACACCCAGATTTGGGTCTGTTTGTTCCACTATAGCCATCGCTGGTGATACCTTTATCTTGGCGCATTCCAAACATAAATGGTTCTGTGTAAGGTTGTTACCCACAATACCCATTATATTACTGTTTCACGGACATTTATGGCGAGTAATGTGGAGGCTTAAATGGCAAAGGTTTTGTATTTTTGTTTCTGTGAATTTGTGAATAGTTATGCCCCCAACACAGCACCTTTGAAAGGGCAATAGAGAATTAGACGAATAATGTCCTGATCGAGCAGCGAGTTGTGTTACTAGGCGGGGCTTAATGATGTAATTTGTATCTTTAAGCCCTGCCCACTGCGCATTGCACTGTGCTGGCGCAATTGCGTCACTATACTCCCTCGACACTTGCCTGCTTTTCTTGTTTACCCTCCTGGAGATTCCAGAGGGGAGGACTGGTGGCAGGTATGGCGTTTCTGCTAACTTTTTTTTGCTCCCGAAACTTAACACGAAACTAAAACATAGGTAGGATCGTACCCTATATTATACTTCCATCTGACAAGTATCCTAAGTGGTTAAAAAGACAGAGGTCTGAGCTCAACTGTCCCCCACTCCCCCCTCCCCTTCCTTCCCACTACTGTTATTGTTTTTTTAAACTTTGTTGAAACAATGTTGCAGTTTTCTGCAAACCAGTTAACCCTTAGTGCTGCAGAGAAGCTGATACATTGAAATAGTATATTTCTACCATATGACAGCAGAAAAATAAATTAGAATCCATGTAAATCCTCTTATACTCACTAGAGGGGTTTGAATAGAAATAAACCGAGTGGACAATGTAGGACTGAATTCTGCAAACCTCCTTGAATAAATCTAAATGCTAGAATCTATGTAGGGCAGACGGTGCTGAAATTGTAGCTGTTCTGACCTAGGCAGCCACCTTCTCTGATCACACCCTACCTTGCATGCTGCATGCAAAATCGCTCAAGTGAAATTCCTGCACATATTACCATGCACCTCTGATCCTTATAGTAGATTAGTGCCTGCTTACACAACCTACTACCCAGAGGACCATAGCATTAAAACCAAGGTCAAGTGCTTTGCACACCAAGAAGACTAGAATATATGTGTGTGTGTATGTATGTATGTATGTATGTATGTATGTATGTATATATATATATATATATATATATATATATATTATGCACATATAAATGATACTGTATTACATAATTGCTACACTATGAGCATAAGAAAAACTACTGATAGCCACACCAGTTAAATTAATTTGCCCCCCAGCCGTAAAGCCGCCAGCTTGCCTCTGAACACTCAGCTACGTGTAAACTAATCATCGTTTTTTTATTTTCGCAAGAAGTCAAGTAGTTAATGACTTGAGGTCTTTGATTTATGAATAATATCTCCACTACCAGGAAACACAACACAAGCTGAAACCTTCTCACTTACAGCCAGACCCCAGAGAGCAGTTAATCTACATACACAAAGGGCCGCTGACCTCTTGAACCTTTGATGCTATTTTACGATGGCCCACCCTGCCGCTGGGTTCTTTTGTGAGCAAACCAGGTATAATAAGGCAAAGACCTCAGACAAACAAGCCTTTGGTAGCTAATGATGACCTGGTCATATCATGTCCTGCCCTTAAACCTTACCCTTTGCAAATTCCTCTTTGACCCTTGGGGGGGAAAAAAAAATAAAGTCGGTTAATGTCCCAGAGGCGGCTTTAGCCTTTTAGTGTCTAACAATCTATCAAAACTCAGCTACTGCTGGGAATCTATCAGTTCAGTGTAAAAAAAAAATAATAAGTTAGCCCCTGGACAGACCCCCTGAAAGTGGCAATTATTCACTTCTTCCTGAACTTTAACTGACCTTTGCATGGATGCTAAAACTTATGGAGAGGAACACCTCTCTCTGCCTCTCCCCCCTTCCGTGTTTACACCTGAATCTGTTTATACTTCAACGCTGGAGTCTTGTTAAAAATGTAATGTGTGCAAAGATCCTTCCAACCGAAGTCATGACGTTTCCCTTTAATTACTTTGTGTAATGAACGCCGTGCGTTGAAATAGGAGCTGACGCCACATAAAAATATATGGCTGGTTTAGTGCAATTTTACAGGGGGTGGGGGGCTTGATTTGCAAGATCCATAGTAAATGTTACAAAAAAAAGAAGAAGAAAACTTCACAATTTTGTTTATTGTTCCTTCATATCCACCAACGAATAATAAAATGATTCACAAATTACTATTTTATTTTTTTTTGCTACAAGAACACATGCTTTTATGTTTCATTTTCTATCTTCTTGTGAGCAGGAGATTTTAGCTAGTATGTATCGGTTCAGTTTGCAAAGAGAGTAGTCTGAGCTCTTGCAGTCACCACCCACCCTGTGCGCTGCGGTCGAACTTGGAAAAGAAGCAGACTATCCTACGTTACCTTTACACTTTATTGCAACAATGTTGCTGCACTCTGCAAATCAGCCTTTATTGCTGCAGCGAAGCTGATTAGCTTGAAACCTTGTAATACGGCCAAAAGGCATAACAAAAAAAAAGCGAGTAGCAACGCCTATAGATGATCTTATTATCATTTGGTGTATATACAGACAAGCCGCGGACGTGTCCTTTAGGGCAGGCTGTACATCCTAAGAGGCAATATAGTTTTTATTTGTTTGAATTGTATTTGTATTGGTAAAACTGACCTAGAGCTGACACAAGTCTATTACGTGAATAAAGGACTGGGTGAAATTGAGTGGGTCGGTCTTCTTACTTAAGATTGATGTGCCAACTTCTAGTATGATTAGAGAAATGGATAACTCACTAACATCTGTGCAAACTACAATAAAAAGGGATTTAGTGTTACCCAAAGGAAGGTAACAGAAGATGTCTGTCCATTAAACGCTTTATTACAGAGCCAGCAGCCCTTTCTGTAACTTCGTTATTCGTGTACAGATCTTAGTGCTGCGACGGCCTGTCATCCTTACTAGACAATGCTTGGGGCTGCCTCAAATAGGTTGTTTTTTTTTTTTGTGTGTGTGGAAGGTAGATGACTGTCAAATGAATCTCCGAATGAAGAAGAGCTCCTGACTAGAGGTGAAAAAGTAGTTTGAGACATTGGGAATTTCTACAAATATTGCAGCATGCATTTAGGTGTAGGTTTTGGATAATTGAAGGCTTTTATGTTTAATGGTAAATTCCTTTCCCTGCAACTAGCAGAATAATAAGATTCTGATGTCCGAGACCCAGAGCCGGATTTACCACAAGGCAACCTAGGCAATTGCCTAGGGCCCAGCGGTCCCCAAAGGGACCTCCCAGGGCCGGCGGTGAGACCAACCTTTAAAAAATGGGCCGCTACTTATGGGCCAGTGCTATGTGCTTGCCCCCCTGGGCTAAAGTCTGCCAGCCAGCCCCTGAATAGGGGTATATGTTATGCTAAAAACTATAGTGCTATGGATTTCTTCAGGGAGGGGGCCCCAAACCAGTATCTTGCCTAGGACCCCATGAGGTCTAAATCTGGCTGTGCTGAGACCTGTGTGTTTGGTAGATACAGACCTAGGCAGTGAGTCATTGTCCTGAATTTTCAATCTCTACCAGGCCAACAACTTGTGTGATCAGTGAACAGTGATTGGACAGAGTAGCCATCCAATCAGCGTTCTAAACACACAAGGTGTCAGCAGTGGAGAAATTGAAAATACCTCTGGTTAGACAGGACGTTTAAATAGATTAGAATGTCATGAAATCATCATCTGTTTTTATACATGAAAAAAGAAGTAGCGAAGATCTGAATGTTGCTCAAGAAAAGGGGACATTTGCTAAGATCTCTGGTTTGATGTGTTTTACAAAAATAAAGTAACAAAAATATCCACACATTGAAAGGTGGACGGGTTGTTTCTGACCTTGTGAAAGGATTCGTTTAGGAGACCAGGGGAGATCTATTTAACAAAGAGAGAAAAGTCCTTTCTCCAGCCAAAACAGGATTAAAGGTTTCTCCCAATTTTTGCCTACTCTCACAGAATGTCTGGGTGACTCACGAATTTCGGGTTTTTCTCCCGCACCTCTGGGAGTACAGGCCATCCCCCTGCATCATGCCCGATAGGGGCCTGGGCCAAAATGGCACAAATCAAGGGAGGCAGTAAGTAGTGCGCTAATGACCTGTGCTTGTTTCACATAGAGGTGCACCTTTTATTTGGAAAAGTGTGCGTGATTGGTTGGATTAGTAGGGTGTGTCCTTTTAAACAGGGGAGTGTCTTGTACAGATCGGGGGCTTTCTTTGTCTCGGCTTTGCTTGGTTAAATGTTCGGAACTATGCTTTCATAGGCTAAATTCATATAAATATTAGTTTATCCTGCAAAATGGCTGCATCCACTGTGTATAATTATCAAGGGGTTCTTTAAGGGCATAGTAATTATGCACATTATATTTTATTCTGTAGCCATAGAGATAAAAGAAAACCTGTACCCTTTATAAATATATATACTTAAAAAATGCAAAATGCATTCTGGTAATTAGATCAGGAATACGGCCAGCTTTTATCCCAGCGTCAGGGAAGATATAAGTGCTAGCATATAATTGACATATTTGATGTAATCTCTCTCTTCCTTGCTGCAGTCATATTTTATGTGCGGTATTGTGGCTGAAATCCTGCGAGACGTAGAGCACTTGACAATACTGAATACACATGGATATGTGTAAGTACCAGCCAATCGCTACTCTATAGTGTCTATTTCTGCCTCACCAGGTGTCATCTCATGGGAAATACGGTTCTTTTGGCAGCCACGCAGAAAGCAGCGTTCTCCGTCATTTTCATTAGCTTCCAGCTACAGCTGAGGCAAAAAAGATTTTCGTCTGAGCATATGTGCTCAAATGACCAATATGATTTTGTCCAAAAATTACCCTTCGAGGAATCCGCGAGGAAAGAACTGCATAAAAATACCTGGTATTAGAACAGAGGAAATGACTGCATTACATTTGTTACTGAGCAAACTGGGAAATTTTCCGTTTTTTTCTCATTTTCACTGAACAGCCTCCAGATGTGAGACTGGGTACGCGTGCGTGCATCAATGTAATATCCCTTCTGATGAAATGCTCTGTATGTTCCCGCAGATGTTGATATTGCAAGACAATATAAAGAGGGGTTTTAAGTGTGGATAAAGGTGACCTCTGCTTTTAAAGTTTTTGCTATCTGTATCAGTCATGTATTAGTGAGCGCAGTTAATGTATGAATTTTTCCTGTGTGACATCTCCATCCAATCACACACTAACCTGCTACATAGACTGTGTGACTGCGCTGTGACATCACCATCCAATCACACACTAACCTGCTACATAGACTGTGTGACTGCGCTGTGACATCACAATCCAATCACACACTAACCTGCTACATAGACTGTGTGACTGCGCTGTGACATCACAATCCAATCACACACTAACCTGCTACATAGACTGTGTGACTGCGCTGTGACATCACCATCCAATCACACACTAACCTGCTACATAGACTGTGTGACTGCGCTGTGTTCACTATAAACAGTTTAATTTTCTGCAAGTTTGATGTATTTATTATTCTGTGAGTCCGCACCCACCACTTGTCTCAATAGCTGCAATTCCACAGCTGAGCTGATCTTTCAAGGTTTCTGTGATAAAAGACAGATCATGTTGATCTATACTAAAGTTCAAAGACACAGAATTAGGTTTTCTGCTCCACTCCTACGGCTGAGGAAGTGCAATTCGTCATCCCCATTCGGACATTATGCATTACTTAAAAAATTCCTCTTCAATGTAATTAGTCTTTTCTTAAGCCTTGAAAAGTTTTGAAACAATTCCAGTTTAGGATTTCATGAAATTCACTTGTATTTCAATCGGGAGATGACTCTCTGACGGAGTTAGCCTTTTTAATTATAGTAGTTAAATTTTATTCTCTACAGAATACATTTTTTTTTTATTTTTTGGGTTTGAAACCGCATTCACATGTACAGAAGTTAGCTGTAGTTATAGTTGAAGCTTATCCTGAAGGGGATCTGATGTTAAAGCTTTAAAAATCTAAAATAATAATTTAAAATGCAAAAAAAACAAGTCAAACAGACAATCCTTCTTATCTATATACTTGCAGTAATATTGCTACATAAAACTTTTCTTTTTTATATCAATCTTGGGTTCCATGCCTAGGGTGAATTACATGCTCTCTTTTGAGTCTTGGGCATCTCTCCTTAATTTCAGAATCTTCCCCTAATTTGTGAATCTCCCGGGTGCTCCGGTAGAGTGGAAAACTATGCGAATAATGCACCGGGTGGGAGAGTGGGCATACTTACACACAGAAACATGGAGGGCATGCCTTTTCTGTGACCCTTATTGATCAAGGTCAAAGATTCTTAGAAATATTAACTTTTTTATCCAGTATTACTCAATTGCATAGATGGTTTTAATTTTTAAATAACAATATCCTATGTATAAATGTCCTTATAACTCATTGGACGACAGAAGGTTATTCATAGTGGATATTATAAAGGTAAACACACAGCTTAATTATTAACCACACCTCGGAGTGTGAAAAACACTTTCCCGTTGAACTGAAGGGCTTCCCCAATTCAATGCAATATCATGACTGACCTCTTCCTCACCTCTCCCTTATTTACTTAGTATCCTTGCAAAAACTAACTTTAATGCCTCACGCAGATCTTTAGTGTCACCATCTCCTGCCCTATCCAGCCTTCATCATTACTGGTTAGATAAATGCAGTCGGCAGCTTATCCTAGAGACGAAATAGGCTGCTGAACAAGCTGGAATAGATTGCACTTAAAGTGTAGAACTGATGATTTCATGTAAAAAGAAAAAAAAAAAAATGTGGACCTGTAAATCTACCAGTGACATCACTGAGGCATGAGGGCGTCGTCATGGACCCACCCGCATTGTGTAATGGAGCGAATCGCACCATCATACAGTAGGGTCAGGATTATGATAACGCGTTTCACACTTTAAAAGAGAGTTAAGTGGGATCCAGAAGGGTGGTCTACTCCGCCGGGAGCATGGGAAGACTCCCTGAAATTTGTGAGTCTCCTGAAAATTCCGGGAGACTAGGCAAGTATGGCGCTGTGTGACTTGCACAGTGCACCTGCATACAATTTGTACGCACACCGTAGTGCACTTTTACTTTGCAGATAGGTGCAGAACCAAGGTATTTTGCCATTTATCTCAGGTGCCCCTCGTAAATGTCCTCCATGGTGTGTGGGTGGCAGATGCACTATAATCAAATAAAGATGAAATAATCAACTCTAAAACCTGCGGAGGGATCTTCCTGATAAGTTTATACTGTGTACTTTATCATTTGGCAGTTCCACAGAACTGTGTCTAAATAACAATGCACCAACTGAGAGAGGCAACAAACTGCTGTCTGTCGAGAGGTTAGGGGAGCATTTGCGGTGTGTACATATAGGCTGCAATTTGGCTGGCCAGATATCCCGTCCAATATTTAACTGGGATTTATCAGGTGTTGAATCACAATGCCGCCAAATCCAGTCAGCCCGCCATCATCAACATTTATTGGTAAGCCTTTTTCGCAATACTTTGAACAATCTTACAGTAGGGACTGCTAAGTATATAAACACGGAACAGGTACATACAGGGTTCAACGAAAAGTTGCGGACATGAGCGCAAACGGGGATGGACCAGAGTCTTTACTGTACGGTAGAGTGGTCGGCTGTCTGTACAGGGAACCCGCTGGCTCTTGCTAACTGTGTAGTATTCCTGTTGTCTTGCAAATATACATATCTCTATTTTTTTATATAAAGTACCTTTCCAATTATTTTCATGCTGAACTCATGGAGCTACTGGGTATCCTCAGCAAGCACTTTACGCTGCTTTTGGGGTGACCACCTACCTAGCACGTACTAACAGTTGTTTGTGAAGAGATGTGATCCCATTTCATATCTAAAATTCACCCTTGCGCACATCAATTCATTACACGCATTTGGTCGTTAAAGGGGCAAACCAGTTTTGGTCACTTGCCCTCTATACCAGCTATCCCCAACTAGCAAATAAAGTGGGACTTTCCCATAGGACTCATTACCTAAAACCGAGAACCTATTATTATTGGAGAGGACTGGGGGACTCCTTCTGCTTAATGGGGGTTCCAGAGGTCCCAACTTTTACTATGTAGGTGGGCAAGTGAGCAACAGAGGGAGGGCTTACCCAATACCTCATACCCACTGACCTCAAGTTTGGATGGACCTGATGATGGAACCATTGTTTTCAGTAACATCTCATCAAAGGTTGTCCAGGCAAAATCGGGACAAAAAGAGCCCAGCTTGGTCCACACAAGTCCAACTCAAATCCACTCCCACCAACTCGCTTCCTCTCAAGCCCTGCCCTTTTCAAGCTCTGCAAATTGGGACTGTCCTACTGTGATGGAGACAGTTGCGGGGTGCGCATTATCGAGGTCCGTTTTGTGTCGTGCGGTTGATTAGAGGGCGCGGTGCTGAATCATCACTCTGGAGCCTTAACACACATTACTAGTAAATGCATTATATTAACAATTCCCCTGTATGTGCACCCACACCCCTTCCCACAACCGAAAACTATTCCTGTTACAAATAGGTAATAAAAAATAATATAAACACAGATGCATTCTATGCTGATCTCTGGCATGTAACGGGTGTCGTTAATTGTAAATTTCTCCCCCTTCCCTCTCACACCTCCACTTTTCTGAATCATGACTGCATGCGCCGGTTGCCAAAACGCAAAAGGGAGCAAATCAAATCTTAAGGGGAGTCTTGTAATGTCAGCTTCACATATTTTAAGGCAAACAAACACACTGAGTAATTCACGAAAAAAGCAGAGTGTGAAATGCACGGCAGCCCTAGGATATCAGTAAATTATGTGCTGACGATTTATTCATGTTGTACATAGTTATTTACTCTGCTAGTCAATAAAAATGCATAGTTAACATAGCAACTAGGACATTATGGGGTACTTATGCTATCAAACATATTACAGCTACACACTGCGTTCTTTCTTAAGCTCTTCACAAGCTTCAAATCAAAGTGATTATTCGGTAATGTGTGTTTTTACTATTTGATTTTCATTCATAACATAATGAGTGATTTGTTTCAAACAGGGCTATAGTGCCAAAGTATTTATTGACGGCATGTCTTTATGAGAAGAATGCTTCTCGTTCTGCAGTGTGTGGTCCTGAGAAATCCTGGTTCGAATCCTTGTTAGGTCATGCTGGTCTTAGACGAAGTACATACTGGATTTAATCCATAAGTCAAATGAGTCAAGACCAAAGGCCACCCACTGAATGGTGTAAAATTTATTTTTATTTAATAAAAATACTAATAAATAAAACTGTATCCCTTCTCTCTATTGTACTTATCCCACCAGTTGGGCCCTACAGAGAGGGGTGGCTTTCCCTCCGGTAATCTCTGCATTTGCAGCAAGATCTTGGGTTCCACATTTGAGGAACAGAGGTGTGCTTGTAGCTTTAGGGCACCAGTATGGTAGGAGATGTGATAAAAATACTTATCGCCGCAGTTGGTAGAAGTTTGATAACTAGGTATGGACCATATTCACCCTTCCTATAGAAAGCCTTAGGGCAGGACAGTGGCTCAGTGGTTAGATGTCCTGCCTCACGGCACTGGGGTCATGAGTTCAATTCCCGACCATGGCCTTATCTGTGTGGAGTTTGTATGTTCTCCCCGTGTTTGCGTGGGTTTCCTCCAGGTGCTCCAGTTTCCTACAACACTCCAAAAACATACTGAGAGGTTAACTGGGCGCTGACAAAATTAACCCTAGTCTGTGCGTGTGTGTGTGTTAGGTAATTTACACTGTAAACTCCAAGGGGGATGATGTGAATCATCATCAACATTTATTTATATAGCGCCACTAATTCCGCAGCGCTGTACAGAGAACTCCTTCACATCAGTCCCTGCCCCATTGGAGCTTACAGTCTAAATTACCTAACACACACAAACACAGACTAGGGTAAATTTTTGTTAGCAGCAAATTAACCTACCAGTATGTTTTTGGAGCGTGGGAGGAAAACCGGAGCACCTGGAGGAAACCCACGCAAACACGGGGAGAACATACGTGAATGACACACATTCTCTGTACAGCGCTGCGGAATTGGTGCCTCTGTATAAATAAATAATGATTGGTAGATAGTGTTATCAGTCAGTATTCAATTCAGTTTACAAAGGATCACATTATTGGTAATAGGAGAGGACAAGAGAGGACAAGATGAGCTTTTGAAGTGCTAGGCTGCCACCTACCCCCCTCCACTTCCCCCCCCTCCAAGACAATCCATTGCTAGGATCCCCCCAAATGTCTTAGCCGCGGGACGAGGCTGCCCCGGTCGTCCTGGTGGGATAGAGCCCTCAAATCGGGACTGTCCCGTCTAAATCTGTGCGGTTGGGAGGTATGAAATTAGTTCACATCCTAACATAACTGCTAGCAACCAATCACATACTTGCTTTCATTATTTAATTCACACTACATAGATGAAAGCTAACTGCTGATAGGATGTTGTGGTTCCGTGCAAAATATGCACCTTTATGCAATGTTTGTAAAGGATTCCCACTGTGTTTCTCTCTTTACCGGATACAGTATTTACTGCAAAAAAACTCGATCAGGGAAAGAAAAAAAAATAAATTGGCTGCCTCTTTGGTGGTTCGACTGGTGTACAGATCCCTGTTTCCTCTTCCAGTGTAATGTCTCAAAATTAAAATAAATTACAATGCTCACGTTGTATTTTTCTGGCAGTCTCAGGTCATTTCATTTTTAAACAGCTTGATCATGTCATTTAATGTGACTGAATTTCCCTTAATGGTACATCATACTGGCTGCATAATATTATTCTATAAATACTTTAACAATCTGTTAAACAGAGTGATAAAGTTTAAGCAATTTAAAAAATAAGTTAAGCTATGTCACCTTCTTGTCAACCACGCTACTAATTTAACTGTGTGTCGACTTCCTATAATGGGAGGCAAGTAAAGATATACTAGTTAATATCGCCTGCTCCTCATTAAGGTAAGGCGATGACAAGAAGTGGACATGTGACTTTCTAACTGTGCGGTTTTCACGCTATATAGAAGCATCTAAGCCGAGCCACTTAGCAGTAGTTAACAAACCCAGTTCCACGGTACATCAGGGTATTATATTTTAATAGGTATTAAATGAAAGCAATCGTTCGTTAATTTGCAAAATTACCTTTATGGTTTTATTACGGATGCCTATGCTGGATATTTTGATTGAGGGGGGGGGGGGGGGGAGAATTCAAAGATGAAAAGGAGGACATCATTTTATATCCTTCTAAAGACAGTAATTAAAATCGCATCTCTTAATGGATTAGTAAAATTTGGACGCCATGTGGCTGAAGTGTCCGTTAACCTGCTATGTTCAATTAAAATGCAGAATTTTGACTTGCGCGAGATAACGTCTAAAGAGCGCTGATCCATTACCACACGTAGGACTTTATTAGGCTGAACTGTCAAATCGTTTTGGAGGTAGACAAGATGTTTCTTGTTGATGCTGGAAAAATCTTTCTAATTAAAACCACACACATAGTATATATCTGACCTTTTGTATGGCTTATATAACTCATGGAAAATCTCATATGCTTGTAAATAAATTGGAGTATACTATATCTAGCCTTAATTCATATGCAGCTTATTATATCAGTAGTGTGCAAGCTAATGTGTTATTATTTATTTTTATCCTGTCTCCAAATAAGGATATAGCTTGTTAATTAATATTTACTGTAGATATAGTTTACAGCGGCTTGAAAAATTTTCGCCAAATGAATCATTGGCTTAGGAGAATTTTATTTTGTTAGGCTTCCATATTAATTATGCAGTCTTAAAGGCAACAAATGTTTAAAACAATACTATACTAATCTAATATACTATGTTTGTGCAGGAGGTTCAAAGTGGGGGCAAGAACTACAGATAAAAGGAAAAACATCTGTATACTTCATCATGTGTAGATTGAATGGAACCTTTTTAGATCCTGGCAGGAAGAAGGCATACCGATGAACTTTGTAAGTAGCCAAGTTTCTCACCTTGATATGAAATTCTGTGCTAGTAGCTGGCATTTTTTTGTTCGACTCTGAATTACCTTGTTTAGAACTATGTGTAAGATTCGTTCAATTTAGAAACACACACGCACATCCTAGGTGCTGCTTGCTGCTCGGCACATTGGTGTCCCTTCCTCCCAGGGACTTGGTATCTTTTACTGAAAAGCTAGATAAGAGATTCAGGAGGACTTGAGACAAAAGGGTAGATGATTTAAACCTCAGGAAAACATTCAAGCTACGCTGGAAGAGGAGGTGTGTTGTGAAGGTGACACCTGATTGGATGGTGCCTTACGCACTACACCAGTCTTTCCTTTTTGTTTGTAGTTATTAATACAGTTTTTGAAAAATCTGTGTGCACTCACAATATGTTTCTGCATAAAAATCAACTGTTCCTACACTGTGCTGACCCACCGGACAATGCAATGCTTTAAAGCTGAGTAAGTAACAATTGTGTAAATAGGAGCCTAAGGGATCTGATAGATGTACCTTTTTTTATTGCATTTTTTGTGTCTCTTATATAAAACGCATATAAAAGAGTATTTTTATTAGAGATGTTTGTGTAGGGCACAAAATCAATTCTTCGTGTGTGTGTTTTCTGTGCTGCTTTTTGTTTAGTTAAACATGGCACTATGCATTTTGATGTTAGTAATATATGGCTTTTATTTAATTTGTATCCAATGGAACACCACACTTGACCAAATCCACCTTATCTCTTGGCTAGGATAGTACCCCACACAGTGGCAGGGGTTGCGGTGGCTTTGGGGGCCCAAAGGTGAGGTCAGGGCCGTCACATGCCTCGTTTGATCTTAAAGTTCTAGAGCTGCCACCAAAGTTTGCTATGGGGCCCAGTAATGGAGAGCTACGCCCCATGGCACCATAGGAGAATTGAGCCCAAGGCACGAGCCCCATCCTTATATATTTGAATCAACTTACGTTGGCCTACACACATATTTTAATTATAAGTTCTCATTACATGAAAGAAGCATACCTTCCAACATTTTAAAAATCTGGAAACAAATAAGCCCCTCCTCATGATCTGCCCAAAGCTATGATATCATCCAACCAACTCACACCACCATAATTATGAGACCACCCCCATTTCTGGGTACTCGAATCGGGACAGTACTACGAATATAGAGACTATTGTTGGAGCACTTCAGTTTTGTTCCAGAACCAACAATAAAATATATTTCTTCTGCTAATAACAGAGTTCCGTCAGCCATGTTAGCCATCCAGGGGGTTAATGTTATACAGTTTGGCCACAGTGTTAAACGTTACATATCTTTGAAATGTCCACTGTACTTGGTTAGGAAGGAAGAATTGCCGGCAGCCTGGAAAGTGATTTAGTGATATCCTGAGCGCTGGAGAAAAGTGCTGAGCAGAATCCTTGTACACTGTTAAACACAGCTGAAATGTCTCCCCTTGGATTTCTTTAACCTTATTGATAATGATAAAGTCTCATAAATCTAGGTAAACCTTTAATTATACCTTAGAAACACTCTGCTATTATATTTATGAGATCCCAATAAAGGGTATATCAAAATTAGCCAAGTATACGTTTTACCAGAGAGGAATATGGTCTTCCGGGTTAAGTGTCATATAAGCTACACCCTATTTCTTAGATAACGGCTTTTAAAATCTGATCCTCTTTTATGACAATTGGAAATGCACTATTTTATTTCCCTTTCAATGCAGCGGGGTAAAATACTCCTTATGGGCAGTATATGTCAGCTCTCGAAATAGGTGGAAATTAAGTGGATTTCATTAAATTCTTTCCCATGAAAAGTTAGCACGTCTATTATAGTGAGCACAGTCATCGTTATTATACATAGATTATTTAATTAATAATTCTAAATCATAAGCAAATTATTGAGGAGGAACAAGGCTGGGAGTGCGGGGCTGTAATTACTGCAGATACATCGGCATGGACCATTTGTGTGCTGAGGACATGGAGCGGTTATCGTAGAACTGAAGAAGGTATTCTGGTCAAGCAAGATATGTGTGTATATATCTGTACATGTGCATATTCAGAGATGGACAGATTAAGGTTCAGACTTGGAAAAGTTTGGTCCAGAGCTGAAAGACAAAGACATTGCGATGGACAGGTTGAGGTCCAGAGCTCGTATGGTTTAAGAACAGAAGTGGGCAGATTAAGTCCAGTGTTGTACGGAAGTAGCCATCGAGATGGGAAGACTGAGGTCCGGAGTTAGTCAGGTTTAGGTACAGTAATGAAAAGACATTGATAATGAGATGGACAGGTTCAGAACCAGAGCTGGTCAGATTTAGGTACAGAGGTGGACAGGTTCAGGACCAGAGTTGGCCAGATTTAGGTACAGAGGTGGACAGGTTCAGGACCAGAGCTGGTCAGATTTAGGTACAGAGGTGGACAGGTTCAGGACCAGAGTTGGTCAGACTTGGGTACATACAGTCAAGTCCATAAATATTGGGACATCGACACAATTCTCATATTTTGGCCTCAATACACCACCACAATGGATTTGAAATGAAACTAACAAGATGTGCTTTAACTGCAGACTTTCAGCTTTAATTTGAGGAAATTTACATCCAAATCAGGTGAACAGTGTAGGAATTACAATGGTTTGTATATGTGCCTCCTACTTTTTAAGGGACCAAAAGTAATGGGACAAACTAAACAATCCTACATCAAACTTTCACTTTTTAATACTTTGTTGCAAATCCTTTGCAGTCAATTACAGCCTGAAGTCTGGAAGGCATAGACATCACCAGACGCTGGGTTTCATCCCTGGTGATGCTCTGCCAGGCCTCTACTGCAAATGTCTTCAGTTCCTGCTTGTTCTTGGGGCATTTTCCCTTCAGTTTTGTCTTCATAAAGTGAAATGCATGCTCAATCAGATTCAGGTCAGGTGATTGACTTGGCCATTGCATAACATTCCACTTGTTAGCCTTAAATAACTCTTTGGTTGCTTTTGCAGTAAGCTTCGGGTCATTGTCCATCTGCACTGTGAAGCGCCGTCCAATGAGTTCTGAAGGATTTGACTGAATATGAGCAGATAATATTGTCCGAAACACTTCAGAATTCATCCTGCTGCTTTTGTCAGCAGTCACATCATCAATAAATACAAGGGAACCAGTTTCATTTGCAGCCATTCATGCCCTCGCCATGACACTACCACCACCATGCTTCACTGATGAGGTGGTATGTTTTGGATCATGAGCAGTTCCTTTCCTTCTCCATACTCTTCTCTTCCCATCACTCTGGTACAAGTTGACCTTTGTCTCATCTGCCCATAGGATCTTGTTCCAGAACTGTAATGGCTTTTTTAGATGTTGTTTGCCAAACTCTAATCTGGTCTTCCTGTTTTTGTGACTCACAAATGGTTTACATCTTGTGGTGAACCCTCTATATTCACTCTTGTGAAGTCTTCTTTTGATTGTTGACTTTGACACATATACACCTTCCTCCTGGAGAGTGTTCTTGATTTGGCCAACTGTTGTGAAGGGGTTTTTCTTCACCAGGGAAAAATTCTTCGGTCATCCACCACAGTTGTTTTCCGTGGTCTTCCGGGTCTTTTGGTGTTGCTGAGCTCTCTGGTGCGTTCTTTTTTTTTTTTTTTTTTTTTTTTTAGGAATGTTCCAAACAGTTGATTTCGCCACACCTAATGTTTTTACTATCTCTCTGATGGGTTTGTTTTGATTTTTCACCCTAATGATGGCTTGCTTCACTGATAGTGACAGCTCGTTGGATCTCAGCAACAGATTCCAAATGCAAATGTCACACCTAGAATCAACTCCAGACCTTTTACCTGCTTAATTGATGATGAAATAACGAGGGAATAGCCCATACATGTCCATGAAATAGCTTTTGTGTTGATTGTCCCATTACTTTTGGTCCCTTTAAAAAGTGGGAGGCACATATAGAAACTGTTGTACTTCTACACTGTTCACCTGATTTGGATGTAAATACCCTCAAATTAAAGCTGAAAGTCTGCAGTTAAAGCACATCTTTTTAGTTTCATTTCAAATCCATTTGTGGTGGTGTATAGAGCCCACAATATGAGAATTGTGTCGATGTCCCAATATTTATGGACTTGACTGTAGGTGGACAGGTTCCGGACTAGAGCTGGTCAGATTTAGGTACAGAGGTGGATAGGTTCAGAACCAGAGTTGGTCAGACTTGGGTACAGAGGTGGACTGGTTCCGGACCAGAGCTGGTCCGATTTATGATCAGAGGTGGACAGGTTCAGGACCAGAGCTGGTCAGATTTAGGTACAGAGGTGGACAGGTTCAGGACCAGAGCTGGTCAGACTTGGGTACATAGGTGGACAGGTTCAGGACCAGAGCTGGTCAGACTTAGGTACAGAGGTGGACAGGTTCAGGACCAGAGCTGGTCAGATTTAGGTACAGAGGTGGACAGGTTCAGGACCAGAGCTGGTCAGACTTGGGTACATAGGTGGACAGGTTCAGGACCAGAGCTGGTCAGACTTAGGTACATAGGTGGACAGGTTCAGGACCAGAGCTGGTCAGACTTAGGTACAGAGGTGGACAGGTTCAGGACCAGAGCTGGTCAGATTTAGGTACAGAGGTGGACAGGTTCAGGACCAGAGCTGGTCAGATTTAGGTACAGAGGTGGACAGGTTCAGGACCAGAGCTGGTCAGATTTACGACCGGTACTTTATAAATGTAGTCCTGAGATTCTGAACTATCCTGCTGATGAACAACACTCTGCTTGTCTGAGAAAAGACCTGGTGACCAGGTCTCACTAATCCTGTATTAACACGGTCCAAAATGTGATAGTAGACATCGCGGCAGATATGTGCATTTACATATGACACAAAATGGGCGCGAAACGGTACATGGCCGAGCCTCAAAACAAAATTGTTACTGCCATCCTTCCTCCTGCTGCCCTGGCGCCTCACCACACGTCCCCTGAGATATTAGTGGGGCCCCTTTGAGCTCCTCTGTTCTAACTGACCCACTAGTGTCTCGTTTTTCCAGCCATCATCTTTTATTTAGGATTTGGACAACATTGTCCCGATCCAAAATACAGCTAGTATGTGATCCTGTAATATTTCCAAACCGTGCCCTGAACTGCGCCAACAACGTACTTAGTGCTGACAAAGCAGAGCTCATCCGTCAGACTCCTTACACAGAAGAATTGCTCACTAAATATGGCCGCTGGTAAGATAGGAGAATATTGTATCATCCCTGAAAAAAAAAAAAGAAAGAAAGAAAAGAAATAGAAGTACGTTTTGATTTATTTTCCCCAATATTAATCTTCTGATCTGCACTTCAAAACACCCAGGTAATCAATTAAAATCTGTCTCAATAACATAAATCTCCGGCATATTCTGATCCGATCTTGGGTTTTTCTGAACATTTCAGTAATTTATGTTGCCCGCTGGTGTAGAATTTATATTTACACTTTTGGACATTGCTTTTCTGAACACATGTATCTTTTTAATTAAATTGTTAGTTTTTTAATCTAGTGAGGGCGTCCGAGAACCCATTAACGGGAGTACTTTGAGGCAATATGATGTTTTTTTGATTAGATCAAGAGTAGTTTATGGAGGAGACTGAGCTGATGAAGAGGGCTCACTGATGGCGATGAATACATGATCTCGATTTATCTCACTGTCTGCATAAAGAAACCATTTGATCTGTCACAGAAGCCCAGCCAAGAGTGAAAAAGACATTAAAGACAAAAGCGTCAGAAAGGTCAGTAAAACACAGGGGGTGGGGTGGTTTTCCACAAATAACATGTTTAGATATTATAATATTAATACCAAGCTGCATCTAGCAAAATCATTTGTATCTGTCTTCAATCATGGGAGTCATTGTATCGATTTAAAAAGTATTCCATGAATATTTACTTTTTGTATTATGCTATTACATGTTGGCATTTCTCTTTCACATACCCTATGTGATTTGTGCGTTATGCAGTTTGTAGCGTCTTAATACATCTTGAAGAAAAAGCCCCACTTTCTCAATAAAATTATTTTTTCCCGTTTAAGGACCTGTTTTAGAGTCAAACGTAAAATTGCAACAATTGTTTAGACGCAAAAATGTGTCTGTGCACTTATGTTTCAAGGGGCCGCAAGCGCAAGATATGCGCAACTCAAAATACGTACGCAAGATGTGCGCATGAGCAGTGTAACAAATTGTACGCATTTTTTACCTGGTGCAAATGGACTTGTGTTCAACTCTAAATCCAGGCGGTAAATGTGCAACATAGAAGTCTAATATCAATATGCAACCCCAATCATTTGCTAGATACACTCTCGAGCAATGCGTAGCTAGCTTGCCATTCCGGCAGAACCAAGCCATTTTGACAAAGCCTGATATTTTTTTTTTATTAAGATGACAATTTTACCAAAATAGAAAACCACGGTTTTTAATATATATTATTTATGTAACAGGAAAATGTATCTGAAATAACACTATAAGTAATGTAAAGGAGAACGCATTTCATGAATTGTAAGTAATGGACTCACAAAACACTACTGGGCACGAGACTATTTTTTTTTTGTTTACTTACAAAAAATATTTTTACTTAATCTTACCCTCAATGATGGTTAGCACCCATGTGGAAACCAGTTAAACATTTGCTTTCATTAGCGTAACTTGTGCTCGACTCATCAAAGCTGATTACCGATTGGTTGCCATGAGTTTTTGCAGTATTTGCTTTTTTTTACAGTTTGGATGATATTGAAGAAGTCGTCTGGTCTCTCTGCAAAGTACTGTGTATAGAGGAATGTAGTATAATTTGTAAAAATAGGACCAATTAATATTGAGAAATGTATCAAACATTCTAAAAAGGAAAAGTGGAGGTGTTGCCCTTAGCAACCAATCAGATTGTAGCTATCATTTCCTAGACTGCACTAGATAAATGATGGCTAGAATCTGATCATTTCCTTTTTAGAGGGTTTCACAGGGGATTTAATATCAATAAAAGAAAATTCCTATTTAAAGTTTGTTGGTTCTCATCATATCCCATGGTACTAACCCCAGGGCACTATAATTAGATTCAAAGAATACTATAGTGTTAAATTTAACTTAAAATAACAGCTTACTTACTGATATTTAACAAGCATAGTAAATGGCATCAAAGTACCCCCACTGGGTATTTTTCTTTTTACAGACCTGTAAATGTTTGCCAAAGTGAGATTTTTTTTTTTTTATATTCTCTTTGTATTTGTCTAAGGTAAATATGGGTGAATATATAAATAAATAAATATTATATTACTTTACCTGGTATGGCTGTGCTAGTAAATCAGTTTGCAATGCTCACCAATCAACATAGAGTGGGTGGAGCTTATCTATTTGAATGGCAAGGCATCAGAAAATATGAGCAAGGTTATGGTGACTCTGGGTCAGGTCGGGAGCAACAATCGTGTCCTCATTTTTGGACCTAAAATATTTAGGGGTTATAACATTGCTTCTCTTTTCTCCTCAAAAATCTCTTTCTTTTCTCCAGGAGGCTTTCCTGTCAATCAGGCTGATAGGCCATAGTCCTATCACAATACATTAGCTTGTGGGGTGTGGTTTAGTGGCAGAGAGTATGTGTGACATCATGGGCAGAGAGTTATGATGTCATTTTAGGCTTTACCAGAACTGAAAGGTATAAAATATGATCAGGAAAGAAGTGTTGGACACCCCCCAGTGTACTCCTGCCCTGCACAAAGGTATAAAACTATGTCTAACATTTACATATACAATTCTGCAAGTACATTTTATGAGGTTACAGTTGCTTTAGTTTCATTATAATCTAAAAGAGGTTGTCATATACCTTACCCCTTCCTAGACCCTCATGTACCTGTACTTCCTTCATCTACCACATCCACTCTTACCTCCATTTGCACCCGCTGTCTTTCATTACTCCCTCCTTCTAGAATGTAAGCTCTAATGGGCAGGGTCCTCTCTACCCTATCTCTCATGTGTACCCACCTCGTACGTTCCTGATCTCATGTCTTATGCTGAATCCTCTGCTGTCTGCTCATTCGCACGCATGAAATTTATATTTGTATCCATGCGCCCTGCAATTGCTGACTCACAGCTCTCCATGAAGATTATGTTATTATGCTTAATTATTTGTAGTCATGGATCTGTTAGCATGCTTATTGTACTCGTGTATGTCATATCTGTGAGATGACCGTCCGGCGCTCTATAAAAATACGTTGATGATATGCTGTACTCGCTTATTAGGGTATGCGGTTTTGCATTTTACTCTTGATGCGTTGTCCTACAGCATGCTCACTCGATCATGTGGCAGGTTTCACGTTTGTAAAATGCTCATCGATGGATCCATATGATAAACTCATTAACAATACTCACTCAAGGTCTACCAAACCGCTGGTCTTAGTTGCTGTAGTTTAGTCTGTCTGGCACTTGCTGAAACAACAGTAATTTTTATGAAATCGTTTATCATAGCGACCTACTGATCACCGACTGATTCGCCAAGGCGCTCATACTGAGCGTAACCTGCGTTTGGTTTAAAATGCTCGTATTTTGGCTTTGCTCATGCCCAAATTCATCAAGGTAGGGATCTCAAGATACGTGCGCTGGTGAATTGTCCCTTCCCCTTCCCTGTTACTTCCCCGAAATCATAGGCTGAAGTGTGTTTTGCCTTCGAAAACGGAGCGCACAAGGCTGTTTACTTGCGTATATCCCATTACTGGGCATGCGCAGAGTAGTTTTGCATACGATACGCGCAACATTGACAGATATGTGCCTTGATAAATCAGACCCTAAGGGGCATATTCAGTTCTTGGTGTTAAAGTCAAAAATCCCGCTGCGCGCACTATTTCTGTAATTAAGGTAATAGTGCGCGTAAATACCATTATTACGGTACTTTTCTTGCTGGATTTCAGCTCGCGGCTCAGATTACTATTACCGTAATACCGGTAATGGTTTTAACACCGCGGAAAATGGCGACAATTGAATATGCCCCTAAGTGTTTAAACTGTGACCCACTGATTCAATTGCAGGACGACACATCACAATGAATGTGTAACGTGTGTATGTGACCGAAACTTCAACAGAGGTTAAATCCATCATGTTCAGTTCTGCTAATCCTCTTTTCAATTACTGTTGATCCAGAAGAAGGGCTTATTAATATGCTAAGGGGTCTTGGTTTATGTTCTACTGTAGTAGTAGTAACATTTGTTCCCTTTAAGTAGACCTATTATGTCTTTGAGACGGAGTTCCTATGCTTTTTTTTTTGCCTTTTCAGTGAATGGGGAGATAATCGTCGTTTGAAAATGTACTGGGCTGGTATGAAGGTATGTCAAGAGACTCAAGTCTTCTCCCTTAATCTCTCAAATGGTTTACACTAGTCTCAAGTCAAGGGTTTTTCCTCTAAAATGGCATTATCTCCTTAGCTCAGCTCATATTTATCAAATATGGCACTGAATTACCCATCAAACTCTGGACAATGTAACGCTGCTCTCATGCAAAAATGCCTGGATGTCGGTATCTGCATCTCGTCTGAAATTCTTTCCCTGACACAAGCTCAATTTAACTCTGTCCATAATTCCTTCTCGCTTTGCAGAAGAAAGTTTAATTTCTGCACTCTGTGAGGCAAACCATGGCTTTTCCAGCCCATTCCACGTGCAATTTTCATTGACGTGTGTAATTCCACTGCGACATGTGATATAAACATAGCGAGAAGTAATGTGTGGGCAACGGCAGGCAACAGGCCCCGTATCTGTAAACAAGCATCGAGATTCTTATGAACATGTCAAGAGTTATAGGAGCAGATTTATAATCACTTAAGATGTTGTAATGTAAAGAGGAGCTTAAAGCCGACCAATTCACCAACTTATCATCTTTTTCTTTTTTTTTTTTCTTTTTTCTATCCACAGTCACAGTTCAGAAAGTTATGTGCATGAAGGTTACACCAGCGGCTGCTCCCCAGCAGGACTGGAATCAGGGTGTGGGCTGTCATGTGGGATACTATCTAATGGGACAAGTTGACAGTGTTCTGGTCTGGCCATTGTCTGTACCTGGTGATCGGGAGTACCGTGCGTTCATTAATAATGACCAAAAAGGAGAATGACCAAAACAGGGGCACAGGATGCAGGATTTCCACACCACGCCGCCAGTGGGCGTGACCAGCATGCATGGGGGTGTGGCTATAATATTAGACCGTTCCTGGCTGCTCTCCAACTCTCCCTAACCCCATAATATACATGGGCAATGCTGCGTGCACTACTGTTAGGTGCACGCAGCTCTCCCTTTTCGAGCAGAGCCGTGTGAAGCGGGGGCAGGGTCCAGCCACCTCAATTATACAGTGCCCTAGGCTTGGAGTGGGGTTTCCAGGCACTAGGTAACCCCCCTAGGTTTGCCTATGCAAGGGTACATATAATGTCAAGCATCTTAATTCCTACCATCATACTTTTATATGTGAATATTATTAGATTGCTTTTCATAATGCATCAGTTTTTGCAGTTTGGATTTCGTAGCCCTTAAAATTGTAATTGCATGTAGACAGCTCCCGGCTGATAGCATGCCAGGCTTACAAAGGGCATCTTGGCTTCTGGCAGGTCTAGCTTGACTGGGCAACACGTCTGTGCTGGGTGTAACATGTCACACACGTCATGCGATCAACAGTATACGTCTAGCACACACAGGGCTCGTATGATCTCTGCCCTGACTAATTTCTGATGCTCGATGAAACAGACAGCAGCTAGTCCGAGATCTGTTTTTTTTTTTTTTTGCCAGTTTAGAGGTCAGCCGTCCTCTGTTTCATCAAACTGATACCATATTCCCGGCCAGAAGGTACTTGGGAGAAGCAGGCAGTCAATCAAGCCTGGAGACTGAGGGCTCGACAATGGACGTGATGAATATTACTTGCATTACCGATCTTTAGGTTTTGTGTAAAAATCAATGTATGCTGGGATTTATTGTACAGCATTCAGCACAACAGCCACGTCTCTCCACGCACGTCATCTGCGCTAACTTAATACCTTTAGGAATAACTATATGTAGCCGGATAATGCAATAGACGGATAATGTTTCTGAGCTCCTGAGGGTGTGGGATTGTGCAGTTTACCAGTCACCAGCTGGTCCCCTGTGATCGCATTCAATAGAAGTTAGTTTATATCCAGACTTGCAGAGAATACGTTTGGCTGAAAATCGAAAGACCTGATGTGTTATGCAGAGGTGATTTTATAACATATTGGGAAAGTTTTTCATAATGAATAATAATTGAGTCAGCCCCTCTGTTACGTCTTCCGGTACCAGCCAACAATATGACTCTTACAGTGTTTTTTCATCTTATAGTAAGCCCACTGTCCCCACACTGGAGGTAGCCATTTTTTTGTGGGCCGAACCTATATGCTTGAGAACTAGAAATTCATGACATCACGGATGAATTACGCTCCTAGCGAATCGGTGGGCAGTGTTCTCAGTGATGTCTCCGGTCGGTAGCGATTTCATAATTCTCGTGAATGGTGCTTCAGCCCACAAAATGGCTGCCTAAAATTGAGGTGTTGTCCATGGCAACCAATCAGATTCAAGCTATAATTTATCTACTACATTCTAAACAAATGATAGCTAGAATCTGATTGGCTGCTATAGACAAGGCCTCCCCTTTTCCTATTTAGATGGTTTGATAAATCCATCCCCTATTTGTCCATAAAAATGATATTAGTGGATTATTCTATTAAGATGTATGGACTTCATAAAGCCTGATTTATTATTATTATTATTATTATCGTAGATTTGTGAGGCGCCACAATGCTCCGCAGCGCCGTACAGTATGGAAAACTGTACATACATAAAACAGTACATACAAGGTGGACAAAATAAACGCAGACATGAAAACAAAGGGTTTGAAGGACCCTGCTCATTAGAGAGCTTACAATCTAAGTGGAAGAAATCTAGGCTTTTCATATTGCTTATGTTACTCTTCTCCACTATACTTTTATTTGTTTTTTGTTTTTTTTACATAAAGGAATCGAGAACCTACAGTGCATGTATGGGGCAATGTCTGGGAACAGCGTTTCGGAGAGGTTAGTGAAATAATAACACAGCAGCACGGTGGCTCAGTGGTTAGCACTTCTGCCTCACAGCACTGGAGTCATGAGTTCATTTTCCGACCATGGCCTTATCGATGTGGAGTTTGTATCTTCTCTCCGTGTTTGCGTGGGTTACCTCTGGACGCTCCAGCTTCCTCCCACAAACATATAGTAGGTTCATTGGTTGCTATCAAATGGACCCTGGTCTGTGTGTGTGTATGTATGTTAGGGAATTTAGACTGTAAGCCCCAATAGGGCAGGGACTGATGTGAGTGAGTTCTCTGTACAGCGGTGCGGAATTAGTGGTGCTATATAAATATATAATTGATGAAGATTAATTATTAGTAGAGATGTGCAAATGGTTGCAAGTCAAACCAGTTCTTCTGTTCCAAACGCTCTAAAATTTGCAAGACTTTTGGATTGATTAAAAAATAAAGCTGCAATCAAGAAAGTTGAAGACCTTCAACCCGACTTTTACCTCATTGGGAGCAGTTTGCTCACCTGTGAAGAGTCCCGCACTGCTTGAGCTTAAATTGATGCATTGTAAGTAGTTTGTCGAAGGCAAATCTCAAATGCAAAAATTGAACAAGGTTGTGTGGAGTTTGTATGTTCTCCCCGTGTTTGCGTGGGGTTCCTCCTGGTGCTCCGGTTTCCTCCCACACTCCAAAAACATACTAGTAGGTTCATTGGATTTTGTCAAAACGGACCTTACTATGTGTGTGTGATATACAGAATATAGTGGGGACAAGCACTGATATGAATGATTAAAATCCTCGGTAAAGAGCTGCGAAATATGTAGGCGATATCTGAATAAAGGATGACAACTCGTCTGATTACGCTGCCTGTAATGTGTTAGAAAACAGAGCTCACTCTGTACAATAGAGATTTGCAGAACTCTCCCATGTGTCACTAGACTTAAGGACATACTAAGGGGCCAAAATTCTTTGTTGAGATATTAGGGATGTTTTGAAGGCGTCTTACAAAGCTCCCAAAGTTTAAGCCCATGTTAATTTCTCTTGTGAGATGATCTTTCTTATCCTAGTACTTGATTATTTTGTAGTAAAAACTCACTGCAGAGCCATTTGCCCTGCGCTGTCACAGTAGAGAATATATATTGTGGTTACACAACTACTATATGCAGAATTCTTCCGTCCGGATCGTTGTGATTCACAGTCGTATGTAAGTGGATATTTGGCCAAGGTCCATTATCATCCACAGACTGCACTTTATGGTAAATGTTTCCATCGCAAAGTATACAAGAAATGAACTCTGTCACACCTGGAGAAATGGAACTAGAATGACCAATACAACACAATATTAATGTACATTTTCACCCTTAAAGTTGCAATTAACTATATAAATTATTGCATCTATTAATCACTTCTAATATCTTAATCATAAAAACACATTTTGCAGCTATGTCTTTTAAGCCAAAAGAATGAGGATGGAAAAAAAAAAGTCTTTACGGGCGCCAAGGTAATATGCTAAATAAATGTATTTATCCCCTTAAGGTCATTGCAGTTTGGTGCAGTAGTAAGTGAATATTTGGCAACATTCCACTGATTTCTCTTGGAATCCTGGTTCAACTACATTTTCCGCCTTTGAACGGTACATTTTTAATGCTCTCCTTCCATCTCCTAATGATTCTGT
This sequence comes from Mixophyes fleayi, assembly GCF_038048845.1. Taxonomy (NCBI): domain Eukaryota; kingdom Metazoa; phylum Chordata; class Amphibia; order Anura; family Limnodynastidae; genus Mixophyes; species Mixophyes fleayi. The sequence continues at coordinate 97,650,362 of NC_134411.1, forward strand.
TCCCCTCTCCGGTACCCAACACATTCATTCTGAGGTCTTGCATTGTGCTTCCCATTCCATTGGACCCTTCTAAGATATGCCCAGGCTGCTCCCCAGCTGTGGAACGATCTTCCACGTTCCACCAGGTTAGCATATACTCTCATAGGCTTCAAGCGTGTCCTTAAGACTCATTTCTTTATTCAAGTCTATCAGCCCTCCTCCTAACTTCCTTGTCCTGGCTCTCTCCCCCAGTTAGTACCACCCTATTTGTGTCTCCCCCTTCCCTTTAGGATGTAAGCTCTCAGGATCAGGGCCCTCTTTCCTTGTGTGCTCCTTCTACTATTCCATCACCCCCTGTACCTCTTCGCCTGTTTCGTTAGCCCTGTTTTCCCTGTCTCCTTAAGCTTCGGCCTACTTCTCGCTGATTTCTACCATCCCTTTCACCATCTGTCCCAGAAATAATCTGATTTGCTTTACCCTATCACCTGTGTTTGTATATATTTTTGTACCATGTTGTGTCTTGGTTCTGTTTTCTATATATGTAATGTACGGCGCTGCGGACCCTTTATGGTGCCTTATAAGTAATAATAATATGCAACTAAAAGTCTAATTCAATACCAGCTAGCTTAAAATAGTTTCTCTTATTGTAAGTGGAGTGAACTTCCCTAAATAATGTACAGTTGTTCTGGATATATGGACCCAGGGAGCCCAACAAGCTTTCGTACATCATGGACATCTTAGGACTTTCCCCTCAGTTGTCCAGTTGTTTTGTTTTTCCTCTTTCCAACTATACTTTTAACGTCCTCCAGTCTCCACGCTTCTACTTCTCTACTGTTGAACTCAGGGTTTCAGCCAGATAAGTTGGATCCAACGCCACGTTATGATCTCCGAGGGTCTGATTAGGTCTCTAGAATGGACCACCATAATCCTTGTCCTCATCACCGCTCATAAATTAGTTAATGGTACAAGTAGAGCATGTGTGGTAACTACAGTCAACCGTTCGATGTTCTTGGTTCCTAAGCAATCCTCGTGTTGTGGTGTTGGTTTTGTTAAAACCAGGCTGGTGTTTTGGTTGTGGAAGTCACCAAAAAAATGCTAAACGTTGTTGACATTAGTATTTGGGTCATTTACACTAATTAACAGTTTATGTTTAGATAATCGGCTATTCTTTGAGTGATTGTGTGTTTGTACCAACACAACTTCTCGCATTACACTGGTTGGTGGAAACAGTCCACTGGAATAGTCACACAATATATACCATGGTGACTGTTTAGCAATTAGCTGCTCCCTGATTGGTCCAATAATACCATATGACCTGTGCTTGGAATTCTGGGAGTTGTAGTTGTGCTTCTGATATAACATTACGCACAGATTTGAGCAGGACTACAACTCCGAGAAAGTTAGAAGCCTAGACTGGAAGCATCCAAATCCCGTGAGACACGATCATGTGAAAACGATGTCTTGACCAACTTTCAGATCAGAGAGAACCAGGGCAGTTTTGAGTTAATCTGAGGCTAGAGTCGGCTACATAAAACTGGGAATGGTCGGATTAACCTGAATCTGAACCACTCTCTGACAACCAATCAGATATCAGCTTTCATATTCGTCTTGTTGCACTCCTCTGCTAAAAGCTAATATTAGATTGCTTGCTGCACCATTGCTCTATGTGCTATATTATTAAGGAAGCCCTAAAATATTACCGATACACAAATATACGTGCAATACATGTTTTAAGGCCAAGACAATGACTAGCTTGCAATAATGAAAATCTATTTTCTTCAAGAGGAACATGATGTTCTGGTTTTGTTTTCTGTGGCTTTTTACGGTTGTAAAACTACTTTGTGTCTTTATATGTTACTATTTTTTTATACACTAATTCCATTTCCTTTTCCGAGGATAAAGGTAAAATATCGACTCTCGTTTGAGGTTTTTGTTTTTTTTTCCTCTGTGTGTGCGTCCTACATATAACTCTCTAATCTGTTTTATGTTTTCACTTAGAATTTTATTTACTTATTTTTAGTTCGATCCAACCCCTGCAAATGCGAAATCCTTTACTAATCCATTTATACGTGCAGGACACAAATGAGTTCTGTCATCAGAAAACCTTGAGCGCGCAAAGGAAATCTCAAAAGTAGATTGTAAGCCCTTGGGGCAGCATCTCACCTCTCCGTGACATTGTTATGCACAGAACTCTTATAAGGATTACTGTAGTACATCTTTTTTTTTTTTTCGTTAAGTCATGTAACTTGTTGCTGTGGCGTGATACATTGTATTAGATCTTGTCTGCCTGATGTTATGAGCTTCATAGAAAACCTATGTACAATATGTCTATGTAGATCAGAGGTTCTTGCCCTTTTTGTGCCACGGACCTCTTTGGTAATCTAGTGGAGTTGATGAAACCCTTCCCGTAGTCGACACAAACCCCGAGTTACAAATATGATCTGGAAATATCTGTTTCTATTGGTGACAAAGTCACAGGTACTTCTAATACCAGTGTGGTTGTTGCCTAATTCATAATTAAAGGAAATGGTCATTTTTAGTTACAAATTAAGGATGTAATATTGTCCCATCCAATTTCACGGACCCCCTGAACCAAGAGGTCGGTGGACCCTAGGGTAGATGATCTAGATAAGTGTTTCTCAACTCCAGTCCTCAGGACCCCCTAGCAGTACATGTTTTCCATATCTCCTTGCTGGAGCACAGGAGTATTCATTACTGACTGACACAGTGTAGCAGGTGGTATAATTATTTCACTGGTCACCTGGTAATCCTGCACTGTTAGTGGGTCCTGAGGACTGGAGTTGAGAAGCACTGATCTAGATGATAACCATGCCTTTTTCGTTGTTCTCTGCTCCCCTGCCCTTAGCAACGACCATGGACTCTATTGTCCGACATTTTAATAGGACAGGTACCTCAACTTTCCTTCTTGATAGCATTTATTAAAGTAATTCTATCGTTTTAAAATAAGCATTGCCCAATCAATTGTATGTGTTTCCAAAGCACATGGTGGTTTATTTTAGCAGATGTAAATAATCAACAATTCAATACATTATTATATTATGTGTATCTGTTAGATAACTGTGGTCAAAGTAGACTGACCCTGGTCGGGGATGCAGCTATTATATACAGTCAGTGTTTCATTGTGAACAATAGAGATGACGTAGCTTGCTTCTATAGGTCCAGGCACAGGGTGGCTTCAGGGTAAACAGTTCATAGGCTGATTCAATCTAAGGAATCCAAAGGAGGGGGTCGTCTCTCCAGGGGGTCTGCTCCTTTCATAGCCAGCATCATACAAAAGGTTTATTCCCTAATATCAATAACTAAAGTATGCAATGTGCGATCTCTTCGCCGACTGCACCGGACAGCTGCTGATGATTAGGGCTTCAATATGATATCAGGCATGACACCTATAACCTAAACCTTTAATAACACTAAAATGTACATATAATCATATTATATAAACAAATAATAAACCAAATGCTATCTGCTCATAAATTACAGCGTAACGGAACCAATATAAATTATATAAATAGCTAAATGTTGTAATGCTAGTGTGTGCGTGCGTATTTTACCGTGCGATCGCATCACGCCACGTGTTACGTGGCGTACGCTTTGCAATACGCACGGCAAACCAATATTAAACCAATATACTTTCGTTCATCCAATTATACGACTTCAACACATTAGACAGTAAACCAGTATACATAATCATAGATATGTATGAAGCTTTTGAGTATATATTTATTGAGCGCCAATGGAAGATTTCCAAATGTTCTCCAAATAGTAAGAGATACAGTCAAGTCCATAAATATTGGGACAACACAATTCTCATATTTTGGGCTCTATACACCACCACAATAGATTTGAAATGAAACTAACAAGATGTGCTTTAACTGCAGACTGTCAGCTTTAATTTGAGGGTATTTACATCCAAATCAGTTGAACTGTGCAGGAATTACAATGGTTTGTATATGTGCCTTCCACTTTTTAAGGGACCAAAAGTAATGGGACAAACGAAACAATCCTACATCAAACTTTCACTTTTTAATACTTTGTTGCAAATCCTTTGCAGTCAATTACAGCCTGAAGTCTGGAACACATAGACGTCACCAGACGCTGGGTTTCATCCCTGGTGATGCTCTGCCAGGCCTCTACTGCAAATGTCTTCAGTTCCTGCTTGTTCTTGGGGCATTTTCCCTTCAGTTTTGTCTTCATCAAGTGAAATGCAGCTCAATCAGATTCAGGTCAGGTGATTGACTTGGCCATTGCATCACATTCCACTTGTTAGCCTTAAAAAACTCTTTGGTTGCTTTTGCAGTATGCTTCGGGTCATTGTCCATCTGCACTGTGAAGCGCCGTCCAATGAGTTCTGAAGCATTTGACTGAATATGAGCAGATAATATTGCCCGAAAAACTTCAGAATTCATCCTGCTGCTTTTGTCAGCAGTCACATCATCAATAAATACAAGGGAACCAGTTCCATTGGCAGCCATACATGCCCACACCATGACACTACCACCACCATGCTTCACTGATGAGGTGGTATGTTTTGGATCATGAGCAGTTCCTTTCCTTCTCCATACTCTTCTCTTCCCATCACTCTGGTACAAGTTGATCTTTGTCTCATCTGTCCAGAGGATGTTGTTCTAGAACTGTAATGGCTTTTTTAGATGCTGTTTGCCAAACTCTAATCTGGTCTTCCTGTTTTTGTGGCTCACAAATTGTTTACATCTTGTGGTGAACCCTCTATATTCACTCTTGCGAAGTCTTCTCTTGATTGTTGACTTTGACACATATACACCTACCACCTGGAGAGTGTTCTTAATTTGGCCAACTGTTGTGAAGGGGTTTTTCTCTACTAGGGAAAAAATTCTTCCGTTATCCACCACAGTTGTTTTCCGTGGTCTTCTGTTTCTTTTGGTGTTGCTGAGCTCTCCGGTGCGTTCTTTCTTTTTAAGAATGTTCCAAACAGTTGATTTGGCCACAGCTAATGTTTTTGCTATCTCTCTGATGGGTTTGTTTTGATTGTTCAGCCTAATGATGGCTTGCTTCACTGATAGTGACAGCTCTTTGGATCTCATATTGAGTCGACGGCAACAGATTCCAAATGCAAATGTCACACCTAAAATCAACTTTAGACCTTTTACCTGCTTAATTGATGATGAAATAACGAGGGAATAGCCCACACATGGCCATGAAATAGCTTTTGAGTCGATTGTCCCATTACTTTTGGTCCCTTAAAAAGTGGGAGGCACATATAGAAACCATTGTAATTCCTACACCGTTCACCTGATTTGGATGTAAATACCCTCAAATTAAAGCTGAAAGTCTGCAGTTAAAGCACATCTTGTTGGTTTCATTTCAAATCCATTGTGGTGGTGTATAGAGCCCAAAATATGAGAATTGTGTCGATGTCCCAATATTTATGGACTTGACTGTATATTCGTTGACAGAGAAGGTTGATGAAGAAGGGGAAGACTTTTGACTCAAGTCGTTGTCCATTGTTGTCTTGAACTCAGGCCGAGAGCGAGAGAGAGAGCAATACCGCGACTTTTCTCACTGTCTCACCTTACCTCCATAAATCTTCCTCCTGTGTTGGGGGAAAAGGCTCAAGGTTGGGAGACTACATGGTAGAACAGAAGGTTGTCCTTTCCTTTCTGATCATGACAGATTGTCCGCGTGCCCATCACGGATAAAAATGGGGTATTGTTTGAAGTAAAGAAACATAACTGAATATCGGTGTAATCATTTTTATTCAAGAAAATAACACATACTCCCTATACTGTATACCAATTTATCAAATTAAACACAACCCCTCCAAGACCAACCTCAAAACACAAAATATAGATAGACAACAGGTAATTATAATGATGAATTCCTATTCTGCTTCTCATGATGTCATAAACCGTGGAAGCAAAGTTCAAGTGGTTTATAACTGTCACACTGGCATGAGATAGAAATTTATCTCGGTAATTGCACGATCGTATCTCCTGAGTTTTTTTACGTAGTGTAAGAGGTCCGCCCGGGCTCCGGCAAAACGTCTCTGAGGATCCATAGCAGATAAGAATTTAATATCATCAGCCTAATTCCCCTCTCCTCCATGTACTTAAAATTATTTAATATAATTATGACTAGTATGGTGCCTGTCTTGAAGATTTGCAAAATGATATTTCCATGCAGACTTTGGAAGAGACGGTGTTTCTCTGTGTCGGCAGCATGCCTCCGGTGTAGTGTTATTTCTTATTTAATATTACAAAGATTAACAACCTGTTAGCTGTCTGAGTACAATACCTATTAAAATCCTAATTGTGTCACTGATGGACTTAATAATGGGAGATATAGTCAAAAAGATCTGGACCTTGCATAAGTGCTCCCTTATACTTCAGTGGAATAAAATCTTAAAGGGTAATGTCACACAAAAGTATAAAATTAGTTTTGGGTACAGTTTTTCCTAAAATTCGAGAAAATACAATGTTTCTCTTACCTTCAGTATAATGTTACCCCATTATCTGGAAGGCGTAGTTTGTTCTTCTGCTATGGTGGACCTTTTTCAAATTAGCAGCAGAGTTGTCGATACCCCACCCAAAAAAAACTTCCCATTTGCTGCCTTTTTAAATTAGAAAAGTGTTAGTAAAGGAGAGGACCACAGCCCTGGACTTTGAGCTTTCCATATTGAGGTAACAATATTGGGGTCTCTTATTGTGATGAACTCCAACCAAAACTACTTTTTAGATTTTAGACAGATTTAATCTTTGTGGGGTTTTTTTTTTTTTTTTTTTTTTTTTTTAAAGTCTTATCTGCAATAAAACTTTCTTGAGAAAGTCACTTTGAAAATCGCTCCGTATCTCTTGTACCTTTTAATGGTGCTTTGCACTAGAAAGTGCAAATTAGCTGCTGGTGGGGGCTATCATGTTGGTTGATCTCATGTGATCATTCAGAGCCAATCAGCAGCCTAAAGCTGGGTACACACTACACAGTTTTCATCCAATAATCGGCTAAATCAGCCGACATACGACCGCTCGTTCAAAAGTCGGGTCAGTGTGTGCAGTGACACGATGGTCGAAAGTCTGCCCAAATGAACGATTGTCGCCTCATTTGGCTGGTCGTAGCGTTTTAATATTTTTGTTCTAATCTCGTTTCCGTTGTGTAGTGTGTATAAACTTCCGACCGATCCACAACAGTGAGTACGAAATTACAGTCATTGCTCACGACAACATGGCTGTAAAAAGTCGCTAAAGGGACGTCCGCTCTTCCCTTTATCGTCCTAAACAAGGCTAGTGTGTATGCAGTCCATGGACCGAGCGATCGGAACATCGATCGCATGTAAAATCGCTCGGCATAAAAAGTTGGTTGAAATTTCTGTAGTGTGTACCCAGCTTAAGCTGGCAGACTTCCTCCAGTTTCCTTGGAGCAGTGAATATGCGTTTGTCAGTACATAGCAAGGTCATGCAAACAATATTACACATGAAGATGATTCTCATCACTGAGACACATACAGAGAAGTAAAAGGTGAATATAGAAAAAAAAACTATATAACTGTAACAAACCATACATGTGTGTGTGCAATACATTTTTGTGCGCAATGCACCTAATTTTCTACCTCGCACATGACAAGGAGCATACCTACAGCACACCTTAAAACCCATCTTTTGGAACTACTGCTGTGAACGATCTTTGCTTCATTTTTTGCTGAGTCTGCCTGTGAAACACACCAAAGTCCAGCCTATTACAGCTTAAGGACCAGTCTGTTCATTTATTTCAACTTTTCTCCTAATATACTGCTCAGTTTAGCTTTATGCATGTTTTAAAGTAATCATAAAACTGAGGGGTCATTTGCACTAGATTTATGTGGCACTTTTGTTAACAGGGAACACACTCCTCCCCCAACGCACACTTTCCACCCCCTCGCACCTCATTTAAATACTTATATCCTGCAAAATTAAATCTGTTTTTTTTGTACGTGGATGTGTAATTTGGTCTGCCAGCGTCTCCCATCAGAAGGTGAAAAATATAGCACCACTGCCCTATAGACATAGAAATTATGTGCATATTGCTTAAAAGTGCAAAAACAGGGCGCAACTAGCATTTGCACTGCCGCAGGTGCATTGTTGTGCTTCTGTCATTGACTGCATGTGTAGGTGACACATCCACTTATAACAAATCCCAGGACAGGTTGACATTTCTAGGCCTACACCAAGCAATGTAACAAAACACTTCAAACACAGAAAAGTACCAACATGAAATAGACCGTTCTGACATGTTCTCACGCTCAAAATTAACTTTTGCCCAAACTTTTAATATAAGCAGTGGTTCTAAACCGCTAAGAGGTTGGACGCTGATGTGGAATTGACACTTTTTCACTGTCCGCCTCTTGAATTATCCCACCTCTCCGCTAAGCAAGGTGCGCTTCTGGATTTTCCGCAGCGCCGCTCAGAGGCTTTTGCTGAGCGGACCATACAGGCGCACAGGTACTAAACCAAAGCGTTTTGTGGTGCGCAACGAGTAAGCGTCATAAAGATGGAGGTGACAGGTGCACTGGCGTAAATATTCCTGAGCCTTAGAAAAATAGAAATAAATTGCTTTTGACATGGGTGCAGTAGTTTCTAATTGTCTCCTGTTCTACTCTCTCCCAAAAACTTTGACCGGCTCTAAATAATGGGAAGGAGGGGAAAAAAATGACGACAAAGCTTTCTAAATCTTGCATTACTATTTCACATAAGAGGAAAAAAATGGCTCACACAAATTTTAGGCAGTAAATAGACATTGCTGGTGTGACTTAGACAGGAATGCGCTCAACACTGTTGTAAAATAAAGTGATTTACTCGAAAGATTTATAAATCTACACCTCTAGCACTTGTACTGTGACTTAAGTATATTTCTTCCAGTTTACCAAACTTGCATTTATTTCCAAACCACAAAGGTTTGATTTGTAAATCATGGCGCTGGGAGCCGGGCTTTCTTGAAATATTTCAAACGTTCCATAAGTTAGGAAATCAATTTCGATATTTTCCTCTAGATATGCAAATAGAGTCGCAAATCTGCAGCCGACGTCAAGCCGTCCTTAAATGTGGGGTTTTGATTTACAAATCCCAGCGTTACAGGACTGGCAGCAGAAGTGAGTTTGCAAAACACCGTTTTACAGCATTAAACTTTGCCAAACCGGTTCTCGATTTTATTTATTAAACACTCTGATTTACGCTTGGTGCTCTCCTGTGATTTTTCATAAAATAACACGGAGACAAGACGGTTTTATTTGGGTTTCGTCTGGATGGCTGAAAATGCTCAAAAGAGATTAAGTCAATTCAGCAGTGTGGTCTGAAACAATACACAAACTCATTACAATATGAAAGGAATGTAAACAAAGTGACAGCATTAAACACAAAATGTCATGTATCCCCTATCAGAAAGCCCCCATACAGGAAGAACACGGAATGCATAACATGTTCAACAACTTCCTCTTGTGGTTGTTTTAGAACTACAGTATATGTGTCATTTACAGGATTATTGGCTCTAATTGGATAACCTGCGCTTTAAGATATCAGCCCATCGTATATTGCAGGATAAGCAGTGTGTGTTATGTTAAGCTTCGGTGTAAAGTAATTTCTGATAATTCTAGATTACAAGTTGAGGGAAAGAGTTATCCAGAACTCAGAAAAGAGTAAAAGTAAATTACGACTGTCTGAACGGTTGTTAGTTTAGTAAAAACTATCCTGTGGATCAATCGAAGGCAGGCCTGTCCAACCTGTGGCCCTCCAGGTGTTGTGAAACTACAAACCCCAGCATGCTTTGCTAGTAGACAACCTGTTGATAGCTGGAAGGGCATGCTGGGACTTGTAGTTTCACAACATCTGGAGGGCCGCAGGTTGAACAGGCCTGATCTAAGGATTCTTTTTAATAATTAATGGGTTTTTGCCCTGTTAATTATCATCGCAACAATGATAGATTACTTGTCTCCATTTTCTAATAAGTCATGTCAGGATAGCGCATGCGATAGGCTGCCGCCATCAATGACTTTTTACTAATGTTTACTCCAGTTTCTAGCCTACGGGTGTGGGAAACCGGGTCTGTGGCAGTGGGCTGCTGCATATGGTGATGTGATTGGATGCCATCTTTGTTCCTGGTCTGCCAGCAGCATAGTAAGGCAGGATAATGCTGGGGAAAGCTTGCCTCTGTGCATCCGCCTACATGACTAGTCAGGCCACTCATAAATCCTTATTCCTCAATTTATATTTTCATCATTCTTTGAGATTTTGGAAGTCTAATTTGTATGCTTTTAGTTTGCACTTGTATGCTGCTAGAAAAGTTTGCAATGGCAGCTTTTCTAGCAGCTACCACGAGAATTCTGAGACTGAATAACATGAGGATTTACCATTGTCACTGATTGTGACAATGATAGCACTTCCAACGATTTTCCAAGACGAGAAGTTATGCCAGTTTCACTCCCCAGAAGCCAACACACGGGTTGGAAGAAGTCTTGATGTGTTCTGCTTTACAGTCCACACACTCAGCCACTGAGCAACGCTTTCCTTCTTGCAAGCTAATATATGAGGAAAAGCAGTGTGAAATTATGAAAACTGTGGTCCAATAATTACACTTTTGAAGAGTTTTTGAGGTCCCCCTTTATGTTCCATAAAACAGAATATTATGATTTTTATAACGGTGGGAATAGAGATCACGTTGATGGCAGATTCTGTAGAGTCGGTAGTTTGCCCATCTTACCGATTACTAGTTTTCTCTCTGGACAAACTTGTGTTTATCCTAAACCTGTTTCTCTTAAAGTTCTCTTGGTACCACTCAATCAGTACAATGGTATTATCTAATATTACCAGAAAGCTTCCTCCAACCTTTTTTCTCAGTCTAGACTGGGGCATTCCCATGTTCTAGAATATAATCTATTCTGGAAAATAATCCCCACTGAACTTTGTTGAAACCCTTGAGTGATTTCCACCTATGGGGGAGGTGTTACATGGGGGGGGGGGTTCCTCTTCTGAATGCCCGCTAATTGCATGATGCAACAATCTTCTGCACTGTCTTCTAGTGGTACCACTATAGGAAACCACCCAGCCAGGGCTGTATTGTACAAATAGATCACATCTGTGTAATAGTCTGATGGAAGGGGAGCTGTGGAAGCCCCTTTGATGTTCGTAGTTGTTTTGGTATTTCCCCTCCTTCATCTTTTATCTCTCCTATAAGCTGTACGTATTAAACTCCTTAAATCTTTCAGGAGAAGGTTAGAGGAATATCTCTATCACTCTCCGCTACAGGTTTTCCTAGTTTAAAGACTGTAACATTCAGGAGATCAAGCAGATATTCATAATTCCTTCTGGGTATACCTTGGTCATATAAAGTCCGATCCCACCGCCCGGTGGTCAGATCCCTTTCTGATTAGGCCACCCATCTACATACGAGGGTGTGTCGCCAGATCTAACAGGACGCCATTGGACGATGACCAAACTCATCGCCAGGCGCAATCATTGTCCGTCCCAATTGGCCTTCGATAAATCCCTGATCGATGGTCGTGTGGGCCCATACGTACTGCAATTTGTGGCCAGTTAGGTCTAAAGTGGCCACAAAATCACAACACCTGTGATAGCCTTACCTCTTTATTGCCGTCCCTTTACACTGTGTCAGCTGTGCTCATTCAGTCTTCCTTTTAACTCCTATAAATGACTTTACCAAGATAAAGTGTATCTTGTCAGATGGCGGGGAAGGGAACAAGCCAGGTGCTCTTTTAAACCCTTCAATACATCAAACTAACCATCTCGCTATTTATTGTCCAGCTGTCACACGCATGTCCTGTCTTACCTCAAGGTTGCCTTTCAGAGATCTCTGAGGCTTAAGTGACCTAGATTTGTTATAATTACTTTCTGAATTTATGTTACAGGTATTGATGGATGTTTAACTTATTAATGGCAGGTAGTATGCCGAGCAATATTGTCCAGGGCAAGTACAATGCTCTTGGCTGTGTATAATGAACAGTACATTTTAAAGACATGAATCACAGAGATTCTCCGCGTTGACGCATGCATTAACTGATTGTTTTAGGTTGTAACAGAGAGGGGTCCAAGTGCGGTCCTCGAGGGCCAGTAGTGGGTCATGCTTAATATACACGACTTTAAAATCACAGATTGGTGGGTAGAATACAGGGACTTCATAATGTGCCGCCCTTGTTTAATTAGGGATATGTTTAACCCTATTCAGTAACATCCACGTTCCTTTCGACTATAAAGGTTCCCACACTAGTTTGCTAATTCAAGCACCGTTCAGGTTGTATAAACCAGAGAAATCTCTCCATTGCCCCGTTTCTCCAGCCATTTCTTTATATCATTGGGCGGAGTTGGTTAATTCCAATGCCCTTGCTAGGCAACACACAGGTGGTCACGGGATACACTTGTATCTAATGCAGAGAGCTCAGCGTATCAATAAACAACTCGTGCCTGGTGATGTAAATAAATGGCTGAGAAGCATGGCAGGAAACAGACAAATAAAGCAATATATGTCAGAAAAGTTGCAAGAGGGCATGTAAATTTTACATGCCACACTATGAGAGTTACCTGAAGGTGGACAAACTCCTTAATGTAGTAGGGAAGGGGATGGGCATTATGGGCCTGGTTCATTAAGGAACTTAGGCAAGAAGTTGAGTAAGTTTTATTACTTAGGTTTTCTGGACAAACCCATGTTACAATGCAAGGGGGGTAAAAAGTAGTTTTATTTTGCACATAAGGAAAATGCTGGCTTTTTTTTATCCTAGATCAACGTTAAATTTCAATGTAAAAATAAGCTATCAAGTATCTGCGTCCTACATGAAAAAGCAGCCAGTATTTTTCTTATGTGCAAAATAATAAACTCATTTTCACCCCTTGCATTGTAACATGGTTTTGTCCAGAAAACCTAAGTAATAAAACTTACTCAACTTCTTGCCTAAGTTCCTTAATGAATCAGGCCCTGTATTATTATATTATGGTCCATACGGCCCTTAGTACACGTATATCAGAAGATATTCTAGATAAGAGAGGCTGTTTTGTAGGAGGAAGCATTTTTACTCTGTGCACCAAGTTTTTCTTATTCCTATTATGACTCTGAGAGACGCAGTATGGGAAGACTGACTTATTGGGGCATCGGGCCGCTACAACTTCCTTTTAGCTGAACTCTGAGAACTGTGCACTGAAGCAATTTTTTCGGAGCTGCAGCCATTTGGAGCTATAGATCCAGGAAATGTCACTGGTTAATAGTGTTCACCATCCGAATATATCTGCTGCAGGAGAACCTAGTCTGCGCCAATAGCGGGCAGCCTTAGGCCAGCTAATGGAATGGATCATGCCGGTTTATAATAACGTTAACTGTTAGTGTTCCCCGAACAACCCCATGAACTGGTCTGATAAGTGCCCCCCAATCCGGGACCTCTGATGACAAAGTATAGACACATTTCGGCTTGTAAGCAATAATACATAGAACGCATTTATCAATTGCCTGGATACCTTTTAATGATGTGGTAAATTGTATGTATATATATTTCTGCATTTTCCAGAGCTGGATTGGAATCTACTTTTTGGATCAACTTGTAGGCTTGGTTTAGTGATCGTTAAAAGTGTCTAATTTTCAGCATTAGGTTGACGAGTTTCCTCTGGGCGATTTGGTACGTAAACTTTTTTTTTTTTTTTTCACCAGTGGAATCGATGTTCAATTTTCTGTTTCTCTTGAACTTTGTGGGGAACGCAGGGGGTTAAGGAACAATTCTCCACTAAAACAAACCGAAAACAAAGCCGGAGACATCCTCTTACATCGTGTCGTCGGCCTCGGGTTTATTTCACAATTCCTCCAAGACTCTTCGCCATTGATTCTAGATCTTATTAGTCTGTAGATCTTGCTTGCCCTGTAATCTTTAGTCCCTGTATCACTACAACTGGGACAGCTACAGCCTTTAAACAGCCCCCCTAATTGTGACAGCATATTACTACGTCCGCTGCTATTGTAGAGTCGTAGTCATTAAGGTCAAAACTTTGGTCAATGTATTATTGAGCAGTCATTCCTCAGTGATGCATTGAATTCCGCAGCAGATGTTTCCTACAGTCGCTAAACAGTCTTTTCTATTCGTATTAATAATAAAATGATTCATTTTCATCACTTATTTTTATAATGCTCATCTCAGAACAGTTTGACGGTGAGGTTAAATACTACATTTTCACGTCCATCTTAACGGGGCAGAAGCCGAAATAGAAAACCTGGTTTGTCATCTGCATGGATGCCGCTGCTGGACAGAGAATATTTGGGTCGCTTAACAAATCTTCTGCACGGTTGTACATTATTCCAGGATTGTTTAACCCAGAACGTAACACCCAGTCGAAAAGGTTATGTGCAAAAGCAGTGACAAAACTGTCTCTGGAAACCAGACAAGCCTAACCAAATAATCGCTACAATACTGGAGCTGTGAAGTCTTGTCTTATAGGTTCACACAAGCGAGGTATCCGTTGCTGTATTCGATAGCATCCTCTGCATTTATTTCGGGGGTTAAAAAATGGAAGTTAAAATGGGTTAAAAAAACTCCTGCAAAACCATTATTATATACGTGAGGATAAGCAAAGAAGGAACCGCTTGTTTTAACGCTTTCTCTAAACTTCACTTTTAATAAGTGAAAATGATATTCTTATTTTCAGCAAAGTAATGTTATAAAATTCTGTCTGTCAAGCTCATTTAAAAGCCAGGAGAAATAAATGATCTGACAGAGTTGGGCTATTAGACAAGTGAGGAAGAGTGATTTCTATAAAACGATGGCACTCTTCTTTAATTTCACACTCCGTAGTCTTTTGGGTCGACTAAATTTTTAAATAAGTGATAAAATTATATTAGCGCAATTGCATTTTTATAGGTTTCTTTGGTCATTGTTCTAATTTTTTTATTCATTTTTTTTTTATTCCTTGGATTTTATCATGAACTGTTCTCATAAAAGGTTATCCCTTAGCTTATGTTGCCGTACAATTATGGATCATGGAAAAATATACAGACTGCCCCGCAGCGTAGAACAACATCGCAGTTTTCCTACTTGAGCAAGATCAATTAATATAAGACAATATATGCAATAGGGTAAGGTAGGAAGAAATTACCTAAACTCTAGTTCCTGTAAAAAACAAATGTAGAGTTTTACTTAAAGAGCTTCTCGCGACATCCCCAAATATATTTTTGGGGGTATCTTAAAATTGTATCAACATTGATAAATCTTTGATTGTGGAGGAAGACTTTTCTTGTGCAGGGACTACTTCCTGTCTGCAAGAACAAGAATTAAAAAACGGAACAGAAAAAAAACAACTTAGAAAAACAAACTTTCCAAACCCCACCTACCAAACAAGACCAATTCACACATTGTCTGTGACACTCGTTATTCACGCTGAAGGATAAACATTTGTCTTCTAGCCTGGCCCCTAATAATTTCTTACAAACTTGGAAATGTATCCACGTATGTTGTACCCATGTACACAGGCGGAATAGGAAAAATAAAGGCATTTTAAAGTTTATTTTAACTTTCATCCCGGGAATAAAATGTAGGCACATCACAGGACACATATTTGGTTTCCCTACACTCAGGAGAGCGAGATGATTAGATGAAGTAAACGATGGCAAGAATTATGGAATTGTATATTTTTAGTTGTACCATTGACCATAACAGTGGGGCATTCTGGGCTGCATAAGGGGATAAGTGATTGGGTGTGAGCCGATCACATGATGCATCCTTCTGCTCACATCAAACCAAAGAAGCCCGTAGTGCCCCACAAGTTTAATAATGTGGATTGTCTATTGGAGTTCTAACCAATCACATCCGATGCAAGATCACATGCAATCACGTGCTGTGTAATCCCTTCCTCTCCAACCCAATCTGAGCGTCTTGGTGATCAGATTGTAACGTGTGTGGGCCAGCAGACATCTGCTGTAAGTTTGGTTTAAAAAATAAATAAAATAAAGGGATTTTTGAGGTTAGTAAATAAGACTGTATCTCTAAAGTAAGATCCACTGCTCACGCTGCTTTATCCGCCTATTGGGTTCACAGTCACATCCCTGTCCTCAAAAACATTCCCATAGACGGGGAGTTTGAATCTTCGTGTGGATCCACCAACCTGTAACTGGGTGAAATGTTGCTTTAAAGTTACACCCTCCCACCGCTTTAGGTGCCCCCTTCTTCATTCATTTTCAACTTTTACATTTTTCACATAAAATACTTCTCAACTTACCCCACAACACCCCCATCAATGTCTTACATTAATTAGGAGAGTGAGGAGACGTCAGGACTGACACGTGTCTCACTTCCGTGCATTGTTGTTACGTTGGTCGTAGTGCACTTAGATATCTGTTATTCTACAAAGCTAAACGGCGCAATATACGTCCCATTGATAGAAAAGGATGAGGCCCAATAGCTGACACCTCAGAGGAGGTGGTAAAATGCAGTCATTTTGTGGGGGAAACAAGTTTTGCATCCTCCTGCAAAGCAGATTGCGCCCCTCTAAATACACCGCCTTCACCTAATTTATATATCCTTGTCCCACAAAACAAAATCTCATTTTTGCATGGGAATGCAGTGGTTCGGTTGGGGGGGCAGGGGGCATTTGTCCCCCCCAGGTCGATCTCATAGTGGGCTACCTTGCGCTGTATCACTGGGGGACCTGCATTTTTCCCCCTTTAAAATGTTCCTAATATACTGCGGAGCTCGGTTTCGCGCCCCCCCCCCTCCCCCAGGCTAAAACCTACCAAATTAATTTCCCTACGCCCCGTTTGTTTGCGCCCTGGGCAGTTGTCCCTCTCGCACAGTCTTAGTGTAAGTGAGCAAAGCAGCCTCTACAATCGCACGTTTGCAAATGCACGCCCTTCCTCTGTACATCAGCAATGTCTGTACGATGCGTGTTACATTGTTAGAGAACCTGCGTCGTTCAGGCACAAGGTAGACAACTGCATGAGATTATGTAGGAGTCTGACGTTTGAAGCAGCAAGTGGTGATTACTGTCAACAAAATATCTAAAAAGGGAACAAACCCGTATTTTGTAAAACTGCCATTAGGAATGAAACTCAACGCAAGAGAAAAAAAATCCCATGATGATTATAGTGTTTGGCCTATCGGATAATTCAAGCAAAGAAGACAAGCTTTATGTAAGCTCATCATTACGGCGCATCTGATATCGCCCATGTTTTCTTTTCCCTGATGAAGGATCGAGACGGCAATGCTGATGCACAGCTTGTGACATGCTGTTTAAACATTGCCCCGCTGTAATTGGTCATGTCAAGAGACATTACATTTAAAACGTGCCCAGAACATTTCTGAAGCCATCATGGGTCTTTCATGTAGCGCGGAGCGTCCTATCACCATCCACATTTCATTTGATGTCTAAATCAGAAGTCTCTTCTATCTACATAATGATATATCTGTGGGGTGATTTGTGGTCCGGCTCTGCAAGAGTAACAGTAATAGGGGGAAAGATGACATTTAAGAGGAGCAGCGGATTCTAAGTTCTTTTCTTCTTTAAGGGAATATTGTCTTGTTTGATACATTGAGGATGGTGGTGAGCAATGGCGGAATTACCACCATTGCAGCAGCCACGGGACCTGGAGATGAGTGTGGGCCTGTAGACGCCACACACTGTCCCGCGGTGCTAGTTACGGCACTACTGGAACCTTTTAGTTACCTTCACCTGGAAAATCATGGATTAGAGGAGGAAAACCTCCTGGACTCCCAGGGAGCACTTACCGGACACAAAGTGGGGGGGACATGACATGGGGAGTAGTAGGGGTGTGGTCATGTAAATTGTGTCAGTTGTTTACTGAGGTGTGTGTGACAATATGTGGGCCAGGATAAATCAGTGGTTACTGAATTGTAAAGTAAATTCAGACATTCAGAGCTGGCAAAATAACAGATTCAGTAACGGTGTAACACAGATTCAGTAACGGTGTAACATAGATTCTGTAACGGTGTAACATAGATTCTGTAACGGTGTAACATAGATTCTGTAACGGTGTAACACAGATTCTGTAACGGTGTAACACAGATTCAGTAACGGTGTAACATAGATTCTGTAACGGTGTAACACAGATTCAGTAACGGTGTAACACAGATTCAGTAACGGTGTAACACAGATTCAGTAACGGTGTAACACAGATTCAGTAACGGTGTAACACAGATTCAGTAAAAGGTGTAACACAGATTCAGTAAAAGGTGTAACACAGATTCAGTAAAGGTGTAACACAGATTCAGTAACTGTATAACACAGATTCAGTAACAGTGTAACACAGATTCAGTAACAGTGTGACATAGATTGTGTAACATAGATTCAGTAATAGTGTAACACAGATTCAGTAACAGTGTAACATAGATTGTGTAACATAGATTCAGTAATAGTGTAACACAGATTCAGTAACAGTGTAACATAGATTGTGTAACATAGATTCTGTAATAGTGTAACAGAGATTCAGTAACGGTGTAACACATATTCTGTAACAGTGTAATATATATTGTGTAACACAGATTCAGTAACGGTGTAACACAGATTCAGTAACGGTGTAACACAGATTCTGTAACGGTGTAACATAGATTCTGTGATTATGTAACATAGATTGTGTAATAGTGTAACAGAGATTCAGTAACGGTGTAGCATAGATTCTGTAACCGTGTAACATAGATTGTGTAAACTCAGGGAGAACATACAAACTCCACACAGATAAGGCCATGGTCGGGAATTGAACTCATGACCCCAGTGCTGTGAGGCAGAACTGCTAACCACTAGGCCACTGTGCTGTGTAACATAGATTGTGTAACAGTGTAACATAGATTCTGTAACAGTGTAACATAGATTCTGTAATAGTGTAACAGAGATTCAGTAACGGTGTAGCATAGATTCAGTAACAGTGTAACATAGATTCAGTAACAGTGTAACACAGATTGTGTAACATAGATTCAGTAACAGTGTAACATAGATTCAGTAACATTGTAACATAGATTCTGTAACAGTGTAACATAGATTCAGTAACAGATTGTGTAACAGTGTAACATAGATTGTGTAACAGTGATTGTGTAACAGTGTAACATAGATTGCGTAACGGTGTAACACAGATTGTGTAACGGTGTAACACAGATTGTGTAACGGTGTAACACAGATTGTGTAACGGTGTAACATAGATTGTGTAACCGTGTAACATAGATTCAGTAACAGATTGTGTAACATGAAACCGTGTAACATAGATTCTGTAACGGTGTAACATAGATTCAGTAAACTCAGGAAGAACATACAAACTCCACACAGATAAGGCCATGGTCGGGAATTGAACTCATGACCCCAGTGCTGTGAGGCAGAACTGCTAACCACTAGGCCACTGTGCTGTGTAACATAGATTGTGTAACAGTGTAACATAGATTGTGTAACAGTGTAACATAGATTCTGTAATAGTGTAACAGAGATTCAGTAACGGTGTAGCATAGATTCTGTAACCGTGTAACATAGATTGTGTAACATAGATTCAGTAACAGTGTAACATATATTGTGTAACACAGATTCAGTAACAGTGTAACATAGATTGTGTAACATAGATTATGTAACAGTGTAAAATAGAATCTGTAACAGTGTAACATAGATTCAGTACCAGTGTAACACATATTCTGTAACAGTGTAACATAGATTCAGTAACATTGTAACATAGATTCTGTAACAGTGTAACATAGATTGTGTAACACAGATTCAGTAACAGTGTAACATATATTGTGTAACACAGATTCAGTAACAGTGTAACACAGATTGTGTAACATAGATTCAGTAACAGTGTAACATAGATTCAGTAACAGTGTAACATAGATTGTGTAACACAGATTCAGTAACAGTGTAACATAGATTCAGTAACAGTGTAACATAGATTGTGTAACATAGATTCAGTAACAGTGTAACATAGATTATGTAACAGTGTAAAATAGAATCTGTAACAGTGTAACACATATTCTGTAACAGTGTAACAGAGATTCAGTAACAGATTGTGTAACAGTGTAACATAGATTGTGTAACAGTGTAACATAGATTGTGTAACAGTGTAACATAGATTGTGTAACAGTGTAACATAGATTGCGTAACAGTGTAACGGTGTAACATAGATTGTGTAACAGTGTAACATAGATTCAGTAACAGATTGTGTAACAGTGTAACATAGATTGTGTAACAGTGTAACATAGATTGTGTAACAGTGTAACATAGATTGTGTAACAGTGTAACATAGATTCAGTAACAGATTGTGTAACATGAAACCGTGTAACATAGATTCTGTAACAGTGTAACATAGATTGCGTAACAGTGTAACGGTGTAACATAGATTGTGTAACCGTGTAACATAGATTCAGTAACAGATTGTGTAACAGTGTAACATAGATTGTGTAACAGTGTAACATAGATTGTGTAACAGTGTAACATAGATTGTGTAACAGTGTAACATAGATTGTGTAACAGTGTAACATAGATTGTGTAACAGTGTAACATAGATTGCGTAACAGTGTAACGGTGTAACATAGATTGTGTAACCGTGTAACATAGATTCAGTAACAGATTGTGTAACAGTGTAACATAGATTGTGTAACAGTGTAACATAGATTGTGTAACAGTGTAACATAGATTGTGTAACAGTGTAACGGTGTAACATAGATTGTGTAACCGTGTAACATAGATTCTGTAATGGTGTAACATAGATTCAGTAAACTCAGGAAGAACATACAAACTCCACACAGATAAGGCCATGGTCGGGAATTGAACTCATGACCCCAGTGCTGTGAGGCAGAACTGCTAACCACTAGGCCAATGTGCTGTGTAACATAGATAGTGTAACATGGATTCAGTAACAGTGTAACATAGATTCCGTAACGGTGTAACATAGATTCTGTAATGGTGCAACATAGATTCTGTAACAGATTCTGTAACAAAGGTTCAGTAACTATATAGCAATGGTTCAGTAACGATACAACATAGATTCATTAACAATGTATAATAGATTCAGTAACTATATAACAAAGGTTCAGTAAGGCTGTAATATAAATGTCGCTAGTTTGATCGCAAACATTGACTTAGAGGAACAGCATATAAAGGTAACCGGAAGGAAAGTCTGTCTGCTGCAATACTGAGAAGAATTCATTCCCCTTAATACAACATAGATCACAGCTTCCTACTTCATGTGTAAATCTGGATGAAACCAAGGAGATGTTGTCTGTCACTTTACAGTCATCCGTCAGTAACCAAATCATTATTGTCACACAGTAAAGGCAATGAGCCCCCCCCCCCCCCGCAGTCCATGTGTTCAGCCCCCCTCCCTACCTAGTATAGTCCTTTGTTCCAGCCTACTCACTTATTAGTGCATCATTATCCCACACACCTATCACACGGACAAGACACGGGTAACGACAGATGACTGACAGGTGTCAGAGTTAAGACGGGACATCTCACAACATGTCCTACTTAGACTAAATATTGTCCTAATGAATGAAAAGAAAGAAGGGAAAAAGAAATGTGAAGAAATAAAGACAATAAATAGCTTCATAAATTCATATAATGCGGAGGGCTCTCTGTCAGGATGCATTATATAATCACAGCCATGTTGCTTCAGAGACTTCCCAACACAATGACTAAAACCCCATTTATTGCTCCCCGGGGTCAGCTCGCCGTTCCCTCAGTCCCGTCCCGGCAATTTTCACTTTACATTTTTATTGCTGTACTTTGTATACTTAGTCGATCACTGTCCACCTCGTATTATTGGGAACCTTAATTGCCCACCAGCGAATGTGAGCAAATATGGGAATAGACTTCATTTTGCATAATAGACTTTATTGCGTAAATGTACTTTACGTTGTTTGCATGCATTTTGCCAATCTTCCTCATTACATCCCTCTTGGGATTCCTGCTACCATACACTCTGCGTTCCTGCGGGGGTGGGGGGAGGCGGATGGTTATAACACGCCGGCATATGAGAGATTGGGAAGGAATGATTCAATCAGTCATCGTGAATTAAAAAAATAAATAATAATAATAATTGAATTTTGTTTTAAACAAAAGATTAAAAGTTACATTTAATTGTATGTAGATGGGGCGTTTTGGGGCTGGGGGGGTGAAGTTTTAATGAACAGGAAATAAAATGTTGAGTGTGTCTGATTTTCTATATTTAAATATATAACAAAAGAACACGTATAATAAAATAATACTAAGTGACCACATATACACAGACAATGGGCTTAGAGGTTCTAAACACTGCATTTGTCCATTTGTCTACCTCCAGGAACCAGTAACTATGTCCGCTACACGGTGAATGTAATGGGCCGATATAGATTTAAGAGCAGATCCAACTCGAGGGTTCAGATTTGCCCTCGGGCGAACCATTTTCCAATGCACTGGGGGGGCAAATACAATTTTGTTTTGCATGCAAGAAAATACTGGTTGCTGTTGTATCCACACCTCCCAACTGTCCCGATTTTAGTGATATGTCTCATTTTGGATCATGTTTGTCCGGTGGGTGGGAATGTTGGGGGGAGGGAGATGTCTTAACGACCACCTAGCTCTTTAGGGCAAGCAGCCCACTGGGAGCATGGCCACGCCCGCATTGTGCCGTGGCCACGCCCCCTACACCGCTCCCGAGGGCCGACATGTTCCGAGGTAAGTGCATCTAGCACACACATCCTTGGCAGCTTCCTGTTTCCATTGCATTTTAGAGTTGACTTAGGAAACGCCCCCCCCCCCCCCCAACTCATTTTAAATTTGCCCCCTACCCCGCAGTTTAACATGATTTTGTGAAGGTTCAAAATATCACCATCTAGGCTGATTTGCTCCTGGTAAAAGTATTAGATTTTATTCTACCCTGAGTTTTAGAGAGTTCTTAGAACCAATTAGGTTTATGCAACACACACAGCCCACTCAGTACTTTTACCTTTGCAGTCTGGCTGGTCCAGTGTGCAATATGATGTAGCACATGCCCTTGTGTTTCTAACTCCCATTGTCCTATAGATTGTAAGCTTGCGAGCAGGGTTCTCTTACCTCTCTGCCTGTATGTATTACCCGGTATTGTCTTATTAATGTTTGTTCCCAATTGTAAAGCGCTACGGAATTTGCTGGCGCTATATAAATAAATGATGATGATGATGATGATGCCGCTGTCAGAGCATGCTGGGACTTGTAGCTCCACAATAACGGGAGACCACCAGCTGCCTAAACATGCGTTGCCAGTTGGCTGTAACATGACCAATTTTAGGGCAAGCATAAAAGGCATTTTTATTAACCCTATGACTGCAAAGGAGCGCGTTAGACTTGGATTTTCCGTAATGTCTCTAGAAGTGCCATGTTATTGTTATTAATGATCATTGATGTTTTTTCCTAATCAATCGCTGCCATCTTTATTTTGCATTTGTCGTATCTGATAACATTTTCTGATTACAGTGCCATCTTGTATATGTCACTATGTCATGCTTGTTGATTACGGTTTCATTTATTTCTTCCTATTAATCGTTCTCACTTTACTGCTTACTTATGTCAGTAACATCTATTCACAGAGAGGAGGCAGATTCAGCAGCATGTATAAGAAGGGGCGTGGTCACACTAGAAGGGGGTGTGTCTTATCCCACTTCCCTAAAAACCCCCACACCCTTCAATTCCGTGGGTATGATCACTATCAAAGGGGCATCTCTCCGTTTGTTATCTCTCTCCACTGTCCCTGAGTCAGTCCTGATTACTGGGATAGCGGGACAGTCCCTGTCACATAGAGACAGTTTGGGGGGGCTGGATATACACTATAAATAAATTATTTTTTTTCTGATAACTAATTTATTCCCGTCGCTATATTGACCTTTCTTTTGTTTATTGCATTGCCCATGCATACATATTTAGGACACTTGTGGATATAAGTTGCCAATTATTTGTGTGTTCTATGTGTGCATAAAGATGGACATGTCATACCCCTGTCCCTGTTTTGTTTTGTTTTTTGTGTTGGCCTCCTGAAAAAAGATCTGGAATCCCGTTGCAGCTGTACCGACACATCTATATAGGTTAAGAAGTCCGGGGGGAGATATTGTGCCGACTGAGACCCTTTCTTGCTGATCTCTCCAGCTGTGCTGTACGAGAACGGAGAAACATGGCTGCTAATAAGGGTATTCGTCAGGAGACGGCCTATTTCTGGCCTTGTCTCTGACAGTCTCACAAACCTGGATTTGTCCCTTGAATGTGAACTTATCTGTTAATTACGCTCAGAGAGACTGTTTCCCCTCTCGCCCCGCCAGTTAGTTAACGCAGAGAAATCCTCCAGGCGCCGCGGCTGCGATTTGGATACGTCCCAGCAGCGCGGCGCGTTGAGGGTTGTAGCCTGTCTGTGATTGGGAAACATGGTCTCAAACACCTGGAGACCTCCGTACAGGAGCCGGGCTTAAATATTCATTACATTCTGTAACTATCAACCTTAATGCCAGGTTTTCTGTAAATCACTGCGGATATACAGCAGTCGGCACATGCATCAAGCTTCGAGTAATGTATACAGTAGCATTATTGCAAGTATGTAATATAATTTCCTGGGACGTGCTGAGTAGGGGATACGTAAGCAAGTTACAGACCAGTGATGGACAATGGGCAACCCCCCGAACTTTCACCTGTGGCCCCTAGCTCCTTCCTGCTTTATAGTGTGTAACACTTGTGTATACTACCTGCTGGTATGTTATTACAGATAGGCGTCTCTTCCTTTGTAGATGTATTGTTTAACTTATTACAGAGATAAGGGGAACGTGCGGACCTTTTGGAAGGTCAGCCGGCTTTTTAATTGTACAGAACTAAACAATTGGGACATTCCAGGACAGATATCTAAAATGTGGGACTGTACTGCGTGTGGTAGTAGTCGTGTATCCATTATATACAGCGAACCTAAATACAGATGTCCCCTTGTGCTCCGATGTCAGGAGAAGCGTCATATGAAAGCACAATGCTGAGAAAGCAGCGAGTGGTGGATGCTGGGTAATATTAGGCCAGCTGATACCTGCTACTGTAATCAATAGGGTTTTATTGCAATAGGACGGGACAGATGATGGACGCTCTCTGCATTACAGTCAATATTTCAGTTATTCCAGATGCAAACGTTATGGATTACAGCAGAATTTCGGATAGTGTAAATATTTTCCAGGCTCGTTTGGTAACGTCAAATTAAATTCATCTTCAGCCCAATTGTAGAACAGTTTTTACCCTGAAAAGATTTTTCAGTAGAAACACATGTTGGGGATAAAATTTGAGACAGAATGGGGCTGTAATTTTAATGTCCTAATCATATCATCAGTCTGTTGCAATACAACATATCCTTAGGGCCACTGTCCGTGATAATGGGACTCTGTCGGAATCGGCCCAACCTCTGAACAGCTGAATGTTTTCAGATTTGGTCACACAGGTGTCTGTATGTACATAGCTCAATCTGGCGGAGATCCGGCTACTCGACAGTCGGGGAATGCAGATGTATCGTCCTGTGTATAATCCGCTTTACATCCAGGAGACAGAACAACGGAGGTGGTACTGCAAGACTTCCCGTATACACAGGATAAGAGAAGTGGCACTGAGGAAGATAGCCGCTTACACAGGATAAGAGAAGCAATTCCCTTCTTACTGGTCTTCCCAAAGTCAGACTTGAACCCCTACAATCTATTTTGCACGCAGCTACTAGATTGATTTTCCTTGCAAATCATTCTTCCTCTGCTGAGCCACTCTGTCAGTCACTACATTGGTTGCCTGGTTTTCAACGAATCCAATATACAATTCTTCTACTATGATACAAGGCCGTCAACAAAATTGCACCGACATAAATCTCCTCACTTGTCTCAAAATATCTCCCTACTCGACAACTCCGTTCTGCACAAGATCTGCGTCTCTCTTCCACTCTCATCACATCCACTCATTCTCGGTTACAGGACTTTTTTCGGGGTGCACCCACTTTGTGGAATTCCCTCCCTCGCACAATAAGTTTTTCCTCTAGTCTTCAAACGTTCTCTGAAAACCCACCTCTTCAGACAAGCTTATGATATTCCTCAACTACCCTCTTATTCTCCCTAGAATACCCTATTACCACCCTCTACACAGCTAACACAAGACAACAACCCTCTGACCAACATTGCCACACACACAGCCCACTCAATACTTTTACCTTTGCATTCTAGCTGGTCCAGTGTGATGTAGCACATGCCCTTGTGTTTCAAACTCCCATTGTCCCATAGATTGTAAGCTTGCTATCAGGGCCCTCTTACCTCTCTGTCTGTATGTATTACCCAGTATTGTTTTATTAATGTTTGTTCCCAATTGAAAGCGCTACAGAATTTGCTGGCACTATATAAATAAATGATGATATATGTAGTGCTTGCTATGTATATATGTAGTATTGGTAGACTGTATACATACACAGAATAGGATTATTTTGGTGAGAATCTCCCTGTGATCATACTGCACTTTCCCCCTTAGGGGTTAATATTTCAGAGACGGAGCATGACTGACAGCCATGACGGAAACATATAGAGGGATTATAGTTATCACAACACAATTATAATTTACCAAGAGACAAGTATTAGTCTAGTAATTATAAAGGAGATCTAGTCATGTACCCGATCCTGACACTGCTGCACTGTCTGCTAGTGAGTGTGAGCACCGTGGGGGTGTACAGAGTGCATTGCCAAGTCCGTTACTATCACACAGATTTTTACACACTTATTGCTGGTAAGAAGAGTGTTTCATATGTTCTGATCTCATGAACTTTGTAAAAAAAAAAAAAAAGAGCTTTCCGAGATAGCATTAATTAATAACATTAAGTGCATTTTCCACAATTCTATTGATGCCCTAGTTTGTACACACACAACTAAATGTATTGTTAATTTTTCTGAATCTTTACTGTGCTTTTCATCAGGCCCTCTATATCATCCAGACAGAGTTTCCAATGTCCTTGGACATAACAAAAGCTTGTATGTGTATACAGTTGTATACAGTGCACACGTCAGCGCTGAAATTTGTTATATCCGACGGCTACAGAAATAAACACATCTGTCTAAGTGAAGGAGAAGTTGCAGCGGGGCATATGCAGACAAAGCTATCTGAAGGTGTAACCACAATTGAATATTATTTAAGTTCCATCGGCACAGACGCTAGGATACGTGACAGCTATGAGGCCTTTCTGCCTAAGGATCACGTACCCTCTGCACTATAATTAAACCTTTATACTATATATATATATATATATATATATATATATTATAACGTGATGTTTTCTACAACCTGATTTTTTTTTGGCCACCATATATCTCCACCATTTGTCCTTATTTTTTGAGTACTGTCGCCTTGTTTTTTCACTACAAATCTGTAGCTTATATGTTAGTTTTGCAATAATTCTACAAAGACCCCATGATGCATCTAAATTTACAGGACAACTGAGGATATGTCCCTATAACGGTTTGACCTTACTTGGGACCTATAAGGAGGTTTGGGGTATACTGACAATACTTCATGTCCACACATAGGTCACTCCTAGTTATCAAACCATTCTGTGCAGACCTGCATGATGTGGTGCCATTATTGTAGATTTTGGAGCATACTTGGTTCTCACGGACTGAGTTTAAGGGTAATGTGTGGCCCTTTTGAAGGTTAGAGGGCCGCCCGCAAGGCCCCTGTAGAGTATCAGGTTGTCCATCACTGGACTAACCGAGTATCAATACTTGATTGTAAAAAATCAGCTCGCTATATAACAAAAATTTGTTTCCGTACTTTACCGAGATCGCGGTCGGATTCAAGACTCACCTGCATTATCTGCTCCGTCTCTTTACCTATTGTCCCCCCTGACAGGCTCGCAGCTCAATGTCAAATACCAGCGAGACGACTTTAATGCAGCTATTAAAAGTGGGAGGAAAAAGGTCGTAGAGGAATTTGTATTTGAATTATGAAACCTACTTCATTCAGCAACCCTGGTGGCGAACGCATTTCAGAATTTCAGCTGAAATGCTTTGTAAATTGTGTTATTCTCTGCTGATAATAAATCATTATAGCCTTAAACACTTCTCTAGCTCGGAGCCTTAGTCACAAATTATCTTGTCATTCTGACCAAAACATTCTCCAAAAAGGCTTGACAAGTGCTAAAATCCAGACCATGAAACCTTGTGTTGTTGTAGAAGCAAGATTCAGAAATGTCAATTAATTAGATTAAGAGGCTACTTTTAGTTTTAGTTTTGTTGCCAAATAACCCTTGAAATATGCAGAGCTGAGAACGTCTCGATGATGCACTAACGAGTCTGTGCAAAGTAAAAGCAACAGCTACACGGCCGATAGGTTATTGTATGTGAAACTATTACATACGGCTTTCAGCTGTCACCTGTTCTTGTGTTCTCCTGTCTGAACAAGGAGGAACGTTCTATGTCTCACGATTGTATCGGTCCTATTTACAGATGAGTTATAACGTTCTGAAGAGTTTAGCATTCAGTACATTTTGGCGGAGGGATATAGTCCACTTAAGACGGACTCCCAGTAAATTCGCTCCTAGGAAAATGTTTGATAAAATTGCGATACAAATTGTGATTTCAGCAAGACATTGTACAGAAATAGCCAAAGTAACCAACAAAACTAATGTCCATTATAAATGATAGGTTCTTTTTATTCTCCTATAACTTTAAATATCCTTTTTCTAGAAACCAATAACAATAAAAATGATTGTGTAGACAATAATCCACAGTTCGTTCACACCAGAACACCACATTCATATAAGGTGGCATCCTCCCTTCAAACTTCAGGTGGTAAAGCCGATATGACAAATCTGAGAAACTAAAAATTTTATATATATATATATATATATATATAAGTCCATAAATATTGGGACATCGACACAATTCTCATATTTTGGACTCTATACACCACCACAATGGATTTGAAATGAAACTAACAAGATGTGCTTTAACTGCAGACTTTCAGCTTTAATTTGAGGGAATTTACATCCAAATCAGTGAACAGTGTAGGGATTACAATGGTTTCTATATGTGCCTCCCACTTTTTAAGGGACCAAAAGTAATGGGACAAACTAAACAATCCTACATCAAACTTTCACTTTTTAATACTTTGTTACAAATCCTTTGCAGTCAATTACAGCCTGAAGTCTGGAACGCATAGACGTCACCAGACGCTGGGTTTCATCCCTGGTGATGCTCTGCCAGGCCTCTACTGCAAATGTCTTCAGTTCCTGCTTGTTCTTGGGGCATTTTCCCTTCAGTTTTGTCTTCATCAAGTGAAATGCAGCTCAGTCAGATTCAGGTCAGGTGATTGACTTGGCCATTGCATAACATTCCACTTGTTAGCCTTAAATAACTCTTTGGTTGCTTTCGCAGTATGCTTCGGGTCATTGTCCATCTGCACTGTGAAGCGCCATCCAATGAGTTCTGAAGCATTTGACTGAAGATGAGCAGATAATATTGCCCAAAACACTTCAGAATTCATCCTGCTGCTTTTGTCGGTAATCACATCATCAATAAATACAAGGGAACCAGTTCCATTGGCAGCCATACATGCCCACACCATGACACTACCACCACCATGCTTCACTGATGAGGTGGTATGTTTTGGATCATGAGCAGTTCCTTTCCTTCTCCATACTCTTCTCTTCCCATCACTCTGGTACAAGTTGATCTTTGTCTCATCTGTCCATAGGATGTTTTTTCCAGAACTGTAATGGCTTTGTTAGATGTTGTTTGGCAAACTCTAATCTGGTCTTCCTGTTTTTGTGGCTCACAAATGGTTTATATCTTGTGGTGAACCCTCTATATCCACTCTTGTGAAGTCTTCTCTTGATTGTTGACTTTGACACATATACACCTACCTCCTGGAGAGAGTTCTTGATTTGGCCAACTGTTGTGAAGGGGTTTTTCTTCACCAGGGAAAAAATCCTTCTGTCATCCACCACAGTTGTTTTCCGTGGTCTTCCTTCCTTTTGGTGTTGCTGAGGTCTCCGGTGCGTTTCTTTTTAAGAATGTTCCAAACAGTTGATTTGGCCACACCTAATGTTTCTGCTATCTCTCTGATGGGTTTGTTTTGATTTCTCAGCCTAATGATGGCTTGCTTCACTGATAGTGACAGCTCTTTGGATCTCATATTGAGAGTCGACAGCAACAGATTCCAAATGCAAATGTCACACCTAGAATCAATTCCAAACCTTTTACCTGCTTAATTGATGATGAAATAACGAGGGAATAGCCCACACATGTCCATGAAATAGCTTTTGAGTCGATTGTCCCATTACTTTTGGTCCCTTACAAAGTGGGAGGCACATATAGAAACATTGTAATTCCTACACTGTTCACCTGATTTGTATGTAAATACCCTCAAATTAAAGCTGAAAGTCTGCAGTTAAAGCACATCTTGTTAGTTTCATTTCAAATCCATTGTAGTGGTGTATAGAGCCCAAAATATGAGAATTGTGTCGATGTCCCAATATTTATGGACTAATATATATATATATATAATCTTGGTTTTTGGGACTACACACCCTTAAATACTACACCATAGGCGCCTTTCCCCTCTTTTTTTGTTTCTCATATTATTTTTTTTTCTGTGTAAAACCGGAATAAAAATTTGAGAATCAATTTGCTGAAACTTGAGCCAATGGCAAATCCCGTGCCCACCTCTAGTAATGGTAAGGAAACGGGAACAGTAGTGAAAAAGAAACTGTAAAGTAGTCCCAAAACTCCAGGCAAATTCTAACCACAATAAGTGTAAATTTGCCTTGCGCCAAGAGATACAAAATTACAATATTCAGATATTATTCAGAAGATTTCGATCCAGCGCTGTCTTTGTTCACCTCCACTTCCCGTACAGTTGTCACCGGTGATGAGCGCCGTAGACACCGTGTCACGCCCCCCCAAACATATCGTGGTATGTGATTGGCTCTTTCAGTATTTTTCAGAGTTCTACGCAGAGCATTATGCAAATCATTTTATATCTCCCACAGGTCTTTAGTTTTCTCATTAGATACATTATTTTAATGAATTAAATTGATACATTTTTTTTTTTTTACTCTCTTTATTTATAATCAAATTACTTTTTATAATAATTTGATGGCACCATAACTTTGTGGATTTGGTCCTCTCCTTCATCTCTATTATGTTATATGATATAATGACCGCATTGTTCATGGGCCGTTCCTGGAGCAAACACTGAATTGTAACATTTCAAAATGTTCCTTTGTTGTAAATGAGTTTTAGGGACAAAGTTGAACGTAATAAAATGTTTTCCTTGTGGAAACCAACAGACTTACAGCTCTGGACGAGCATTTTCCACTTTATCGGCGATGCCACAACAGCTGCGAGGCCGCTTCCAGGTGTTTTCCATATGGTCACCGTTAGGAGGTTAAAGGCAGGGGCTGGGTTGACTAATCTCTCTCCTTGGAAAGCTGTCCGCGGGACGGTGCTGTGACTGGCAGCCGGCGGCTGTGTGTAATGTACTGCAGACGGAGGGCGCCCCTGCAGAGGGGATCAAACGCCAATCAATAGTAACAAACCAATAACGACTTTATTAAAACGTCAATTTGTTTCAGTGAAGGAGAACTGGCCTGTTTACTGCAGCGTCTGTTCAAGATGGATATATTTTTATTATAGATTAGAATATACAAGGTTTCACGATCAAAATAAATTATAAATAAATGATAAACGATTTGTTATAATTGGTAGATGGTTTTGTACATAAAACACAAGTGACACCATTTTCACCATTATCTTTTTTTTTTGTTTAATGACATTGCTAAACCATGTGACATCCTTATTCTCTGGAACGCGGTTCGTCACTTCTCAGATTGAAGCAGTCCCATAGAATATGGGCAGTACGGTGGCTGAGTGGTTAGCACTTCTGCCTCAAAGCACTTGCGTGAGGCATGAGTTTGATTCCCGACCATGGCCTTATCTGTGTGGAGTTTGTATGTTATCCCCGTGTTTGCGTGGGTTTCCTCCGGGTGCTCCGGTTTCCTCCCACACTCCAAAAACATTCTAGTAGGTTAATTGGCTGCTATTAAATTTCCCTTAGTCTATCTCGGGCTGTCTGTCTGTCTGTGTGTGTGTGTGTGTGTGTGTGTGTGTTAGGGAATTTAGACTGTAAGCTCCAATGGGGCAGGGACTGATGTGAATGAGTTCTCTGTACAGCGCTGCGGAATTAGTGGCGCTATATAAATAAATAGATGATGATGATAACATACCTCATGAGAGCACTGAACACCTAACAACCTTAAGTCACTTTATGTTAATACAGAAGTGCTCAAACTCAGTTCCAACAGTTCATGTTTTCAGGATTTCTTTAATCACACATAGGTGAGCTAATTATTTTTCTGGGTCAGTAATTATCTCGCCTGTATCTATAGACAGAAATCCTGAAAACATGACCTGTTAGGCGCTCAAACCCAGCCCTCAAGAGCTACTATGTGTTATTGAGGTTGTCATTCTATTGTTAAGTGCACAGACCTGTGCCTCTTGTATTCATTCCCTTTTCTCCCATTAGATTGTAAGCTCTTGTGATCAAGGCACTTGCTCTGTTTCTCTCATGTTTTATTCCTGTACTGCAGCCAATGTCTGTCTGTTTTATCTCCCCGTCGTACAGCCGTGCGGTATAGATTCTAAGTAGAAGATAATAATAATGATTAATAAGAAGTGCCAAATTGTTGCAGAGATTAGGGTGGTCCCAAAGATGATTCCTAAAACACAATAAATATAAGCGGAGAAGTAAGTACAAGATCAGGGAAAACAAAGAC
Source organism: Mixophyes fleayi (assembly GCF_038048845.1). Taxonomy (NCBI): domain Eukaryota; kingdom Metazoa; phylum Chordata; class Amphibia; order Anura; family Limnodynastidae; genus Mixophyes; species Mixophyes fleayi. The sequence continues at coordinate 97,683,095 of NC_134411.1, forward strand.
TAGGAGGGCAGGGCTGTGCTCTATAACAAAGGATCTAGGGTAACTCGCCACCGCATATTACCAGCCACAGCGGCAGAACTAGCGCAGGGACTCGTGATCAATCATCTTATACCCTGTTGTGACATAATAGTGGGTAACAGTATACATACATGCAAGTACATGTGTGTCATAGTCCATGTAAAGCGCAGCAGTGAGCCTCATGGTGTGTGTGTGTATATATGTGTGTGTATATGTATATGTATATATATATATATATATATATATATATATATATATATATATATATATATATATATATATATATATATATATATATATATATATAGTTAACCCGTGCATGATACTCATGCATTCTAGTCAAGCTACTTAAGGTGTTAAAAACTCCCCACTGTCACCCCCGGCAACCACCAACCACTCCCAACTGTCACTTCTCCTTCAAGAAATATATAGGTCAGTGTATAACTCTGCCCAGCAGGTGGCGCTGCAGCTTGGTTGTTTTTTTTTCACACACTCCACTAGGCATTTATATAGTAGATATATATAGAGTTTTATGTTATGTTTATATGTCATCCCTCGGTACGAGGAGTGAGCAGGTGTTGGGGTTGTGTCGGTCACTACCATTGGTGCATCGGGGCGCAATGCTCGATAGTTCGGCCTCTGGTGCAGTCACCCCTGCTGAGATCCATGACATTGTTTGGTCTTTCCAGCCCTGACATCTCGGACTATACTATAATGGTGTAGGCCTAAAGGGATGGTGACGGCTGTGCCGTACCGTCAGTGGCAGTCCCCTACTGGTGTCCTCATCCTCCAACCATGACCACATTTTTTTCTTGATGGCCTACTGACAATTTTGTGCTCTCCCTGTTATAAAGAGACGCCTTCGTCCCTACTGGGAGAAGTCCTGAATCTAGCTAAAACGGACTTCTCCCTATTTAATAAATCCCCCAGCCGGTTCCTAGGGTGCCGCCGGTGAACATTCCCCTGTGCCTACAAGGACAGTGGTGGTACAAGTATCTACATTGTCCTCCTATGACTACGGGAACTTTTTTTTAAAAAAAAATATTTACATTTTTTTTTTTTTTTATACTTTTGCCAGCTGCCCCGATGATATTTTATTGATAAATTGAATCAAGCTGGGATGTCCTATCGCTGTCATAGTATAGATACATAATCTTTGATATTGCCTTAATTTGATACATAGACCTAGAAGTCTTGAAATTCCTCCTCAATCCCATCTTCTCAGGCTGGTAAATGTGAACATTTATTATTATTATTATTATTATTATTATTATTATTATTATTATTTATTAATTTTTATTTATAGGGCGCCACAAAGTATCCGTTGCGCCGTACAAGGACAAACAATGGCACAGTACAAGTAACAGTAAGCACTATAACTCTGGGGGCTCAGGCCCCCAGAGTTATTTAGTCGTTATTTAGTCGTGTTAATGGCTTTGAGCAGCCTCTATATTTGTTCTGGAGTCACCTTAAAATAAAATACAATTCTCTGATCTGTCTTCCATAGGAAACTGAGGCAAGAGAAAGAAACAAGGCTGTAATATGCGCTCTCTCCGCATGGCGATTGCTTTCACTTACATCACCCCATCCTTACGGTGTCACTGCCTATAAATTCATATGTAGTCCCTAAATCCGCTGTTAGAGACACGTCTTTAACTCTTCCCGCTCCGATGTTTCGTTTGTGCTGATTATAGCTTTCTCCAGCGCTCCCGGGGCCGGCAGGGTTAAGGGCGCTGTCAGAAACGAGCCTTCAGACCCATTTGATTGGGATGGGGACTTATCACACTGTCACCAACTCACTTTTCATTAGGCTGTTGCTCTCTGTTAGACTAGCCAAGCAGAAGAACTCAAACACATGCACAAATTAAATCGACATCCAAATTCAACCAATATACAAAGCAATTTAAATGATATTCATTAGAGCGATGACAAGTCTTGATGAGGCTTTCAGAGTCCTTCAGCTTTTGCCAACTTGGTTTCATGGTCACTGAGGCAGAACTACAGTTGCGGTACCTCCTGGTTTTTAAAGATTCATCACTGAGGCTCCTTCCTGTCAATCCCCCACCTCATCCCAGACCCTCAGTGGCCAAACTGCGCCCCAACTCTGGAGAACAAAGGGTGATCTCCAGCAAACGACAGGATCTCACTTTCTCCCCCAGTTTCCGGAGCGTATATAACCCCCCCCCCTCCTCTCTCCTCTCCTCCTTACATTTTATGAATGCAGCAATTAAACAGAATTTCATTTTCAAGTGATTTTCTCTCTCTCTCTTGGCTAAAAAGGTCACTAATTTACTATTATAGTTGTTATAAATGTGTCCCCAGTTTCCTGCAGCATAAAATAGATGTGCAGTATTACAAGTAAGTGAAATTAGGGATTTTACTAGGTTAATTTTAATGGTGGAAAAAAAATAGCTTCTTTTTTTTTTTTTAAGCTCTTCCATCCCCAGCTCTCGTCAGATCTCCTCTCACAATGCGCCTGTTTCTCAGAAATGTTACTCATCTGTACGGCTTCCAGCACATTACCACGTACGGCAAGCCAGGGTGTGATGGAGAACGTTGCTCCCCGAATTCTTGCATCAATATTCCATGAACTCCCATTGTTGTCGTACAGTCTAATTTACAAGAAAACCCCAGTAATCACGCAGGCAAAATAAACTATTAAACCGGTTGCAATAAGCTCCCTATACACAAAGATATTCAAGTAATAGCAGATTCTCAGGATTCAAAATCTAGTAATTGCTAATAACTCCGGGTACCCAGTAACAATAATTAGTGGGACGGAGAAAACCAAAGCAAAATGTGAGACAGAACAGATTTAGGCAGGAATGGGCTAACAGATAACCATACAGTAAACACCTGCAAAATGAACTATTAAAGACTGTCACACTGAGTGTAGGTGATACTTATCAGCCGCCAATCATAATCCTGTCCAGCCAGGTCCCAAAGACATTTGCATGATGTCTTCAGCAAAGGAGGGGGGAGCAAGACCAGAAGTGACGTAGCAGAAATATTTTTATTATTACCATGTTGTCAAGCACCGTCCCTGCAGTCTTCTCACTACTCGGAGATGGTGCACAACACGTGTCACCTTTGCTAATAGAGATGCTCAGGCTCGGTTTTCTGAAAACCAAGCCCAACCGATCTTAGGGGATCCGAGTAGGCTCCGCTTGTTACTTTTGCGCGATCTGAATCGAGGCAAAAAGTCATCATTGCGTTGTCGGATCTTTTGAATTCCATTCCATTCCCTCACCAGGAGATCCAGCGCCATTGCTCACATAGAAACAGGAGGGGTAGCATTGTTCTTGTCACTTGGAAAAATTGATTGGAAATTAATGGTATTGAGGTTAATAATAATGTAGGGATAAAAAAAGAGTCAAATTATGTGATTTTAGCAAAAAAAAACCCTGGGGATTTTAGAAAAAAATCGGGAACCAAAGCACGCGAGGGCGGTTTTGCCAAAACCAAAACACGAACTTGATCCAAAACCAAACCACGGTGGCATTGAACATCTCTAGTTGCTAGGCGACCAGGACACTCCAATCAGGGAGGACCCAATCAGGCACAGGCTACCTCTATATAATCCTATTCTGGCACCATTAGAGTGCCAGAGTATCAGGTCACCTCCTACTCCAGCATTCTGCCTTACATTCCTTCCTGGTTGTTATACTTGGTGCTGACCTTGCTCTCGACTCTCCACTTGGATTTCGCTTCTGTCACTGCTCTCTTCCCTGTTCCTGACTTTGGACTTTCTGACCACCCTTTGGCTTCTGGTTCGGTACTTCACTGTCTGATTGGTATTGCCCCTGGTCCATTTGACTACTCACCGTCCGGAGACTGCCTTAGAGAACCGCGACCTGCGTGTCCCTTGCAGTTAAGACCAAACCTCCTTTTAGGTGTCCCTGGGGAATACCAGGGGTGCATTAGTCTCCGTGCCTCTAAGTTCAGTAGCGTAAACACCGGCCAGTGCCCCCCATCCAGCACCAGTTTGACACATGTAGAAGCACCTGGTGGTCTCACAGCGCACACATTTCTGTATTTTCAGAGTAAGGATCCAAACTTAGGTAATGAAAGACAGACAATCCTTTATTCAGCCAGGACCATGTTATTGATTGGCTGACCAGTGAAAAAAAAAATAAAAAAAAAATGTAGGGTTCTTTATGAAAAAGATTAATTTTTTTTCCATGTAACAATCACATACCTCTCAAATATACAGATTTAGGCAGGTCAAATCTCCATTCTGGGGGATTGTTCTGGCGATCTGAAAGCCAGGGGGTTGGGAATAATGGGGCGGTCTAACGCAAGTCACGGCCATTGTTTTGGGGCCAAGCCTTCCCTGACGTGGCAGGACCACACTGATTAATCTATTAACTTGCATCATTTCATCCCTGATGTTTAAGTGTTTGATTGCCATTCTGTAGCCCCCTTGACGTTGTTTAATCTTCCTGTCTTTGCAGCACCAATGACTAACAAGGGGTGTGTCTGGCTTTTGTATATTTAAGTATGTTCATTTTCTTTTTTTTAAATCGGGTTTTTCAAAACCAGCTCTTTTTTTTTTTTTTTATTTTAATTTTTTTATTATGTTTTTCTTTAAGGTATCTAATTTTTTTCAAGTGCTGATCATGGCGGGACGGTTTTAATAAAGTACCATCTCTGTGTCTCTTGGCGCCTCTCTCTTTCCTTGCATATATATTGTGGTGATTGGGGTCACAGATCATAAACGTCGGCCCATTAGCAATTAAGCAGGTAAAAATCTCCCTTCAATTGATGCATTTCTGTAGTTCAGAATTCCGAGCTCTGGATCTGATCCCATATCCTGACTCTCTGTTAGAAATGTCTTGACAACAGTTACATATTTTTTTTCACCAGAGAATGGACTAGAAGTTGTGTGTGTGTGTGTGTGTGTGTGTGTGTGTGATTTCCCCATTTTATTGTTAATTTACGGAACTCTTGTGATACATACTGAGGGCCAGGGGCATGACATGCAATCACAGCGCTCACTAAAAATTGTGATGTGTGCAAAGTGTTTCCATCCTCCTCCTGAGCGTGCGCAAGGGCCAATGCATGTGCATTGAAGCCCAAAATATAGTAGTGTGGACCGGTGTAACGTGTTCATGGCCCCCCGCACCTCTGAGCTCCATGACTAAAGTTAAACCCTGCTGAGGGCCATTGTCGGTGATCAACCCATCACTTTTGTCTTCCCAGTATTGCTTTGATAGTTTTGTATCCTCTGTATTTTTTTTTTTTTATTTTTTTTTAGCGTATCAATTTCAAGATATCTTCCGTAGTAATTTGCTACCGTTAGCAAACTCTCCACTTCATGGGGTTTTATTAAGGACACGTCCACCCCGGCATGACGTCATCATCATCACCATTTATTTATATAGCGCCACTAATTCCGCAGCGCTGTACAGAGAACTCACTCACATCAGTCCCTGCCCCATTGGAGCTTACAGTCTAAATTCCCTAACATACAGACACACACACACACACACACACACACACACAGACTAGGGTGAATTTGATAGTAACCAATTAACCTACCAGTATGTTTTTGGAGTGTGGGAGGAAACCGAAGCACCCGGAGGAAACCCACGCAGACACAGGGAGAACATACAAACTCCACACAGATAAGGCCATGGTTGGGAATTGAACTCATGACCCCAGTGCTGTCATTGCTTTATAGTTAGATCGCTGGCTTTAGCGAAAGCTGTCGCAGAGCGGTCACATGACATCACATGTGACTGAGGAGAGGAGGAGCAGTCTAATGATTTCTGTAAGCGGAGTGATGACAAACATTCCGTGTGTCCCTTATAAAACCCGACAGCGGGGAGTCCTTGTGTTCCACGTTTCACCTGTAAATAACACACAGGAGTAGATTTATCAAACCTTCTAGAAAGGAAGACTGGAGGTGTTGTCCCTAGCAGCCAATCAGATTCTAGCTGTCGTGTTCTAGAATGTAGCAGATACATGATAGCTAGAATCTGATTGGTTTCTAAGGGCAACACCCCCACTTTGCAGGGGTAGATTTATCAAACCTTATAAAAAAAGGAAAAGTGGGGGTGTTGCTCTTAGAAACCAATCAGATTCTAGCTGTCGTGTTCTAGAATGTAGCAAAGGGCAACACCCCCACTTTTCCTTTTTTACAAGATTTGATAAATCTACCCCTGCAAAGACTGCTCTCCATCACAAAGCAGGGCTTTGGCAACTCAACTTTTTTGCTTGATAATAACCCCTCCAAGGCAGGTGTTATATCTATACAGCGACTTGCTGTATAAATAAATATAACTAGACAATTTTCTTTTTCACTCTTATCACACCCACCTTTTTGGGGTCAGCTGCTCAGTATGTGCTACGTTTAGTCTGACTCAGACATTGACAGAAGGTGTAATGAAGGGAGAGAGAATCATGCATCAATGTTACGTTTTATAGGAATCCATCATTCATTTTATAACTTCCATTAATCCTTGTTCTCTGTGTTCAAAAAGGAGCTTGGTCAGAGGACACGACGGGGAGAGAGGTTCCTTGCCCTTAAAGAGCACATGTGACTAATCAGGTTGCTATGTACTTTTAGATGTATTTTTTTCTAATGCAAAGGGTACATTATGATAGTGTGATACATAGTTGTCTTCATTCCCGCATTGTCTGGGGGTACTCACAAATTTTTAGGAGCTCTCCGGGGAGAGCAACCTCAACGTTGTTAAAAGTTCCTTCCCACTACCCCTTTAGGAGCACACCCTTCATTCATTTCAGCTTCTGTTTTTCTCTTAAAAACTCTGCTTAACCTTATGCCCTACGTAAATCAGGAGGAGACATTGCTACTGTTTTATTGCATTGTCACTTTTTAGTATTGTACTGTTTTTATTACGTTGGTGAAAAATGGAAGGTGCAACGGGTATCCCCAAAAGTATAGGTGATTAACGAGTCCTACTGTGTACACGTAAAATCCTTTCATGTGAAGGAAAATACTATGGGAACAATCCGCAAATGCGCTTTCTCCCTCGTTTTATCCCATTTCCATAATCTGTCGCGGAGATGACATCCGGTTATACAAGTGCACGTAAAACCAGGTGCATGTATCATAAAATAGTTGTGTGTTTGTTACTTATGCTACTTTGGTTACATATTATGCACTTTTTGGTCACCGCTGGTGCTGTAATGACTGACGGGTATTTTAGGATGAGGACCAGCAGAGGACCTCGGTGTGAGACTGCACAGGTTGGACGGTATTTGGATAGGAGTTTTGTTTGTTCTCCCTCTGCTGTCATTCTAGTAGTAACAATGTCATTGTGGACATGAATCAAGTGGTACAAAATTTTGTTGCTGCTTTTAACTCTCTTGTGTGTAATTGACTCAAAATATGTTTGCAAATGATAGTCTTTTTTTTTTAGTTTGTTATATACCCAGATTGTATAAAACATTACTTGTATTTTAAGGGGGTTACATGTAAATGGTAAAAGTTTATAGTACTAGACTTAAAGGGGTTGTCCACTTTTGTAGAATAGGCCCTAGGTCCCCCACTCCATAAAGCACTTTGTTGGTTACTCCTCTTACTTGAGCTTTCAGAATTGAAGGCCAGAATCCATCCTAGATAATCAGTCTGGTTGGATGGGAAGGGGTGGAGTTAATGAGACATCTGATTGGATTGGCCACGACTGCTGTCCAATCAGGTACTACATTCACCACACACCTTCAGCCCAGGCAACTTAGATCTCCTGACCAGCCCTTATGCTTCTCTTCTAGCCATCAACTTCTCTGGCCAATGTGTTAAGGTAACATGGACGGGCTCCCAACTTATGTTCTACATGGATGAGCAGCACGGTGGCTAAGTGGTTAGCACTTCTGCCTCACAGCACTGGGGTCATGAGTTCAATTCCCGACCATAGCCTGTGTGGAGTTTGTATGTTCTCCCCCTGTTTGCGTGGGTTTGCGTGGGTATCATCCGGCTATAAATTAGTTAAATTGCACATTTATCTAGATGTTGGTATCAGATACTGCCTAACTATGAAAGCTGTGGAGTGTGGTCAGGCAGATTCAGGTCATGTATTCTAGCAGGGGTCTTGCTATTTGTTACCGTCTTTAATGTCCCCCGTTCATTCATGTTTTGAGAGATACCAAATAATTTTACCTTATGCGACCCTCAGGGTTGTTCATTCGTCATGATGTGTGAGGGTATATTTCAGACAACATAGGACTGTACCTCAGTGAACATTATGAATCATTTATCTGAAATTAGCTGCAGATTTTCTGCTAGATCACTCACACCTCCCCAACATAAAATTACATATTCCATTTTTGGAATAACCCACTATATTCACCGTACTAGAGCCTAACCCAATATTCCATAAAATCAGTGTTGAGGCGTTTTGTTTTTTTTTTTCTTTTTAAGGATAATTCCACCCACAAGTGAAATTTTGGGACCAAGTTATTTCACCCAAAACTTGTTACTTACCTGGGGTCTGACTTATTGTATCTCAAGTCTCTTCAGTACAGCACTTGTTACAGTAAGTAGATTTTGGTGTGTGACATTTTTCACAGATGCAGCTGTGTGTAAAGGGATGTGTTGTATATTTGCGGGTCAAATCAAGATTGCAGCGCAGTAGGGTTTACGTGCCTTACTAAATACAGATGAGGTACATGAATGTGGCTACGTTTACACCAATATTTATAGAAGATAAACTGGTGGAGAGGGTGCATTTGGGGAGGGGGAGCTAGCTTTGACGGAGGATGAACTTTTTCTCCCCTGTAAAAGGACTTCATTTTTCCACCATCGGGGCCTCATCTTTTAAATTCTATGGATTTTACACCTTCCACTTGGGGAGAGTGAAGTTTGACCAATGTTATAAAGTGCGGCTATAAATGCAAACACATAGTGGTGCCTGTCCCCTCACGCTCATTATATTTAATGCCTAGATGAAACTAAACGGAACACTACTTTAGGAGAAAAACAGAAATGTTGGTCATATCGTGTTAGTAGACTTTGCAGTGAGGTTTCCACAATGCTTGTTTTTAAGGGTACCCACCATCTCTCCAAGCTAGGCACAGATTTATCAGAGGCAGACCCAAAGACCGTGAAAAAGGGGTCCACCTAGGCCCTTACTGAATGACCCAAACTTGAGAAACAAAATATAAACAAAGACCGTAAGTACCAGCTGAAGCTAGACTGATGATTTACTAAAGACTACTAATTAAAAACCTTATACCATATCATGCTACAGATAGGTCACTGGACATAACTAGGCTGTCTAGTCGATACCCCTTCTTCAGGTCTGTTGTATGGAATGGTCTAAATCAGGGCTCCCCAACAGTGCATGTTTTCCATATCTCCTTGCTGGAGCACAGGTGTATTCATTACTGACTGACACATTGTAACAGATCCACAGGTGGTCCTAATTATGTCACAAGTGATCCGGAAAACCTGCACTGTTGGGAAACCTTGGTCTAAATAGCTTCTGTTAGTACTAATGAATAAAAATGTGAGCCTTACATGTCACAAGTATCCATCCCTGTGTCAGGACTGTGTGCGCCATTATAATTGTTTTGCACGTAGAAAATGTATCGCCAGATTTCACTCTTCAGAGATCGCATCCTGCAGGCTGTGTAGTGATTATTTAATATTGTAATTCCCAGGTATGTCACATTTTAGTCTACTACACATATTCTTTCTGTGACAAGTAAGACAAGCAGAAAAACATACATATGTACATTAACCAGTAACAATTTGATAACATGCTTGTCCTATTCTACGTATTGTGGGTCTTATACTGAGAGTGAATCTTTTTTATAATACCTTCTAGGCAGATAATAGAATATTTAAATTTACTCATGTGTTGAATAATATAAAATTATCAACTTGCAATTGTATTCACTATACCGATATTATAATTGTAATTTATTAAAACAATTTTAACTACAATTTGTAAATTAGGCTATTTGACGCATAATAATTTATAAACAATACTGATTTTTTTTATGTGTATTGAACGTTTTATTTACTAAACTGCAGGCTTGAAAAAGTGGAGATGTTGCCTATAGCAACCAATCAGATTCTAGTTCTCATTTATTTAGTACATTCTACAAAATGACACCTAGAATCTGATTGGTTGCTATAGGCAACATCTCCACTTTTTCAAACCCGCAGTTTAGTAAATATACCTCCCTTGACTGAACTTTTAGACTATGCGTGTATATACTTTTTGTTAATTTAAGCTTATACAAATTATTACCAGCATGTCCATACTGCAGCTAGCAAGGTTATAATTTTCAGGGAGTATATATTAACCCCAAGGAAAATAATACCGTATGATGGACGAATATGTTTAATGGCACAACCAATACTTTTATTTTTTAAAAAAAATAAATTAATATGTTCCACTGGGGGTAAAATATTATGGATGGGAAACAAAACATTTATATAAACTTGGCAATTACGTAAATGGATACACTAAACTCTCTATCACCATGCTTCATGGGAAATGTGTGTCCTAAGAGTTTTAGTAACAGACTTTGTTTGGACTGTTTCTTTCTCTCTTTAACTTTATATGCTCCAAAAAAATTGCATCTCAAATAAGTTGACTCTCTTCACTGTTAGTTTGCCCCAATGTTAACTATAATTAAAGGAGATATGTTTTTTCATTGATCCAAAAGTTATAGCTCACGCTTAATGAGTTGTAATGGAGAACATAAAATTGCTTAAAATTAGAAGATTTCTCTGCACCTCCTCAGATGTACGGACCCCCACAGTTCTTAGTGTTTTTGTTCCACTGATTTACAGTTAACTCAGAATTGTTTTTCAAAAACAATCGTATGAAATATTTTAATTTCCTTTTTTTTTTCCTGTGCATTCTTTACAGTCTCGTGATTTTATTTAGCACTTGGTACCTTCATCTGCCAACACTCTCTCTCCAGACTTAAACACACACACACACACACACACACAATTTCATTGTAATGCGCTTGTTAGCCGGAGAACGATTCAGACATAATTGTAAACGTAACACAAGGTTATATCGCAAAGGGAAAAAAAAACCATTTTAATGCTGCTGTAGAAAAAAAAAAAGGGGTTATATGAAGAAGAATCATATAATGTTATTTCATTGTCAACAACAACAACCCAAAAAAAAACAAAACAGAGTGCATTACAGTGTATGTGCTGTTTACAAGCCAATATTTTATACACAGATTCCTTGTATAGTGTCAGCTGTCAGTTAGTTCTGCAAATTAACTGCCAAAAATGGAGAACAGAATCACTTAGTGAGCCGGTAACCACGGGTAACCTTTTATATGCTTTAAGATAAAGCGGCAGAACGGGGGGATCTTGGAAGGATAATTAGACAAAACAAAACAGAAAAAAAAACAACAAGTTACAAAATGAAATATAAAGGCATTCTACAATATAGGATAACAACCCGGGTTGCTTATAAATAATTAAAAGAGGTTATATTACAGAATGCCTCTTAATGTTTTAAGCAAAGTTTTCTAGTACAAAACAGTTTTTATTTTTATTTATTTTTTCATTTTAAAGCATTCGCAATTCTCAGGGAATAAGAGTACACTTCAATTAATCCAAATATGTTAACCCTTTGAGCACTGAGAATGGTTTGAGTATCTTTGTTTCACATTAAATAAATACATTTCTTCCTTTAGGGGAAAAAAAAAAAATTTTTTTGTGCAAAAACCAAAGAAAATTTTTTAATTTGCAGTGTTGGTTATGTATTCCTGTGATCTGTGACAAATGATATTATTATTGGAAACAAATGATATTACATAGCTAATAAATATGCATAATTTAAACATGAACTTTTAACAATATAGATGTATAGTAAAACAATTATATTTTTTGTTTTAGAATAATAGTTTTTGAATATTTTATAAAGACTATTTTTTTGTTGTATCCTTTGAAATTTACAATGCTTGGGTGTTTAAAAGAAAAAAAAATTAAACCTTTTCACTGCCAGAAGAATTCAGAAACACCAATTTTCTGCTGGCATATAAGAGGTTAATTTGTTTTGTTTGTTTTTTATTAAAAAAAAAACAACATAATTTTGTACACTATACATAGGCACAGCTTATGTAAAAAGGATGTACTGCATTAGATACTGAGAAAAAAAATACTAGTTAGAAATGCAGAAGAGGTTTGGGGGGGGGGGGGGGGGGGAATTGCTGCTAACATCAACCACAGTTTTCAAAAATTCTCAAAATGCAAGTCTATACACTATATACACAGTTTGTTTTTGTTTTAACCCTTTCTCCACCATAGGGGTCGGTTACCCATTTCTCTGCGATGCACTGAAGGTCCCAGTGGATACTCATTTAAGGACGAGCAAAAAAAAACTGCAGGTGTAGAATCGTATCATGAAGTGGATCTGAGCCAGTACGTTTTATTTAGAAAATAAATAAATTAAAACAGAAAAAGGTTTTTGTCCCGTCCCGCCCCCCCCCCCCCTTCCCAGATTAACATGAAATTGTGATCCAAAGTACTCAGAGGGCTAAAATGTCATGGGCTGAATGAAAAATACTAGCACACAGGTCAAATGAAAAATAGTGTACCAGATCTTAGATATAAATGCTTAATTAAACTGTCTGTTAATTCATGCAGCCCGGCGCGCAGCTAATCCGATTTACACAAATTCCAAACACTACGGCATTTTAACCTTCATGTGTTACCTGTAACAACAGCTGATTATGCACCTCTATTAAACACTGTACAGTTTTACAAAACAGTTCGCACCCCCAGAGTGACTCTCCGGAGATAAAATAGGAACGTGTGCCAAGTATTGTAGCTTTAAGGCTTTTTTTTTTTTGTTTTGTTTTTCCTGACAGTTTTCCTCAAAGCAAATTACAGTCTTCTTTAATAAAAGTAAATACTACTGTTTCTCTAGTTCTGCCACATACAGGAGGTGATCTTCAGGCGACTTGCCGTGCGTTTTACTCAAGTGAAGTTTCACGGCGTGCTTGCTTGCAAATGTCCGGTTGCAGAGCTTGCACTGGTAGGAGGTCCCAGTCTCCTCTTCCGGAGAGGACGTCACCAGCTTTTCAGAAGGGGATTTTGTTTGTGCTATCTGATTGTGTAACTGGTCGCTAGAAAGTTTTGACAAGTCCCTTATCCTAAAACCTAGGTGTGATTCAAGATGACAGATGTAAGTGGAGGGAGTCCTGATTTGCGAGGCACAGTCATTACAAAAGAACACCGGATGTCCGGTGTCTAAGTTCTTGAGGAACTTTGTCCCTCCTGTCCTTCGTAGTTGGTATTTCACATTAGCAAGCCAATGGCTAATTGTGGTCATGGAGAGTCCTGTAAACCTGGAAATGTGCATTCGCTCTTGAGGGCTCAAATCTGACATGACATATTTCCCCTCTGAGGTCTGTCGCAAGCTGGCTGCAAACTGGGCTTGTAGGATGAGCAAATGTTGCGGGTTCCAGTTGGACTGCCGTCCTTTCCTTTTCTGAGCCGGCGTGTTTTCCTCTGGTTCTTCTATTGTGGTACCGTCAATGTCAGATTTTTCAGATATACTGGTAGGTGTAGAAGATTTTGACGTGTGGCTTTCTGTCAGGTTCTTCAGCATATCAGATATATCTGACAGGGCATTCTCGCGCAGCGGCGAGTTTGACATGAATGACACGACTGCAGATGTCTTTGCTGTTGTCACTGTAGATGAAGAAGATGCAGAAGATGTCGATGTGGATGACAAAAGCGCTGAAGCCAAAGAGCAGTTTTTGTCACTCTTCCCTTTCGTCAAATCTATGGGCTGGTCATTGTTGACATGGTAAAAATAACGGTCTGTTAAGTGGTCTGTTTTCCTGGCTTGAACAGGTGGGTTCCCCACCGCAGCCTTTTCAGCCAAGCTGTTACTCATTTTAAATAACATGCTCATGGGATCCAGAGCAGGAAGAGATGGCTTAGCTGCCTTACCAAGGTGAATGTTCATAACAGACTGCAATGCACTTAATGGATTAACAAATGGTTGTTCCGGAGGGTGGTCCGTTATTATAGCAGTGCTGCTACTTAAGCTGCTTATTATTGATTTTACGTGGTCCTTACCGTTCTCCACTGGCTCTAGAAGTGAGCTTTCTTTGCAAATGTCTTTTTGAGGAATCGGACTGTTCTGCTGGCTTTTAAACGCAACTTCATTCAGGATATCGGTTTTCGGAGGTTCCGATATCTCGCTGCCGCTCGGAGATGGTGTCGCGCGTTTGATGGGAGAAAACTTTCCTTCTGGCTCCTTCATTTTTTCTTCCACTTTAGCTACCTTCTCCGTCACTTTCTTGACTAATTCTTCCATGGCATGGAAGTTAGTTTTTGGCACAGGGGAGGTCTGGCTGCTTGGTGGTGACACCAGGGGCTGATTTTTGGTGGGTGACATAAGGTCACTATTTCCATACATTGGTTTTAATGGAGCACTTTTCCCTGAGGAACCTAATGATAACTTCATCATGTTGGGGAGCTGGTAGGCAGCGTGAATACTCGGGTACCCTCCCCAGCTTGGCGTGCCATTCTGAGCTTTGTTTATAGCAGACGTTACTGTGTTTTCTAAAGATTTGAGGATATCTAACCCACCTTTAGGGCTGTCTTCCAAATCGTTTTCCGTTAGATAATGATACTTGGAAGAGACCTCAAATTTCTCCTCGTCTTCGCTAGACTTCTCTTGGTCTTTGATTCTGTCATCTGGGATTACTTTGTCTTTATCAACTTCTTTTTTTATTTCAACAGTCAGTTTTGGTGATAGAGACGAGATGTTGTTGGCAGGGGGTGTAAACGTGGTGGCAGCTAGCGGTACGGACTGTATCTTCTCATCCAATAAAGAGATCGGTGTCACGGGAGGTTCCAGGACAGGTTTTCCTTTCTTAAGGGCAGAATTTGTCACTTTTATAAAATGTCCTGTGACCATCATATGGGCGGTGAGTTCCTGCAATGTGTCATGTGAGCTGCCACATTCCATACACTTGAGTATCTGAGATTTCCTAGCTTCAAAATGCCAAGCATAGCTGGCACCATTCTGGTGCCCATACCGGTTATTTGGCGTGATGTATGGGTTGGAATTCTTTTGGAAAGCTTCATTGGCATCTGAAATTGTTGCTTTTGGAGTCCCCCCTGTCGAGTCAGGGGAACTCGGAAGTTCAAATTCTAGAGACAGTTTTTTTCTAGAAGCTGGGACAATTTTAGCTGCTACGGGGGTGACGGGCTCTTTAAGAGGCACTTTTTGGTAGTGTTTCGTTTTAATCATGTGAACACTTAAGTCCTGAAGAGATTCGAAAGAATGACCACAGTACATGCACTTTAACACTTTTTGGGCATCTTCTTTTCCTTCCATTTCAAGTAATGAACGTTTACGCGGCTTCGACCAACGTTTCGGGTTATTGTTATCGGTTTCGTGGTTGTCGTCTCTGTAATGTCCCATTTCATTCATATGAACCGTTAATTCCACTAGCGTATCGTAAGCAGCGCTACAGTCTTTACAACGGAACTTACTGGCACCTGTGAAAATGGAACCATAGAGTTTACTGCTCTGTCGGTACAATTGGACAGTGCTGAAGAGGCTTGGCTCAGGGAGGAGGACTCTGTTCTGAGATACTTGTTGTAGGCTTTTGGCCATGGCTGTCTGGTGCCAGTCAAAGCTCCCACTTCCACAGCTACTGCTACTGCTACTACTGCTGCTGCTACTGGCATTGTTCTTCTCTGAAGTTGACTGGTGAAGATTTAAGCTGAGGTTTGACCAGTAAGAATTGGAAAGGAAATTATTGTACACAGCTTTCATCTGCTCCAGGCTGTCTGACACATTGGAGTCCTCCAGGGGAACCAACATTTCCTTACTTTCCTCCTCATTTTTGATGGAGTTACTTTCAAAGTCGGCCAAACGGTCGCTCGTCTCACTGACGTGAGAATCGCTGTCCATCTCGTGGCTGGAGAATTCGCCGGCCGGAGAATGTTGGTAGCTCGGAGAGTTCTTAGCAAACTCTTTTTCGGGACAAACGTACTTTGCCGATGGCTCTCCTTCAACGATGCCGTCCTCGCCTTCGGCGTCATCGTCAAGTGCGGCTGCCTTCAACTCGTCAGAGACGTATGCTGCAAAGATAAAATAAAAGTCGTTAGCGCAGTGTTCTCGATAAAACACCCATAACTTCCTATACGATTTACAGATTACAAAAAGGCAGAATGTTTGTCTAATAATAGTTAAGCTGTAGCATTTCTTCTCCGTGAAAAATAGCTAAAGAAAAAAAGCTCTTCAAACATAATTTGCCACCTTATTCTTCTCAAGGGGCAACAGCTTGAAATTAAAACTAAATTTGAAATTAATGAAGCACATTCTAGAGGTGGCATTCATTTCTAAAGTAATAAATTACTTGTATCAACCTTAGAGACAGCAGTTCCTGTCTGTCAATTAATATGTCTTATGCTTTTTCTACCCCTAATGCATTTCTTGACAGACAGTTCCACAATTTAAATTAAGCACACATTTTTTTTTATCCAACTACATTTCTGATCCTCAACCTTTAATAAACATAAAGTAGAGAACTATCAATATAATTCCTACAATGAAAGAAATTTACATCAATTACAATAAATTAAAAAATGATTTAGATTTTTGTATGCGTCTTGAGTGTATAAAGAAAATGGCTTAAAAGCTTATAATCACTTTTTATTTTAAGTAATGTAGGTGCAGTTCCTGTACTACTAATTCATTTTCATTAACCCCTCGCTCCCCAAATGGCCCGTGCCTTGGGGAATTCTGGGTAACTTCTTTCTTTCCCCTATGAAAAAAAAATAGGTTTCTATTTGTGCTGTACTAAATGTATATATACACACATTTTCCCCATAAATACAGCTATTTCAATATTTATTCAGTATTAACTGATTTTGAGCCCTAAAAGAAAATTTGAAAGTAGCTGAGCTTTGGAGTATTTGTAAGTAATACGTTTTTTGTTTTTTTTTTGCATTAAACAAAAGAAATCCTATTTTAACATGAGGGTATCAGAACTGAAAGATCGGATAATAACAACATTCCAATTGTTTTATTCCCTTTCTCGTGACATTTGAAGGCCACTATATAAAGCACGGTATTCTTATAGATGGCATCATAGCTGCCAACTTTAAAACCTTTCATTTGTGTCACTTAGGTCGGCAGGGAGTCAAATTCATGTGTTAGAGGAGGACCTGCTGTAATTTCATAGTAATGCAGCCAACATGGGGTCAGACAGACCAATCACACTTTGAACATAACTGACCTATTGCTTTCTACTGCAGAGTCTATTCAATGCAATCTCAAAATGTGTATATAACAAAAGCATTGCACACTGTGCAATTGTGAGAGGATATATCCAGGGGTCAGGCTCTAGAAGGAATCCTGAACTCTGCAACTTTATTTGTAAAGACATTGGTGCACAATCTGCTCTCAGGTCACTACTGTATATAAGCTACATTTTACTGGCAAGTGAGCAGTATTCTTGATGTTTGCCTTTCTTATCCTAGCGCTTTATATTTGTATGCATTACATAAATCACATGCCAAGCGGTGCCATGTAAAGAATGCATTGTCAATATGCTGCTAATTCTGTTGCAAACACTGAGGATTTAATCCTGCAATAGCTGGGAGAAGCTCAGCCATTTGCGGCCAGGGAAGAGTTAAATCGTCAACCTACAAATGATAAATTCCTTGGAAGGACGAGAGAGGGGGGGGGGGATATATCAGATGTGTAACTGCTCCTCAGGGACACATGGCACTTCCTGGGTGATTTTCCTTTGTGATTAAAGAAGAGGCTGGTCGTTCCTTCGTGTATCATAACACTTTCACTATGGCCTATTACTGCACAAATTGATTCCCACCCACCAGAATCCGTCTATCCTTTTGTCACAAAGGCTTCGGACGCCTCTGTGCAATCCCAGCTATTGTATAAGAGAGGATAGATTGTGAACCGCAGAATATCTGAATATTTCAGAAGCGGACGTGCTCTTTTTTTCACCCCTACCTTGACTGACCTCCAGATTCCCATCTAAAACCACCAGGATTAAATAAAGATGTACAAATTGCCCTTATATTCTAAAACTAGGTGTTATTTCCCTAAAGAGCAGAGGCTATGCGGGGGCAATCCCCCCCCAGGTGCCGAGGTCATATAATAATGACTGTACCCCCCCCCCCCCCACCCCACCCATATGGAATTACATGCAAATGAGGCATTACCTATAAGTGCATTGTTTACATTGCTGGATTTATCACCTCCCCATGAACTAATGATTTGAGACCTATGGGCGGTTTTCAGTAATTAATGGTTAAGACCACTCTTATAAACCTATTCACCCCCCTAACATTCTCTATGCAGTAAGAGGAATCATTTGTAGCCACAACTCCTGCTTGAAAACTGCTCCCCCCTGTTTTCAAGCAGGACCCCTTACAGCTACTGACAGGTGACTTCACAGCTAGGTAGAGGTCTGTATTGGGAAACATTCATAACAGGGGATGTTTTATAGTCGTGTATTCTCCTTTTAAAACTCTTCATGGCCAATCATAGCAACAGCTACACATGCAGTTTGTAAGCAGGTTCTATGTAAACATTAATTATAACAAATGTTTGATTAGTGTGAAGTAATAAATAGCAGACAATTAAATATATTCCCTATAATCCGACCATAACGTTGAGGGAGTGTCCTGGATTTTGTTTAAAAAAAAAAGTAATTAACCAAAAGACTCCACTAACAATAGATATGAATGATACAGGATCTGGCTAATTACTGTGTGGACTGGAGATGTGTAGAACATCTTACAGGATAATCTTTCTCCTAGTTTTGTGTATCCGCTGTGTATATTTTATATCCTCCTGTAGCCAAACACTGATTCTCAGCCTCACAGCCAGTTGTTAGAAGACTTTCCTTTACAAGGATCCTTACCGTGACTTGTGTTAATGAAGTTAATTGAATTTAAGATCAATAATGGTTAATTATTGCAATTTGACATTCAAAGATAAATGGCTCCAGGACAGAGAAACGTCCCGGCATGTGGGTTCTCGAACACATTATGCTGTGAGAGGGATCACACGGCCGTCCATTGATCCAGGTACGAGCTCATCGACCTGATGGACTGATGAATGCACACTCTCCCAGCTACAAGTAGATGTTCTAGTAGACTGGTCCTAACCCTTGTCACTGGTCAGATCTATATGAGCTATACCCTGGAAATCTATGTAGATAGATTACAGAACTGATGTAGAAACTAGAGATGCTTCGATAAAAGTGAACTTATATGGAGTATTAATGTAACGCACAGTAATGTCAGCTTATGAATCAATTGGGATTAAGTCAGCAGAGTACGAAAGGTTTATTGTTGAAGCACGTGCAGCAAGGAGGCAGAGCCGAGTGCAATGCAGTACAACGAGGCTCGCCAGGGGCTGTGGAACTACAAGTCCCAACATGTTAGGTCACCTAACACAGCCATTAACAACAGTTAAAAGGCTGACAAAACATATGTCCCTTCCCATGATCCTTCACACCTAGTCTATGTCAGGGGTGTTGGCTGGAAGGAGACTAGACAAGCCTAGCCAGAGCCTTTGAAGTGTCTCCTGAACCCAGCATTGTCACATGTAAACATGGACGATCCGAGGCTGTTCAGTGACTCACCGGTTACTAAGAAAGTCTGTTAAAAATAATAATGATTCATCCCAATCTGTAATAATTCTTCCCACAGTCAGCTGGGCCTGTAGCCTCCGATGGGTGTGTAGAGAGAATTACTCAGAATTGTGTGAATAAGGAACATGGGGGCTGATGGATTGGGGTCAGTTGTGAGTGATAAACGCCCATTTGGAAATATCCAGCATTACAGTCCAGTGACTGGATGAGACATCTTTATAACCAAGACTTAAGAGAACAGACATCTGCACGCTGTGCCCCTTATAATAGCTTAAGGATCCCCCCACAATGGGCAGCAGCCCTTAGAGAGCATAAGGCCAGGAGTCTCCAGTAGTCTCCTTCCTGCTTGTCCTGAATCTTCTCTTTACCTGGCTAACCTGTGGCTCTCCAGGTGTTGTGAAACTACGAGTTCCAGCATGCTCGGCCAGCTAGCAGATAGTTATCTACTGGCAAAGCATGCTGGGGCTTGTAGTTTCACAACACCTGGAGAGCCACAGGTTGGCCAGGCCTGCGCTATAGTATTATACACTGGATATTAGGTAAGTGGGTGGCGCTGTGTTACCTGCGAGAGTTGTGCCTGATTTATATTAGTGCGAGATAATATTCCATGAAGTGATATCCTGTAACAATTATATAAACTGTGCAGTGTATTTGTTTTGTCTGCGCATTAAATACAGAAAACATAGTCTGAGCGATATGTATGAGAAACATAGACTTTAGTGGCAGTGAAGAACCACTAAAGCTTGTTTTAATAACTAGCCCTGAGAATGCTGTTGGTTAGTAGAGGAGGGGGCTGGCAGGGGGAGGCATTACTTTGAATGCACTACTTGTACATTGCAAATTGATGTTTATACAGTGTTGCTCCCTGTACGTTGAACTTAACAAGAGACAACAAACACCACCAATGCCTTCTGGTTGAGCCACAGGACTTTTCCAATTGGTCATTAATTGAAAAATTACAGAATAAAATCCTAGTCTCCTCCCTCTATGCAAATGAGAGGGAGGAGAGAGACTAAGCAGAAAGATTGCGCTGTAGCTTTGGGGAAAGGGATACAAATGTAACACTAGGTGAGTTCATTGTTACGTTTTATGTGTCAAACAAACTACAATCACAAGATAGGGACTATGGCAGGAACAGAAGGCAGGCACCAGACCTGCGACAGGGATCCTCTCCAGCTGGTGTTAAACTAAAAGTCTCTTATTGTGCCAGAAACATTCTGGGACTTGTAGTCCCCACAACTACAGGTTCCATGAGCCTGACCTTATCTACACTGATCCTTACATATGCAGTTTAAATTGGGCGCTGTCTAATTGGTGTCTGCAGGCACGACTAGGACAGAAGGGGTTAAGGCTGGTGCAGAAAGCAAAGGTTCTGTAAAAGATTATGTTTTTCCAATAATCCTTTCATTCTGCGCTGTGCATACCAAACACGTTAAATGACCACTTAGGAGATTTCTAATGACAAACTAAATGTTGTCAAAGAATGAAAAAAAATGTTGCTGATTGCAGCGCTCTGACAATATAAAGGCACTGCGGCGTTCTGTCAAAGTGTAAGATTATGCAGAAATACCATTGAGAAACGCTACTAATCATCTGCTCTTGTCAATTACTTGAAGGGTGGGTGACAGCATATTTACATTAAACACGTTCCGGCAGCTGAAACCTTTAATGTGAAACTGGAAAACATTCCAGAACCGGTACCCATTATTCCAACCCCGGTACAGAATAGAAAATCAGTGTTTCTATAGATGGAGAATATAACAAAATAAAGTGTATGTGTGTGTATAAATTATATATAATATATATATATTACATACACACACACCAATTACGTATATACGGTTACACTAATATATAATGTATATTATTGTAAAACAACTTAGAACAGCGAGATCTTTACTCAAACAGCGTGTCGGTTACAATCCTGTACACAAAGGTTTCATTCAGACAAGTGGATTTTGCAGCATCTGTGCAGCAATTACTCAGCCCGTGCAACAAGCGGCATTTTCCTACAATTTTTACATTTTTTTTGTTTTAAACACTGAGGCGAATTCAGTTCCCCGCGATGTCTGGCTGCGCATATTGCCGGCTAATACGGTACAGGATCCTCGCTCGTTTTTTCCTCGCATCTCTATGGAACAAGAGGGAAAATGAGTAGAAATTTAAGTAAAAAAAAACCTGCCACACAATGTGTTTCTGCGGACTGTTCTGGAGACACATCGCTGCAGCTCGTGCCGGATTGAATTCCCCCCATCGAGTCCTTAACTGATACTGCGCGCTCAGTACAGGCATTTTTTTGGGGCATAACGAACAGTGATCTCTAAGCCGGTGTGAAACACAATGCAAGAGCGCTCTATCGCTTGCATGACTTGAGAGTAAAGTATGAGGTCATGACATCCTCATGTCATGACCTCATACTTTACTCAAGTATGTTCCACCAATTCCATCTCATTCTACCTATAGGACGTCTATGGTATATTACCCAAATGTCCGGCCTAGGATATGTGTAAAGTACAACCCCCATAATCCAAGTATCATCCACCCTCTCCTGGAGCCACAGGGTGTTCGTAACCTCTCTCTACCTTTTTTACCCCACTCTATCGAAACTGTGTACCCCCATACTGAAAATTGGCTTGATCATCATCACCATTTATTTATATAGTGCCACTGATTCCGCAGCGCTGTACAGAGAACTCGCTCACCTCAGTCCCTGCCCCATTGGAGCTTACAGTCTGTGTGTGTTAGGGAATTTAGACAGAGAGAGAGACTAGGGTCAATTTTGATAGCAGCCAATTAACCTACCAGTATGTTTTTGGAGTGTGGGAGGAAACCGGAGCACCCGGAGGAAACCCACGCAAACACGGGGATAACATACAAACTCCACACAGATAAGACCATGGTCGGGAATTAAACTCATGACCCCAGTGCTGTGAGGCAGAAGTGCTAACCACTTAGCCACCATGCTGCCCATGGTACTTTATGTAAAGACACCAGGCTCCCCAAGTGCCGACAATCATAGGAGATGCTAGATATCTGTAATTACATATAGGACTAGCCACTTCTCTGAATGTCTACATGGTGCTCTCCGCTCCTTTACATCAAGCCAATTTTTGGTAATGGGGTGCCCAGATTAGATAGTGCCCAGATTAGATAGAGTTGAATATGAGACTCTTATTTTTTGCTCTAACAATTTTCAAGCAACCCCCCCCCCCCCCTTCCTTCAGTAAACAAGAGGGACTTCTTCATTCATATTTTAACTTCAGCTAAACCGTTTAAACATGGATTGACCTCCAAGCAACCACCACCATATGCAAAGCAGGAATATTTGTTTTTAGTAAACCTTCATAAGGCCTCTACTCAAATATTTTCTTAGTGCTTAGACAAATATCTTCGATGATTTATTCTGATTGACTGCGGGAAGTTATAGCAATGTGCTGTTCCCT
This sequence comes from Mixophyes fleayi, assembly GCF_038048845.1. NCBI lineage: Eukaryota > Metazoa > Chordata > Amphibia > Anura > Limnodynastidae > Mixophyes > Mixophyes fleayi. Next base: position 97,706,167 of record NC_134411.1, read on the forward strand.
GTGCTTAGGGCAGAAAATGTAAAGTTATGTTACAGGACATACAGCAGAAAGTTACTATTTGTAGAAGGAAAAATGATGCACTTAATTCAAATAAGTTACTAGGGAGACGAGTAGAATCAACCTTTCTGAACAGTAAGAGATGTATAAAATTGAATGTGTGTAATTTTATACATATCTTATATACAAATAATGTTATAGATTAATACTTCTTTTAATGGCTTTTTGTTTCTTTACAACTGGCTGAGCAACCGATATAACTGGAAATACAGGCTACAATCAGTAAAAAGAATTTGGGGGGGAAGACCTGGTGACCTCACATAGTCCGTTATTGTCTCTATTAGGCTGGATCACATAACGAAGCAGCATTTCAGGAAGGTGAATGGCACCAATTATTATACGTAGAATGCTTCTGCCATAATGATTGTCTGTTACTATAGCGATACAAGACCAAATGACGATGTGTTCTGCTTTTATTATACTACTGGAAGGTTTATTTAATAAATATGGTGCAAATTACACTTCTGTGCTGTGACACAGAAACCAATCAGAGTATTGTAAACTTTCTAAAGTGGCAAAGATAAAAAGGTGATGCCCTCCCCCCTTTTAGGATGGTGTCAGACGGCTCAAATGAGAAAATGCTCATCTGTCTCGCTGGAGCGCTAACACTCAGAAAGCGCTGCAAGCGATACACCGTCCTGCAGCCTCCCCCTCAATCCCGCCTCCCCTCAGCACTGTCGCTGCAAGCGTCCTGCAGCCTCCCCCTCAATCCCGCTTCCCCTCAGCACTGTCGCAGCAGTCTTTTCCCACACACACATATATATTCCAGCTCATCCTCTGAACCATCACAACAGCCTCTACACCCTTGGTTAAAAAAATTGTGCTGCTCTTATGTTGTCTGTTCTTTTGCATTTAGCTGTTGTGTGCAGTTATTCCTTATATACCCGTCCCCTCTCCTCCTGTTTCTCTCCCCTTTGATGTTTTATTTTGCAAAACCTCAATAGAAAGTAGTTTTAAAAAAAATAATCTCCCCAGCCCTGAAACCAGGCACTACAGCTGCCAATGAGATTGCAGGGAGGTGATATAATAAACTTTAGTCTCAGTGAAACTTAGAATTTTGGTTAAGATGTGGGGTAACTCCACCCCACCCTGACTCCTACATTGACCCCCCCAGGACCTGAACACAGAGGTCACCCTGGGACATTGAGATTTGAGGGGATGGCATAAAAGCTGCTTCCTGATTGGTTGCTACGGAATTTGCTGGCGCTATATAGTGATAATGATGATGATGTTGATGGTTGCTCCGAGTTAGAACAGCAAAGTGCTATTTGTACCATCGTATAATACATTTCAGTTTCATCACACAGCTCTCAGGCCTAAACTTAGCTATAGGATACAGGATACAATAATGTGTTCAAGTATTTCATATAACAACCATTTAATTCCCATACTCGTCAAGGTTTAACCCTTTTCAGTGAAATCTGCAGCACCGTCCCCCGGTGAGTTTAAATCGAGGATAAAATCTCCTCTTTGGTGATGTTTTAGAACGTGTGCAGTTTGTGGTGAAATCATCGCACGTTCTGTAATTGAATGGTGCTATTCGGCCGGCTTCCAACTTCTGCCGGTGAGGCATTAAACTCTTAATGGTGTTTGTTTTTACAGATGAAAATGTATGTTTGCCTTAAAAAATGTAAAATAAATGTTGAGGGAAAGGGCCTTTCTTCAAGAAAATACACACACTGAGTGTGTTCTCTGCCCAATCTGGTCCCTTATGGTACCATCAGAAAACCCATCTGTAGCTGTACGAATATCACTTCACAGGATTAATAACATCAGTAATGTAACTTTCGTGAGGGTAGAAAGGGGATTTTTGTAAAGTATCAGACACGAGTGTAATCACAGCAACAGTTTAAGGAGAGCTTTCCCCCCACAGAAAATCAGTCCATTCATCTGCACAACAAGCAGCAGAATTTCTTACAAAATGAGCTGTCAATCACTTGTCTGCCTCGCAAATTGATTGACGGCTCCGCTACATAAGAGGTCGCTGCAACTCCATAAAGCAACACCAAACTAACACATGTAGCACAACAGGGGGGGGGGGGGACGACGACCTCCATTGCCCTACTTGAGATGCAAATCCCTGTACACGACACCAACATCTAGGGGTATATTTACTGAACTGCGGTTTTGAAAATGTGGAGATGTTGCCTATAGCAACCAATCAGATTCTAGCTGTCATTTTGTAGAATGTACTAAATAAATGAGAACTAGAACCTGATTGGTTGCTATAGGCAACATCTCCACTTGTTCAAACCCGCAGTTTAGTACATATACCCCCCTAATCTTTGCACAATGCAGGAAACTCTGACTATCTCAGTTTGGGTGGCTGAAGGGGTCTCCAGATATCTGTATTATAAAGGAAGAGAAAAGGACAATATCAGAGTCCAAGTGAGCTGACAGGCTGTCCGAGCCCTAGGGAGCTGACAGGCTGCGTTCTTGTGAACACTGACTCAGCCCACAATATGTCTGCCTCTACTGTGAGTAGGGGAGAGGCACATTTTAAACTGCTAAAATCTCCCCTCAGCATAGCTCAATATTACATAACAATGCAAGAATGTGTCAACAAGTTTTGAATAGCAAAATGCATGACCTGTTATATAAAACACCCTATCTCAATAATAAACATATACACATATATAATACCAAATATATAAAATATACAAACACAAATAAAGCCAAAGAGGTGCACTGTAAGGCTTAGGACACACAGGCAGTATAATTACCTTTGCTGAAAAATAGATGATTTGATCAGAGAGGCTTCAACACGTGTTCATTAATGTGTCTTAATGCTACGCTACAGCATAGTAGGTTATGTAGTGCTTTCATGCTTTATTTTACATAGTGTTAACGACTGAACAGTGCAGCCAACACCAAAACCGATGCAAACCAAATAACTTGCATACGGCATATGTCTGGCTCCCTATGCTTACATTACAGCACAGTGGTCAGAATTGCTGCCTCACAGCGCTTGGGTCATGAGTTCGCTTCCAACCAAGGGCCTATCTGTGTGTAATTAGTATGATCTTCCCGTGTTTAGGTGGGTTTCCTCCTATGGTCCAAAAATATACTGGTAGGTTAATTGGCTTCTGACAAGATGAAGCAAGGCTGTAAGTGTGTGTGTGATAAGTAATTAGTCTGTGCCCCATTTGAGCTTACAATCCAAAAGTGAATGACTATCTATTGTCTGTATAGTGCTGCATAATATGATTAGCGTTGTTAATGCTCTGACGCAAAAGAAATTAAAATGAACATTTATACAAGTCTTTGTTGACGTACTTTGAAACCAGTCGTATCACTTAAGACACATCAGTATTGAATAAGTTGCTCAAAGTTATTTTGATTGATTTCTGGATCCTATATGATCCTATCCACCTGGAAACAGAGGAAAATGTTGACGGTGGTCTGAACAGATTATTAGGTGCATTCCCTCAGCATGTGTTTCTATATCACTGTCTGTGCTTCGCTCTCTGTTACATATAATCGGTAAAACAATAGCGGAACTAGTTAATCCCCACGTGGATGCTACCAAAAATAACAGGACGGGGTGTGAAAAACTACAATACGCTGCAATAATAATAATTTATCGTAAATCATTTTAGCACCACAATCAAAATGTACAATATAGTTACCAAATTGTTAGGCCATGAAATATTTAAACCTTGCATATGTGAGTTGAGAGACAGCGAAAGGTTTAAATATCACAATTCAGCCTTTACGCCGTGACGTGGGGGCTGCGCCCCATCCACAACTGTGTATCCAAGGTAGTTTGTAAAAATGATTTCATTCCACACCAGTTAATTATGATGAGAGTCTTTGTTGAATGCACAAGCATATAAAAAGTGCTGATATTTTATGCATCTTTAACAATACCGTGCCTCCCCGCGGTGCATTGGTAGATCCTTGACATTTACCATCCATGCACAGCAACTGTAATAAGGGGTTTGATTGCCTCTTTTGCAGATGCAGTAATTTAATAACTGTGATCAGTTGCATAAATTTACTATACAACATCTTAAGTTAGCCACATTAAAATTAAGCAAAATTGTAATCTGTTGATAGATTGTTGGTACGGCACAGTTCTAAGTGAAAGCGATTCACTGCTTCACAGAGAGGGAATTAAAATTACAGCAAATGATGGCGGGAGGATATTGATTTTCAGCGCAAACCCCCAATCCCACCCCCCTCCCCCCAATCCATCCATCCAGTGTTACTCGTGATGAAAAAAAGGCCTAAAGAGAACAAACAGATTTGCAACAAGATTTAAAATAATCAGCTTCACCAAAGAGTTACATTGTTGCTGCTCTCTATATTAAACAATTAACCAAGTAACATTGACTTGCTAAGTACTGAGGTAGAGAAGGGAACAGAGGAGGATGTGAGAGCTCAGACTTATAGCTTTTCAAACCAAATTGATACATGTCCGCTGGAATCACCAGCTCACCAGTATATAGTTTAGCACATGTGGTATAAGGCCTGAGGAAGAGGAGGGGGGCTTAATGGGGTTGCAAGAAATGATCGCCGGCACCTGATTGGACGAGAGTTGTCAGATCCCTCCTTTACTTCTCCAGCAGAGTTTCCCGGTATGAATACATCCCAGACACCATCAAGGTAACATCACTGATGTACTATGCTGGGGGTAACTATACCAAAAAGGTAGAAATCCCATGTAATATTGAAATAAAGGAATCCCTTGTTGTCCTAGAGTAATAGTAATGTCTTCTTTTTAACTAGTTTAAATTTAAAAAATATATAGGTTTATTTCAAAATATGGACCCTAGTCTCTCTCTGTCTGTGTGTATATTAGGGAATTTAGACTGTAAGTCCCAATGGGGCAGGGACTGCTGTGAGTGAGTTCTCTGTACAGCGCTGCGGAATCAGTGGCGCTATATAAATAAATGATGATGATGATGATGATGGTTCTCTCTGTCCATAAGAATCTAGCTGCCACAATGTATAAATCTCTTTGGCAATGTGCTCATTACCAGAATATATTACATATAAAATATTGTGTGCCATATATATATATATATATATATATATATATATATATATATATATATATATACCATGTATAATGTCAGATAGGTTATGCGATTTATGACACATTGCCTTATTTCAGTGCTGGGCTCGGTATAAATAGATGTTTACCACAATGCATTGAGGTTCTCCGTTAAACTGAAGCCCATAAACCGTTAATTGGACATCCTGGGCACACTGATGCACCCTTATCCCTCATTCAGGTCACCTAAGGTGAAATATCCCAGCAGAATCATACATTGCTGCAGCTATCCTCAGTCTGCCTGTCTAATGTTGACATTATCCATCATCTGAGATTACCCACACACCTCCATGTACATATATAGCACTGTACAGGGCAGACTATATTAAATGACTACAACCTCCTTGAACAATGAAAAGCCACATAAGGAGGTCACTTTAGGAATTTATATCTTAACAAGTTAACCCGTGCATGATACTCATGCATTCTAGTCAAATCAAGCTACTTAAGGTGTTAAAAAGGTTCCTGTCATGCATTTGGGCCTAGCCCAGGCCTCCTCAGGGGAAGAGCGTTACTTCCCGACGCAAGCGCCCTTTTTTAACGTGGTTTTGTCCACATGTCGCCACCTCATCATTTTTCTCCATCACCTCATCCTTCATCTTCATCGCCACATCCTTCATCAAGCTACTTAAGGTGTTAAAAACTCCCCACTGTCACCCCCGGCAACCACCAACCACTCCCAACTGTCACTTCTCCTTCAAGAAATATATAGGTCAGTGTATAACTCTGCCCAGCAGGTGGCGCTGCAGCTTGGTTTTTTTTTTTCACACACGCCACTATGCATTTATATAGTAGATTATGGTTTAAAGAGATGCAAGATCATCAGGTTACAATGTACCCTATACCGTGTGGTCCAACCCCTTTGACAGGCTGCCGTGGCCCACCATCCCGGCCACAGTGTCCCACCTCCATAGTAACCTGCCGACGTGTTCTGCATCTGATTGGACCATAGTTTTCTTCAGGAATCCTACACAGTTGGACCTCATACATACCCCATTCACACTGATCCTCACCACGCACACATATATATTTATTAATATAGCACCAATAATATTACCTAGCTCTGTACAGAGGATATGAGGTAAATTGCAATAGTCCCTGCTCCATTGGAGCTTACAATCTATATTCCCTACCAACACGCAAACACAGACTAGGCCCTTTTTTATTTGTCATAAGTTAATTAGCCTCCCTGTATATTTTGGCACTGTGGGAGGGCATCGGAGCTCCCAGAGGTAACCCACGCACACACAGGGAGAACATACAAACCCCCCACAGATTAGGGGCCTCCACAGAAACGAACTCATAACCCCAGCGCTGTCAGGCAGCAATGTTAACCACTGTGCCTGTGGCCTACACTCATCGGAGGGAGCCTTTGGGCGGCCTTATCCTATATCCAATCTACTCATTCACTAGGAAATGGCAAACTCATGGAGGCACCCATTTGTGGGTTAAACCACGTGCCTCAGTTATTTCATTAATAAAGAAAATTTGGTTCAGCCCACAAGATGGGTAAACACTCATCCCGGGGTAACCCACTAACAGAAGTGCAGGTTAGAAAATGAAAGCAAACATCTGATTTGTTTCTATGGGAAACAACACAAGTGATCTTTTGCATCAATGTCCCCAATTGTCCTTAAGTAGGTGTGAGTCACACACCAGTATTATATTGTACAATAGCTATAATAAACAGACTGGAATCTGTATATAGCCCATGAATCTACCATGCTGAGGCTATAGAATTTACCCATAGCTAAAAGTGTAAGTGATAACCATATTTCTTTGTTCGGGAATCTCTGTGTACCCATTATATGATATGAAAATATCTGCTCAAAATTAGGTCCCGATATTGTCTAGAACAAGGACTTTCCTCTCGTCCACCCTCACCTAATCTAGGAGTGTGGTCTGGGAGGAATCGGACCCTCTGCCGGTTGGTGAACCCTGTAACTCTGGCAGAACCAGGAGGGGTTAAATGAACTGTTTTCCTCTCCTTGACCCTGAAGGATGATTCGCACAATTTACTGTTCTGTGATTTAACAATCTGTGTCCAAGCTATCCAGTAAAGCATTTACAGTATATAATGCACTATATATTATCTCCGCTGGTCTGATCAGACATTAAGGTTATCGGTTCTACGCTATTGTAGTTGACTGCAAAATTCCTCCGACGTTTGTGAATCTTTACAATGTTACTTTGTTTGCAGGGGAGGCCAGTTACCTACGCACCGTACCCGGTCCGCGAGCTTTACTGCTGATTTAAGGGAAAATACAACACGAAAAATAGGAATAAATGTTGAGAACGTGAAACCTGCCACAAGTGAAGAAGCTGTAAATTAATAAGATTAATTTACTCTATTCCGTGGTGTAAATGAATACATTTCATTACTCCCACGCTGCAAAGTTCTGGACAAAACTGGGTCGGGCAGCTATCGTTTTGTTAGTGGGGGTAGATCTGTAGGACAGAAAGAAGGGCATTTGCCCAAGATGTATAGGTGGGCCATAAAACAAGATTTTTCTTACCTGGGTGAAAGATCCACAACGTTGACCTTAAATTAAATATTCATTTATTAAATACAACAATAAAGGCTTTTTATTAATTACCAAGTAAATAAAGCTGAACGTTTTGGGGCCACTGTTGGCCCTATTGCACCCTCTATTACCATCCCTGTTTCTGCATATCTCATCTGTGCACGAGCCGCTACAGACAATTAAATTAACAACAAAAACACAAAACAAGATAATTTGCCAAGTATAAAAGCACAGTAGAGTGACGTTCAAATGACCCCAAATGTCTTTGCAGGCAATTTGTGGCCTGTGATAGTGCTGCGGCAGACACCTGCTAGGCCGCCCTATGCAAACAAACCCCTAACAGAAACGTTACGGGGGGAATAATAGCCATTTCCAATGATAATACACAATTTTAGCACTGTCGCTTAGCTGATTTAGGTGGTTGGCCGGTGTGTCAGGCAGACTGCCTTAGTTAGGTGAGCATCTAATGGGGAAGTGGCAGATTGCGGCAGTCCTATTTCTGCTGTAGATTTGGTTTGTCACCCAGTATCCATTACCTGCCATTCATCTTTGATCTCTTTGGACAGGTCTGATCAAAAGATGTCATCTGACCTACTCCACTTGGCAGTCACTTCCCTGACTCTCATAAAAGGAGCATGCGGGCTGACATTATTATTTTTCTGTCCTATCATGTAGTGGAGACAATTATGATAATACAATGTCTGTCACAGAGAGCCCTGGCAAATTGCTGGCTCTCACGCTCCTGTTTAGCTTTTCCCTTTATTTGTTTTTTTTTTTTTTTTCCCCTGGTCTGATTTTCTCCATTTCAACTTAGAAATAAAGCAGAATTGAAACCGCTAATGCTCTTCCGTGCACAGTGACAGATTCAGGGCTCTCTCCGTATGTTACTGACATGCAGATGTGACCATCAAGCTGTGTTTGTTTGTCAGTAGTGGGCGGCTGTTCGGAGTTCTCCTGGAAACTTGTCGTGTGACTGATCCAAACCCCCCCCCCTACTCCCTTCCTCACCCCCCCCCCACCCCCAATCAAAATGTTTCGCAAACAAACAAACAAAAAATTAATGCTGTGAAATTCATACAATGACAGATGCGCAGCGACGAGGACGCATCGGATTGGTGGCGACAGCGGCTGATTTGACAAGTTTGACAAATAATGAAAAAATAAAATCAAGACAAGACAGAACATTGCATGTCATGTACTGTGTGATTTAAAGGTTGTTGTTTGTCGTCAACATAATTACTCCTGTAGAAAAATAAAAGTCCTAAATATTATCTATTATTTATTTATTTTATTTAAAAGGTGAACACGTTCAACCTCTAGCAATGACATAAGGCGTCGGTGTGCAAATTAGTTTTATTAAAAGACACAATTATACCCTAACTTCGGTCTCCCTCTACAAATGGGTTTACAACCTTTACTGTTGTCTCTCTACAAATCAGAATACTAATCAGTTTACAACTTTGCTTCCTGCAGCAATTCTACATTTCTTTTTAAAGCAAAATAAAACAAGCAGCCACTTTTATTGGTACAAATAATGTACACAAAAAAATATGGAACAGTCTCTATTTACTTGGAGAGTTCACGGGTCGTTTTTATTCACTTAAACACTAGCCTGAATGTATTTCATCCTATGAGTGATACATGTTAAAAGTTACATATGAACCCTGTTCTTTTGGACTTAAATAATCTTTTCCCCAACATGTTGAAGATGACCCCACTCAAGTGGGAACTGAACTTTAAACAGTAAGGGAACAACTGTTTTGAATATGAAAAAAAAAAAATTTGATAAGCAAGCAGAAAAAAAATAAAATAATAAATGGACGTAATCAGTCTAGTTTAAAGAATACGGCTTGCACTAAAGCTGGAAACAGCAGTGCTTCCAGGCAATTTAGACTGCAAAACACAAACCATTAAGTTTGTGCATTATCTTTTAATTTAATCTTGAATGATTTATAATCCATCACGGAGGCTTCAACCATATCCAATTATTCTCTGCTCCTTGATTGACAAGAAAGGTGATTTATTAAGCTAATAAAAAGTGATGTGAGCTGAGCTCATATAAAATATAACCAGCCGGACAAAGACGTTAAAGATACACTGTCCCCCTATTTTATTTTATTTTATTTGCTGTTCTAAGACAGAGAGAGAGAGAAAAAGAGAGAGAGAGAACCGACAGTATCTATAATTCTGCAGTAATCAAGTGACACCCAAGACTGGGCCATGCTAATTACTGCTACCCCTATGGGGGAAGAGTTCCCTTTTAAGGACTAACAACAGAGAGGACTATACTGCAACACAATGCAAATGAGCAGAGTTTGTTTTCACAGCCTAATGTCATTGGGAAGAGGGGATGGTGCCAGCTCAAAATATTAGAGCAGTGTGATATTATTTCCCAGTCTCCCCCCCCCCTCAATCCCATCCCACCTCCACTAAAGATGCCTTCTCTCTCCCTCTCTGTGAAAATGAGGCTGGATTCCCAGTATGTCTGTTTGCAAATCTCCATTATACATCAGGCAGCGGTAACGGCAGACTGCGTGTATGCATGAATTAAGGAGAAGGCAAAGTACCACTAAAGTCATTCTGTGTAATTGTTTACCTAATGCAGCACGAATACTCTGGGGAAAGGCAGGTTTGTAAGATGAAGTACAGGAATATAAGTCCTCTCCTCATAAACAACAGGATACCAGTTTAATGTCCAAGATGCTTGCCTGTCTCAGCGAGCACAGCACTTCAAAACTAATGATGCAATCAAAGTCTCTTGCAAACACACAGCCTGTGCCGTGGAAAGAGTGCGATTTGCTGCACTCACGGAGCACGATAGACATTGCTGTGACAGCACCAGGGCGCAGTGCAGAACCACTGACGCAGTGCATAGAAAGGCAGAGCAGCTTTCTGCAGAAAGGCCTAGTCCTGAAAAGAAAGCCTAATCTGCCTCTAATCTATGGCTTTTAAAGGCTTCACGTGCGGCTTTTTTTATTTTTACTTTGGCAATGACCATAATTGCAATTATTTAAAGCGCCAGAGAGGCCGAGGTTCCAGAAAAGATTACTTACAGCCGACACTTAGGAAACACCACCGGGGTCAGGGGTCCATTTTGCTTCTTGTTGAACGGCTAGAGAGCTCTTGAGCATTAACATACGCTGCTATTACAGCCCCAGGAGTAATGAAATCAAAGGATGGTCTAATGATGCTAAATGCACTTATATTTTATATGCGAGGCATTGATTTCTCTCTCCCCCCTTCCCCTGTCAATCCTCCTCCCCCCTTATGTAGTAGACATCAGGGCTGCAGGTAAAAGGGTGGTGGTAATTACACCAGGACTGTAAACTACACTCTGGAATTAAAGACAAAAGGATGTAAACAGGATGCATAATTAAGACACTACTGAGCCAGACATTATGACTGCTGTATGACATAACACAGAAGGTCAGAATGAGAACTGTCTCCTTTCTGCAGCCTGCAAACAACCTATATACACACACACAGATATAGCACACATTATGTTTATACAACTGTGCACCTATTTAAAGAGCGAGTGAAGCCACCATCTGACATTCATATATATCAAACGCTGTGTATTACTGAATGATTTACAGCGTTTATAGGTCTGTAAAAATTCTTATGGTGCTCTCTGGCACTCTCCTGCTGCAGGCTGGCCTGCTAGGACTAAGCCGCTTCTCTGAATAAACAGGCAGGTAATGACTGACAGCTTGGAAGACTTGCTTTGCAGAAATAAAACTGTGGATTGGTGGATTCCTACACAGGGGGCGGGGCCATTGATGTAAGACTAGCTGTGATTATTGCATTGTTAGCTTTTTGTCCTAAAGATATGGGAGAAGCTCTGTAATGGAGCGCAGAGGTTAATACTTTACTTTTTAAAAGAGTTGCGGTAGAATGTCAAGGTAGCACTAAACAGTGTATTTTAGTGTTTTCAGTTTGGGTTTTGGTGGTTCCCACTTAGGCTGTTGTCACACAAGCATTTTAGGACTTCCCAGCTCGAGACGCGGCTGCAACGGAAACTGCCATTCCCCTGTCACACACATTGTCATGTGTCATTAAACAAGCTTCAGAATGGAAAAACAAGACACTCTCAAACTGCAGCCATAAAGCTACAGTGAAACTTAATAAGGTCTAGATGCTGTTACTCACCAATAAGACAACAGAATCATCAACTATTGCCTAAATATTTCACACTGCAAGATTGTATTTGTGATCACTTAAAATATCAAAACACGACAATATCACACACGTTGACTTAAGATAGCTACACAGGCTTGTCCTTCAATAATTGGGATTTTCTCCCTGTTATATAAAATGTAGAGAGCTTAATTATATGTATTACTCCTTCTTGTTTGTCATTCACTTTTTGTAGTGTAAAAAAAAGTATCGCAAAGTTTTTTGCTATATTTAGTTTAAGTAAAAGTTATACCATGGCATCATAGTTATATCTGGATAAGAATGCAGTCTATCAGCGCCTCTTCAATACTGGTTATTAAGTCTCTCACTAATGTCACTATTCTGCAATCCCAGCATCTGAAATCCACCAGATTTCACCACTGTGAGAGGACAATGTCTGTTGTTCCTAAACAAAACTGTATACCTGTCTGTTTTCAGAGCATTTTTGGTGCAAAAAAATCAAGATATTTTTCAGAGTACAATATAAAAGAAAAAAACTCCCCACAAAATGCGTATATGGCTCTATTAGAAACTGAACGATGAATGCACATTTAAAAGATCCATAAACAGATTTGTCTGCAAAATGTTCTTAAATAAAACAGTTATTCAGAGGGACTCCATTTTATCTTGGTGCTACTGTAATTTTATTGAGTTGCTTATTCAGTCTTTGATATTGTGTTTTAATGGTAATATAAATCTGTTTTATGTGTGATAGAAACTTCATTGTAAGAGGGTATAACAGATAATTTGACAATTCTCCATAAAAATGCTAAACCATAAGAGAGTAAAAAAAAAATGATAAAAAAAGATCACATACATAAGAATTCCCACAGACACTGTAATAGAATCTGGGCTTCATTCTGTTCTAGTTTACTGTCCCTTTGCATGTGCCTGGTGCCATCTGTTATGCTGATGGATACCGTCGCAAGCCGTTAATATGTTTTAAAGGCACCCGTCACAAACACACAGTGGAGGTAGCCATGTTTGTGGGCTGAGCCAACAGACACGAGAATGTAGCCTATGACTTCTTATGGAACCAGGTCATGGGGTCGCGGTGAGCAAGCCGCACCCTCATCATTATTATTAATTCGCCTCACAAAATGGCTGCCTCCACTTTGGCCCTTCATTTTACACAAATACCAGGGTCACGCGGGCTCTTGTAGCACTATTACCAGGGTTGAGTGTAGTGGGGTGCCTAAAACACTGAACGAGTGACTTACTGTCCGCGTACCCCCACATAGAGGGGCAGCAGCGGCCGCTTCTTATCCGTGAAGCTGCCAACGTCTGTTGCCCCTCCATTTTTGTTAAGGGCGCTGGGTGAGGATGTTACAAACACTCTTTTGTGCGGTGCTAAATTGGATTGGTCTGTGAAACAAACCAGTGTTTGGAAGCATTCACTTTACACGGGTATGAAAGTAGCTAATTATCTGCCGTTTTTATTTTTACCTTTAAAGATCCAATTTCAGTATAATATTAAACTTACTTTGTATATTTCTATTAACCTTAACGCGCTCCTCACTCTCTACAATAACCTTTCCTACTTTTTGGACCTTGACTCAATAGGCGAGATCTGGGAGAGTAGTCTACCCTCCGGGTGTTTGAGATGATTCCCCGAAATTCAAGAGTCTCCCGGTTGCTCTGAGAGAGTTAGGTAAGGATGCAATAATATATAATAATGCATTTATACCATCATGCAGGTGACATATCACATTACATATCATTGAGTACGATCTGGAAGATCAGCATGTAGTATACAAAGCTTCCCAAAGTCTTCCCCTTACCACCCATTGCATTGAAAGTGTGTGTGTGTGTGTGTGTGTGTATGTATATATATATCTCCATACATATACAGTGCTCAGCAGGTACACACACGCCTAATCTATCAGACGAGCAGGAAATGCAGACAGGAGTCTCTCTCCTTTTTATTTTTAAATACAGAACTCATGTGACACGTTTTATTGTGTCTGCAAACTACAGTGAACCCGTTATAGGCTCCTATCCCTACTTCATCCTGTAAAGACCGGTTTAGCCGGGTGCTGAATTCTGCTAAAACAAATGTTAGGAGTTAAAAAGATTCCCAGTGGCTTAAAGAGGAAGCATCCTGGGAAACGCCGGGTATAGAGCTGCCCTACCCACAGCGCTTCATAGGGACAGTTAATTAGTGTGATAGGTATAATTTGCTTAATCACCAGTGTCCGTTATGTCATCCTTTCATCTCCCTCGTACCGTGCAGCGTGTGCTCCCTGACCCGTAATTCTAACAGTTCCACAGATATCAACACAGAGAACGTCGATCCAATCACACTGTACTGAAAGAGAGACTTTCCTAATGAACCCTGCTTTATTTAGGCTCGGTGCCCATGTGAGGCCCTGCCAAGAATACTTGCAGTTTCCAGAGCGGGGCACGGCCATAACGGGTCTGTGCCGGCCGCCACATGCCGATCAGATAGAAGGATTTACAGCGGTCAGTTTCATGTTTTTTTTAAATGTAACGGCATCACATTTTTGGATACAAATGATTTAGCCAAATGTTGAACTAAATCTGAACCCTGATTTGCATATTAAAACAAAACAGGAAAGGCCTGTTCTTTAATTGGGAGTCTATGGAAGCGTTAATTCTGTATCCTGCACACTAAACGAATAGGGACAAGCAGTCAGCCAAACTCAGTCTAAAAGACCCCGGGGTCTGTTTATTAAAGTCACGAGGTGTCAATCAATATCCATCTCTGCAAATTGCAGTGATTCATATTTAAACACTGCTGAAACTTACCATGCGGGGGCAGCTCCCGGAGCCCCGGGGACGACTCCCCCCCCCCCCCCCCATACAAACTGTTCTTACTATTTACCGCCAACCTAGCGGGTGAATGGAGGAAGCGCTTCCACAGGTGAGGGAGGGATCCCATAGAAAGTGGCAGATAAGAGATGACGTTACCTTGCTGGGAAAAACAAAGCTTTTCGAAGCTTAATGAATTAGAGAACTTCAGATATTAATTTATGGTGTCTGCTTTGAGAAACGTTAACTGTGATGTTATTGGAGAAGTCTATGATTTCATTTGCATTGAACCCTTCATAAAATATGCGATGGGAGAATAGTGCAGTTTTCTCCTTGTTTATGGCTGATCGCATCTTAATAAATAGCCCCCTTCCCCCCCCCCCCCAGTGAGTTTTAACAGCTCGATCCAAATGAGAATAACCTCATGCATGACAATGCAATCTGACATTTATATTATATTAAGCTTAGAAACGGCATTTTGTGGTTTTGTGAACAAAAACCGAAAAAAGTAGTGTAATGTCTGTCGTCATTACACGGTCAGGAATAGTCCGACACAAACATACATTCATTATGCCAACCCCGTGCCAGGAAACCTTCTTTATGCATAAACCTGAACAGACAACATAGGAAGACAAATGAAATTAGTGTCTCAAACCATTAACTAAATACATCCAGAAAGGTTTTTTTTTTTGAAGCGGACACATTTAGGTAAAGGGAGGTAGTACATACATGGATTAGCCTTCCTGCAGAAGTAGTGTATGCCACAGATGTCGCTATATAAACAACGGGCACCCAAGCTTTGTCTCTCCTGCTGCTGTGGCACTAGAACACCCAGCATGACTTGCCTGCCATTGGAATGCCACATGTTGCTTTATAGATATAAATTGATGCCAACTGGCATGACGATAAAGTAATATACCGTATTCCTGTATGAGAGAATATTAGGCGATCTTTGGATTTCCAGGGGGCATATTTAAGAAATCACGGTAGTGCACCATCGTGCACTTACCGTGTAAATTAGGCCAGGATGTGTCCTACGCAAATTTATTAAAGGTGCATCGCAGCAGATATCATGGATATCTGCTGCTTTGCACTCCTCATCGTTTTTGCGAGCAGTCACCATACAACAGAATGGTGACTGCTCTGGCCGCAATCTAACAAGTCCCGAAAAAATGTTTTTTTCGGGAACTTGTTGTGTTAATGTACGCCAGCTTCATCATCCGAAATTCTGCTAAAACTTTTGTTCTTCGTTATGTCCAGCTCTGCTCCGGAGAGCAGAGCTGGACAGCGCATGCGCAGGGAGTGATCTTGTGATCCCTCCCTGTCACAGCCTCAAGCTCTCCGGACGGCACATGCGCAGTTGCATGAAGACCACAAAGTACACCGGAGAGGAGAAGATCCGGAGACAGCGCTTCCGAAGAGGCAGTGGTGAATGTTTTTTTTTTTATCACAGAAACTGCAGTTTTTCGGAACTGCTGTTTCTGTGTTCCATTTTTCATAAATTTGAGAAATACATCAATCCTTATCCATGCGATAAGGATTGATAAGTATTTCTCATCTTTCCCCGATAAATGTGCCCCCAGGTCACAAGGACACCGATGAAAGACGTGTGCGGCTGGTTACACAATACATAAAACAGTTTGATATTTATTCTTGGGGAAAATGCTGCGTTCCTGTAAGAGGAACATGTTTGTTGTGCTGGTATCACAGTGGGACAGGCTGTGTTGCAATCCTACATCTTCTGCCACGCCAGATTTCCAAAGATAAATCTCACAATACATATGGTTTTAAAGAGCAAAATAATTAGAAGTGAAATCATTAACCATTAACGTGATATTCGTCGGGGCTGCATGTGTCTGCGGGATCTGGGAACCAAAAATCACTGTATTAGGCAGACGTAACAAAATCTGGTCACTGGTATCACCTAGCACAATGGCAAATTCTAATGTCTAAATGTTGCTACACTCAGATGCAGGAGTAGATCGATGGCGTTTGTCACCTCAATGAGGCTGGTTCCATGTTTCACTCAATTGTAGGATTTACGTATTTTATAAAAAAAAAAAAAGGATTACTGCGCTAGTAAAATGAACCAATGGAGTGCAAAGTGGAAATACATTTATTATACACAGGATAATGCACTTGTTTCTATAGGTGACTTATAATATCCCTGTTAATATCCAGTAGCACCCGACATTATTACTCATTATACATGTTTTCCTAATGAACACCGAAGGGAT
Organism: Mixophyes fleayi; assembly: GCF_038048845.1. NCBI lineage: Eukaryota > Metazoa > Chordata > Amphibia > Anura > Limnodynastidae > Mixophyes > Mixophyes fleayi. The sequence continues at coordinate 97,722,993 of NC_134411.1, forward strand.
CATACTAGAGATCAGTGATTATAAGCCGTGCATTCTGATGACATGGCTTATATATAGTTATTATATACAGTTGTTTATACATAGTGGGCCTGATTCATTACCAGTCGCAAATCTAACATACTGTGTGTTTAAAAGCATCTAAAAGAAATCATCAGGTATACACACATCCGGATTCAACAAGAATCTGATATGAAGATAAGTCTGATGATCAATACAGGTCTAGGTCCGCTCTGCTCCTGCAGACAATACACTGCAGGATACGTCCAATACATATGGGGAATATAAAGTCACAATAGAACGCACAGGAAACTAATCAATGATTGTTACCTGTTAATAATAGTCATTAATAACAAAACATTTAAAAAAAAAAAATTTTTTTTTATTTTTTTCCTCTCTCCTCAAAATACATTTATCAGGATGTTATTATACTGTACATAAAATACAGTTTTACAGTTGCTCCTGACTGCAAACATGTTCTACCTGTATACACAGCTGTCATCACTAGTAATCGGCGCTAAGACTAGACCTGTAGCTGGTGCAAGTGATACGGCTGCAAATCACAGACCTTAGAGATGCCCAAAGTTTGAATCACACACTGCTGCGTGCGCTTCAGCTCGGCACGCCCTTACTGTATGTACACTGACTATGTGCATACGCCCCTTCCCCTCCCCGCTCAGCCCCCGAAATCACAGGCTGTAGTATAATCTGGTTCTGGGCATGCAAAAATATTCGACATACCGCCATTTACGCTCATATATGAATCCGGCCCATAATCTTTATCAATATCACTTGTGCACTATACTACTTTATAATGTACTATGTTCAGGCACAATACAAAAACATGAAAGGAAGATTTTATTGACGACTTTTTTCCTTTTACAGGTGAAAAGGATTCTGGGAATGAATGAAATCGGTTGAGATTCATCCGTTTGTTTCTCGGGTCCAGTGTATGGAGCACTTGTGGCTGGAGGGTGGACGGACGCAGACTGATTACGCTTAATTCCTGACATAACGAATTCTAATCCTATTGATTTCGATAAGGTCGTTATCTGGAATTTTGGCCATTTGGGCCTAAAACATCTGAAAGCAAATTCTCTTTTGTGCCATTTATAAATGTACGTCCAAAACTAAACCTATACTTGAATATAGTGAGTGAACTGAGCAGTGTCCAGCAACAATTACACATAACACGTTACAGGCGTCTTGTACATGTCTCTGCTCGGATTCCTCCGCTACGTTGGTGTTATTTGGCCCCCGGGCAGCCCGCTGGGCTTTGCCTCAGATTGGCGCCTCCTCACATATACACTATTGCTTGTTGTGGCCACAATAATAACTCAGAAACATACTCATTTAATTAGGAAATTCATATATTTACATGAGGAAAAAAAAAAAGACTCATATTTAGAAAGTACTTGGAAAGCTATGTCTAAAATGAAATGTATCACCAATATTTCTAAATAAAATACAAAAACACAAGTAAACTGCATTATGTATAAATCTATCAGAGGAAATAACGCTGACTTCTGTTCTGGTATCTAAGATAATCAATGACCATATAGGTTACACGTAGGTATGTAAGATTGGGCCATACGGTCACATCAGTAGAGTTTATATATAGAGTTTAGCACTGAACGCAAACAATGTCTCTACTATGTTTAGGAAGTTGTTTTAATAGACAAAAACAACTGCCCATAACTGAAGTGTAAACATTACCTACAAACGATGGAGGTAAACATATTGTGCCTCATAATAGGTGCCTCATGTCTCAGTGATAAGTTGAACATCAGGTCAGATAATGGCTCCACTGTGTGTAGGTGACATAAAGATTTTAAAATACTATGTATCTCTGACAATAGTTAGAATAAATCTTAAAACCACAACCCCAAAGCATAGTTTTCTACTTTTGGGAACCCTGGAGGGTTATACCAAATGTGGGAGTACTCCCGTTCGCTGAAGAATTAAATTAGAGAACCTGAATCAATTAGAGCAACATCTGTGTTTTGGTTGCTGTAAAGTGTGAATATAATATATATATATATATATATATATATATATATATATATATATATATATATATATATCTCTTTACAGCTAATTAAATGTAATATGGTATCTGTGCAGAAATATTTATCTACAGATAACGTGAATAAAGACGGCAATAAAATGGCGCCAGGATCCGATACCACACTACAGGGTGCTGATGATCTTGGCAGCCATATTTAGTACTAAATTCTAGCTGTTCTCATCATATTTTCGAGACCTGAAACAGCAAATTTATTCTGACTATCTGACTTCACCTCCTCGCTGAGAGAGACTGTAAAACACATGGTCTTAAAGAACACATCTTGGGATGCGTTAGGATCATCTAAGAACAATTAGTTCCTACCCTGGAGATAGAACAATCTATTCTGGTCCCCAGCGAAGGGACGTTGGAGTACGGTTCACAAATACCGTTCTGATGCCTAAAGGAGAGTTATCGAGCACCGATACTTCTGTGAAAACGTCCTATCACCTTCCACCCTGCTCAATGCTAAATCTGGGGCAGAAATATGCAGGAGACACAGATGAAGATATCCCGTGTGACCTTGAATAGCATATTTAGGGGCAACCATCTGTTACATGAGAAATATACTGTGTTTACATAAAGCAGGATAGACATTGTGCAGTACTGAGCATTTATAGATACATTAAGTACAGAGGCAGTCTGTATAGAGAGTCTTGGTTCTCTGTATAGGGAGAAGCCTTCCTCTGCCTTACACACATTACCTCCAATATAATGGGACCCTTTGTGGCCATTTATATAGCGCCACTGATTCAGCAGCACTGTACAGAGAACTCACTCACACCAGTCCCTGCCCTATTGGAGCTTAGTCTAAATTCCCTAACACACACACACACACACACACACACAGACTAGGGTCAATTTGATAGCAGCCAATTTACCTACTAGTATGTTTTTCGAGTGTGGGAGGAAACCCGAGTACCCGGAGGAAACCCACGCAAACACGGGGAGAACATACAAACTCCACACGGATAAGGCCATGGTCGGGAATTGAACTCATGACCCCAGTGCTGTAAGGCAGAAGTGCTAACCAGTTAGCCGCCATGCTGCCCATTTTTGTAAAACAATTTACCCAAAATCAAAACCTATATAGAATATACCAAAAATATTACTTAGCATGCTTCTTTAGTTTAATTAGAACAACATCACTGATTTGTATCTCTCTGCTGTAAATATCAATCTGCCTCTGTTGATCTCTAGGTAGGAACGTTACAGATATCTCCCACAGAGATGCACCAGATCTTAAATGCTTTGGGTTAAGGTTTATGTTGGGCCTAATCTTTAGGGTACTGAACTGTTCATTCTAATATTAAAGAAACGTATAATGAGATTTAGGCTGCTCCTGCTTGATTTCAACAAGCAAATGTGCCACAGAACCTCTTGTAAGATCATCCGGTATTCAGCAGAATCCTAATGAGTATATACACACATTATATATACACATATATAGTGTGGAGCATCCTTATAATGTCACACTGACTACTCCATTTGCCTGTCCACATCCTAAATAATATATGATTGTGCTGCCACTATATTAACATAGGATATGTATTTAAGTAGATGAAGTTGCTGATTCTCAAGGCAATGTGCTAATGAGCCTCTCGGACAGAACAAGCTGTGTACACGACCATAGTGTGCGGTATAACTTAATACAAACTGAGAGCCTGTACGGCTCATCTCTCTCCGAATGAAAATATCATTTTAATCAGATGCCTCTTCCAGAAAAGTACCTCAGCGCTTCTTTGTAAAATCTTTTGGCAAGGTTCCGACGAAATGATATTAGTTTTCAAATGTGAATCTCTTATCGTAAACACCTACCCTAAGACAAAAAAAATTGAAATGCGGAGTTTTTATCATTAAATTATGCGTACATTTTAGTTTTGCTGGAGAAAATGAATGTCTCGAGGTGAATGATAAAAGTCAGGGGAAGCGGCGAACTAGAAAATTCTAAATGGCGGAATGTGAAGAGGACGCAGATAGTTCTCAATCTCCAGGACGGTAATTACTTCTCGGTGTCGTCACACAATCAAGGAGCCCATTATCATCTTAATAATTTGCCTCTAAATGTATCTGCAGCACATTGCGTTAATGTGCTCTCTGGGTTTTTCCCCTTTCCATCCTGAATTTGCATGCACTGTCATTCCTACACATACAGAGCAGAAAGCCCTGAGAATTAATCCTTGTAACAAGTTGTGAATTCAGCAATACACAATGTCTGTTTGTACAAGAGGAACAGTAGACACAGCCTACACAATAATGAACCTTCACTGAACTAGATGCAAACGTAGAGGCTTGGCGTCACCAGTGTTGGCTAACCTGTGACACTCCAGGTGTTATGAAACTACAAGTCCCAGCATACCCTTCCAGCAATAAGCTGCTATATACTGGCAAAGCATGCTGGGACTTGTAGTTTCACAACACCTGGCGTGTCACAGGTTAGCTAACACTGGTCTAGTTGAAGGATTATATTTGTGGGTCAAGATGGCAATACCTGCTGTTCAACCGATAGATGGTTTTCCACCGTAGTGCACAAACAATATTTAATTTTGTGGGACATAGCTACTAATAGAGACAGGTACATTTGCAGGTAAGCTCACTCTGTGAAGTCCCAATATTTATAATATACCTCTATATAGGGACATTGAAGTGTCCTGAAACATTGTTTCAAACACAGACTTGATGAATACTTGACGTTGGTTTGTTATTGGTAAGTGCTACAGGAATACAATCTATGGTCTAAGTAGAACACTATTATAAATGTTACGGTTTCTGATGACGAACAGGTTATTAATGGCTTACAATAACCTATAATGAGCTTTGGACCTCTAGCTGTTGTGGTACTACAAGTCCCAGCATGGCCTCCCAGCCTTCCCCCTACCAATCCAGAGAGTCAAATGTTTGCCTACAACAATACATCCACCCAGAACAATCACTGAATCTATAAATCCTCCTGTAAGACCCAGGTTCTGTACCAGTTATGTAAAACTACCTACAGTTCCATACCTGCCAACATTTTCCAATCTTGATAAAAAAAAAAATTGAAAAAAGCCCACGACTGATAGGCTCAACCGACTCCCATTTTCATACACACTTCCCAGTAGGCCACCGAAAAACAAAATTGTTTCCAGCATTTCATTTTAATTAAATATTCCTGAAACCCTGACAGATTCAGGAGGATTCTAGTAGTTGTAATGGGGGGGGGGGGAGGGAAGGAATAGATTTACTAAAGCTTTCTAAAAAGGAAAACTGTAGATGTTGCCCATAGCAACCAATCATATTCTAGCTATCATGTTCTAGAATGTACTAGATAAGTGATGGCTAGAATCTGATTGGTTGCTATGGACAACAACTCCAATTTTAACTTTTGGAAGCTTTAGTAAACCTATCCACTAAACTGTCAAATATCACTGGTTAATATGTGAGTATTACAAGCTGCATTTTCCTATTAACTTATATTTTAATGCAAATCATCAGTGTGGTTTGAATTCCTTTTTGAGGGTTTGTTTTTTTTAACCTAGTTTTTATATATTTTAACCCTACTTTCCTCTTGAGCCCAGCACTGCTGTGTGCACTATAAATAGTACACGGTATCATTTTAATATATTATAAATAATAGCAGCTGCACTATTTCAATTTCCTTAAGAACAAAACCTCGCTGTCTCTTCTCTTTGTGCCAATATAAACGTAAATAACGGTTAAGAAATACTAGATTAGGGATTGTCCTAGTTACAGAATTTAATCAAAAGTTTTAGTTTCTTGCATCCCTTTGATGGTGCAACAACTGTGAAATTCTATTTCAAAGCCCTGGCACAGACTACAAGTACATCTTACAGGCTGCAAAACCAATTGTGTTTCTTGACGTATTGTATATAACCAGCAAAACACAATAAAGGAGGACAAAGTTCCTGTGAATATCCTTAAAAAAAAAAAGTTCTTCATAACATCACCAGCGGTCAGATAAAATTCTTCCTATAAATCTAAAAAGTTATCAGACAAAGAAACTACAATTATTAATTTAGTTATTCCAATGGCAGAGTCTTCTGCATACCAACAACGGGCTGGAATCTGAGTCCGACTCGTTATCTTTTATAAATGAAAGCAATGTTCAGAACAGGAGAAGGAGCCCAGTTTTATCTGACACTGGGACAACTTTCAGAACGGTTCACTGGTTGATAAGTGGGGTAACCCAACACCTGTAGTGCAGCACCTTCCTTGGGTTAGGACTGTCATATAGGAATTAATACTGTATTGTATAAGCGCCAGAGGTGCTCAAACCCAGTCGTCAAACGCTCCCAACAGGTCATGAATCCGGACAGGTCGGGTAATTACTGTGGATGACTAAAGAAATCCTGAAAACATGAACTGTCCGTAGCTCTTAGCCCAGAGGTGCTCAAACCCAGTTCTTCAGGGATCAAAAGACAATGATTATTACAATGTTAAGTCTAACAGATCATAACCCCAAAGTTCCTTGGCCTGGGTTTGTTCGTGAAAGACCCCGGTCGCTTCACTATAATCTAGACAAATGAAGCCTGAATTACATATTTTATAAGGAGCCAGCAAATGGCACTGGCACAAAGCTTGGAGCTCAAAGTCGGTTCGGAGGAAAGTAAATATATATTTTCCCTCTCATCTCACGTACTGATTTTATGCACAGACTTCATTATATGACATCTTTTTTAATAGTATACAGCACACCAGCATAGTTAATAAGTATTTACATGAAGAAGTCAGGAAATCTAAGACAATATCATCCTATATATTGCTTTTACACATTTACTCCTCATAATACTCAATGTGTGCTACTTTCCAGAATTGGTCACCAATTAGTTACATCAATTTACTTGTTATTATTTATAAAACACAGACATTTGTAAGGTAATAGTTACTAGTATTTATTGTGCAGTGAGAATTTCAAAGTATTCTGTGCACTCAGATTTTTTTTTATTTTTTTTTTATCATTTCTACATTAAGGGTCTGATTAAACCTGGGTGGAAATTTGTGCTGACATAAGACATACTGCAAAAAGCGTAAATGCAATTTTATTTTGCACGTGGTGCAAAATTACTGCAGGTTTATATTTACGCTTTTGATTTAGAGTAGAGCCCCCTCCCAACTCTAAATCTGTCCGCACATTTTAAGAGAGGTACTATGTCGGATCAGAACAGGTTGTCAAGTGTTTTTAAAACAATGTACAGCAAAATAAGTATCCTTTAGATTACTTACTGTAATAACAGACTTCTAAGTAACAGTTTAAGCCTTGTATGCAGCAAGGGCAGGTAAATCCTTCATCGTGCCTTCTGGGGGAAAATGTATCAAGCTGCGAGTTTTCTGTGGGATTGAAATAGTGGAGATGTTGCCTATAGCAACCAATCAGATTCTAGCTGTCATTTTGTAGACTACTAAATAAATGACAGCTAGAATCTGATTGGTTGCTATAGGCAACATCTCCACTTTTGCAAACCCGCCAGACACTTGCAGCTTGATACATTTACGCCCCCTGGATTTTAGACGGTTGCATTTACATCCAGAATTGAGAAGAATTAAGATAATATCCAAGTTTCACAAAAATATTTCCATCTCCCCCAGAAAATAAATGAGTTTCCACCTTCAGACGATTTAAAGGTATTTGCTTCTACTTTTCCTGCTGCAACTTATACTATGTGAATTGCTTTATTCTTACTAGTTTCCTTGCAGGCAGACAGAGCCCCTGGATACAATTGTATCGAACACAGAGAGCACAGCGGCCCTGTGTCGTATTCATGGGACAATGACAATAAACTTCTCTACCTAGTAATAAAATCATGGCAAAACAAAATACAGAATAAAAAATAAATAAAAAACAGCTGTGCATTTAGTAAAAGCTGCAGGAAGGTACTTCTAAGCCAATACATTAAAGTCCTTTGCAAGGTAGACAAACTTTAATTTATGGGAGTAGAGCATCCTAAAATGATACACAGCCCCCTACCCTCGCATTACACAGACTGGATACACAACCCAGTAATAATGTTATATCATAGAAATAATACAAGCACAGTACATAAGATAGAGTGAAAATCTATATTGAATTCCCTTCTGGAACGTCCGTAGTAACCACTTTCGCACTGCAGGTGTTGGGTTACCCCACTTGGCATCAGTGCGGCCCGGTGATGTGGGAACAGCGCGGGAATCGAGCGCACTGCGAGTATTTGCTGTGAACGTCTCTCAAACAGGTGAGAAGCCTTAAACACAGCCAATCTCTTTCATGATGATTCCCTCAGGAGCAGACACGTATTCCCTTTCACAAAACGAATGCTATTCACAGCCATTACAGCCACAGAAAGAGGCGCTTTCATCCCATTATTAGCAGGATGTTCCTCTATGATGTGCACAGAGATCCACTTCACCTCCTTTCCCGTATACAAAGGTAATCCCTCGCTTCAGAACACAGCCATTCTGACACTGAAACACAAACACGTCTAGGAACAGAGAACCGGGGTGGTAAGATCTCCGCTCCCCAGAGATACATGACTAGGAAATGTTCCAGTGAATATTTGTATTCCTTTTGGCACATTTACTAAACATTAGCTCTTCCTGGTTAACCCTATATGTAGTGTGGATACAACTCCTGTGATGCTGGTTTATTGTAAGGCCCAATCACTGAGCATTCATACTGCCCATGCAAAGGCTAATCCTTGATACAATGTATCTGTGACCTCAGACAACTTTGCCTCTGGGGCTGTGATGTCACAGTGCCAGGGTTATAAATATAGTTGCCCTCATGAGTGTGATTGTCTTTGTGCAGATTACAGATGCGTAATCTTATATTAAACGCATAACACACTATTATCATTACTACAATATTATTTACACCTTTTATAAGTCATGTTGTTTCACACAACTGTACAGTGTGACAGTCACATGGGTATTGTAACGAATCACAGACCCCCTGTAGGTAATCAGGATATTGCAAGACTGTGGCCAGAAGCTTTTGTATGGCCACAGGACACAGTGCACACTGCCCCTTATGCCATTTACTTATATAATACCTGACATCACAACCACCTGATAATAACACACAACATAACTATTGTCAGGTTTATAATAATGGAAGGTTTTCAGTGTTTCCACGTACAAACACAATATGAGCTTAACTGATGGCAAAAATATCACTCAGCTAAATCTACATAACTGGGCTTAGTACAGTGCAAACAAATCCGTCCTGTGTACTACGCCAACTAATGCAGCAGGGACTCGGTGCTAAACAGATGTCTAGGGATCCAGCATGCAAAGAAACGTTGTACACAACACATGTGATACCTCCATAGACCTCTACTCTGAGTATAGCAGAATGTAGACAATGCAGCTCAAGCTACTACATATAGTCTAAGACGATACAAACCCCAGCTATGGCACAACAAACAGACCCAGCTACCTGCAAAGGTGCTCCTGCACTGCAGAGCGCCACTCGAGGAAATCTCGTTCCTATCCCGATTTCCTCCACTATAAATTCATCCTTTTTACTTACAGCGCTGCCCTTTCAATTACCAAACAAACATTCTTCCAATCTCTAATATTCACCCAGTCTTCTAACCCCTTGTCGCCTCTTTGCCACCTTCAACTCACTTCTCTGCCACCTGCACCTCCTCCTCGCTCATGGTTTTGCCACCTATTTCAAAGACAAAATTGACACCATTCAACAAGATATTGCCTCATGTCAAATTCCACGCAGTCTACCCGCTTGTACCTACACTCCCCGATCTACCCTTAATTCACTTAAATAACACTATTCACACTAATGTACCCTCACAGCTGTCCCAATTTCCACTCTGAGCCACACTCGCTCCTCTTGTTTCAGCTGTGCCCTCCCCCACTTAGAATGTAAGATCTCTAATGAGCAGGGTCCTCCATACCCTTTGTTTTGGCTCTTCTTGTTTTACGTATGTCCTGTTTTATGTATGTCCTTGTTTTCCCTACTGTACGGCGCTGCGGAGCACTGTGGCGCCTTACAAAGCTATGATAATTATAATAATAGTGTTTTTTCTGCAGTACCGTGCAGTGCAAAGTACATTAACACATCAAACATGACCACATGTTAGGATAGAAGCATGAGGGCCATGTTAGACTACAAGTAAAAAAAATATACAAAATCCATCTGGTTACACCCTTCACTACCTAACAGCTCTGTTATCTATTGGCCATATGTGTACAATTTCTGCAGTAGTAATTTCCCCATAATTCCCACTTCTTGTGAGAAAGTATCAGACGCAGTGACCTTCCGCCCTCCCAATCACTAATCTATTTACTTATTGCCAGATTGTAACGCTGCAAATTACAACCATCCCACGTGGCTGTTAATCACTGACCAATCTAGAAACATTACCTAGAAACTCCTCCCTGAGTCCATTAATTCCTCAGAAATGTGCTTTGCATCGTCAGTAGAAGTTCTACCTCCTACTATAAATTATTTCTTAAAACGGTTTGACTTGCTAGGACCTCACTGGAAACTGCACTGAGTGCACAGCGCAAAAGGCCATGCGTCGAAGTGAAATCGTGGTACTCTCCTCTCTGGGGAGACGACTCCACAAACTAGAAGTGGTTCTGTTTCCAGGGAGGAGGAAGACTCTGCAGAGGGGCAAAAGTGCGAATCCCACCTCTTATCACTATTGTACTGGTGCGCCTACTCAGATAAAACACCCTCACTCCACCCTCTGCCAGGGCCGCCATCTTATTCCACAAACGGAAGCACACAGCGCCCCTACAAGGTCATTTCTTTGTTGCTGCACTTCTGTGCTCTGTAAATAATGTATTGTTACAGAATTATTATATATACACGAAACACTTTCATTAGTTACAATGTTACAATACAATCATATTGTTACACACATAACTACAGATCACAGAAATACTGTGTGTGCCAATGTCATGTCAACTTAGCTGCAATATTTCCTTCAAGCTGTGCAATATTTACTCAGAAAACAATGTATCTTAGAAGAGAAACACACATATAAGTTCTATACTTTTAAAGTGTTACTTACAATGTGATGAATAAAGGAATTGGGATTCTTTCACGGTATTGTTTATTTATATAGCAACAATCCTATTAAGCAGCGCTGAAGAGAGGATATGTAGTTAGTCACTCACATCTGTCCATACGACAGTGGAGCTTACAATCTAAATACCATAATGCACAAATATTAGGCTCCGGTTTTTTGTCAGAAGCAGATTAACCTACCAGTATGTTTTTGGAGTGTGGACGAAAACCGGAGCACCCACAGGAAACTCACGCAAACAAACCAACTCCACACAGATCAGGCCATGGTCGGAATCAGAACCCAGGACCCCAGCAGTGTGAGACAATGCTAACCACTGTGCCGCCATGCTGCCCTATATAGATAATTCCTTCAATCATGTCTATAAATGTGACAAGCAAGTTTTATTCTGAGATTGAGGATTTCCCATTTCAAATTAAAATGCAGATGTAGTGACCGCAGCTTAGAGAATCTTTATTCTTAAATTATCATCAAAATATATGTTTCTGTAAAATCAATTATAATAATCCGGCTATTTATTGAATTAAAATATGTAATCGTAATAATTCATAGTTTTTATTATTTCAGCATATTGTTTGGACGCTCTATCTATTGGTACTGAAGAAGCAACATCATTAAGAAATATAAAGAAAATAAATATATTATTTTCTACTGCAATAAATCACCAAGTCGAGTTACATTTAGTTTTATCCTGAAAGTGGTATAAACAAACATTAGAGGGTCTATGTAACCAGGCTGCGACAATGTTACTATGATGACCTTTCAGCAGAGAACCTGTGGCTCTTCTTACATGTTCCAGGGCATGCTGGGAGTTGTAGTTTCACCAGGGCCACACGTTGCATGAGCTGCCTTTAAAGTAATGATAGAGCCTGAGGAGGTTGTTAGGGAAACTGCAGGCACAAGAAAAGCTTTGGGGGGCCACACCTGGGCCCCAGGTAGGTAGCCTTGCCTTAGGGCAATACTAAGACACGTTCTAATGCAGCGCAGACTCCTAATTTTGATGAACACTGGGCAATATTCAGATCCCTCATTTGGGAGACGGGTGATTTTGCCCTTACGCTACCATGTTCATTATTAGTGGGCGCTGGCTGAATCTGATGATTCAGAAATTCTGTGAATGACCGAGATAGATCACCTCCATTGTTTTACTGCTCCAGAAAGGTTATCGCTACAAGATGTGAGCTAATTAACTCCTTCCCTCCATTCCGGCCTACAAACATGACCTGTCACTCTCCAGGCTGATGGTGAAACACCAGGCTGTGCACTGTGATTACACACATGTGCATGGTCAGCAGTGCTGGGGGACAACATAACTCCCCCACGAACATCTGACTCCAGACAGCAGCACAGATAGCTAATGATTCTCAGACTGGGGTAGTAGTAGATCCAGGCTTACAAGAAAAAATTAAAAAAACTTGAAACACTCCCAATTCCTCCAAAACAAGAAATCTAACAGGAAATTACTGAGATAGAATTAATGAGCAGTTAAAAAAAATATCTTAAAGTATTTAATTTACTAAATACATTTCTGTGTCTATCTTCCTGTCTTCTGTGTCTTCCACTAACGCCTTTGTATCTTCTGGGATTTTTACTTAATTATTTTGCTTCCCTTGGATATGACACAGCTCTGCTCTATTTCCTGGATACAACGTATCCACCGAGTGTAACAGTAACCGAGGACACGGAACATAAAAGAGCACTGCCTGGATGATATAAAGGCATTGGGGGAAACACAAACGTTATATATTAAGCAACATTTGCGGGAGAGCGTGTAAAAACACATAAAAGCTATCCAAAAGGTGCAAAATCCTTGCCGGTGTATTAACTCCTACCAAACCAGAGAGGGGGCTGTCTAAGACAGAGCCGTGCTCCAACCTCAAATCCAGTCTATAGTGGCATAGGAAACTGCGGGAGACACTGTATCACAGGGCAACATACCAACCAGGGCTTCGGATCCAGATAAGTCGCCTGTATAATATCTGCAGCTGAAAATAACAACGTTTCCCTATTTTCTTTTTTTGTCAGTTAAAAAAAAAACAAACAAACAAAAACGATGTCATTTCGGCAATAAAGAGATTTGCATGTAAATTACAGAGTATGCTGTCAGTAACGTGGTTCTTTGGTTCCTAAGGGTATACAACTCATGAAACAGCCTTCAACACACACAGATATTGGGCTTGTCTCAATATTACACAGAATTATAGCGTAACACTTGTAGCTGTTATTATAACATCATTTCTAGCTGAAACTGCATCTAAATATGACCCTATATTCAGCTCCACCAAATGCAGCTTCACTGGTCACTCATCTGTTACTGCACCCAGTATCATCATTATAGCCTTGCACAGTGCAATCATAATTCAACTCTAACATTGGCATAAACACCTGTGACCTCTTACCCCCTCACATCAGGGGCTGGCTGTCAAATTTTAAACCAGGGGGCGAGACTGGACACAGCAGCCTATTAAGAACATTTTAAATGAACTAAAAAAAATGGGAGGTAGCTCAATGACCCAGACCAAGGTAGCCCACTATGGGTCCGGCCCAGATGCCCCCCTTACCGCCAGCTCAGGCCGCCCCCGTCCTGCCCTCCCTTCACGTAGCCGAACGGTGGTACATAATTGTCACAATTTAAAATAACGGAGGGTTGTTACAGTGAAGTAAATGATGCACCTGTTCCTAAACCTGAGTCATGGACGATTTTTGAGCTTTCCCAAAGTGGGTTGTACTGGGCGCCATTAATTCATTTCCATGATAAAAAATAATAATAATAATTATAAAAAAATTAATAATAAATAAAAAAAAAAATACTTGCGTTAACTATTTTATTTTAATATAGTATTTATAAAAAAAAAATAATGAGATCAAAAAATGTATTATGGTTTAGACTTCTGCTACAAGTTAATTTGTTGATTCTGGCCGTTATGGTAGCATGTAATGAGCAACTTAGAAAAAAAATTGAAGTAGACAAAAGATTTTATGACAATTAAGGTAAGAAAATATAGTACAATCTGCCCTCTAATCCAACATTTTGAAAATTATTGGGTTAGTATCTTGCTTTAGGACTCTAAATCTGCAAATCTAAAAAATATTCTCTATCAAGTTGAGCAAGATTCAAGGCAATATCGCAAAGCATTGGAGTGAAATGGTGGATTCTCCCATTCTCTTCATGCAGAGTTCTTTGATCCATAGATAACTGATCTTATGTATTCTGTCCTCACTTGTCACATTTCAGCTGAAGCTGTCAATACTGATCTATCAGTATCTATTTGAGGTGCAGGACCGAAGGCTCAGACAGTTAACCAGTTCAGTACAAGAAAGCGCCCGTACATAACCCACTAGCTGAAACTATGAAACCTTTGTGATAACGCTACACTGAATATCTATCAATCCTGTGCCGCAGCTTGGAAATAGCACAAGCTAAGCAGTTTCAGATTTACTTACAAAGACTCGCAGTGCTGGGGAGTGGCCAGGTCTATATATCGAAGCACAATTCATGGTCTTGCTTTTAATCAATTGCATGTACAGGGAAATAAAATCTCCAAGGCCATGTTCGGACTCATTAGAGAGACCCTAGATCAGTGCTGCCATTTACATTAAGCGACCCCCATGCTCTAGACCAGACCTGGCCAACCTGTGGCTCCCCAGGTTGTAAAACTACAAGTCCCAGCATGCTGTGCCACTAGATGGCCAGCTAATAGCTGGCCAGGTATGCTGGGACTTGTAGTTTCACAATATGTGGAGAACCACAGCTTGGCCAGTTCTGCTCTAGACCAATAATTAACTTTTTTTGCCTAAACATCATTTTCGCCATAATTACGTAGTCACAAAATCTTGCAAGTCAGTGGGACCAGACATGGACAGCATACCTTTAAGTCACTGTCGGCCTCCAGCTGCTGGAACTGTTAGTCCTTCCAGAGGCTGAAAGAGCACAATGGGACTTGTAGTTCAACATCTGGAACACTACATCATTTCTACCTCTGTTTTAAGATTATTTTGGGGTTAGAAGTGGGATTTTTTGCGGCTCTTCAGGAAAAAGGCTGGAAGCCACAACATTTGGAGCTGCAAGGTGCCTGCTCCTGTGTAGAGGATCCCCAAGCAAGGAGTCAGTTGAGTTTTGAGTCTATTTCAGGTTTGCAGGAAAACCGTACAAGATGTACCTGAACGCATATTTTGTGACATATTTGGGAAACATCAAACGTTCTGCGGTTCCTTAGGACAGGTCAGTAAAGTAATTACCAGCAAATTTTCACTAGACAAAGTAAAGGGAGCTGCAAAAGAGAGATGTGAAGTGTTTATATTTATAGTCGTGCATGGCTCAAGTTTATAGGTCAATGTGATTAGTTTCTATAAGAGGGGTGTGTGTGTGAAACCGACCCCCCTCCCCCCTCAAATTCACTTACATCTTTACTAGTGTAAGTGACTCCAAAACTGCTGGCAACTAGCACTTTCCTTTGTCTATAACATTTGCCAGAAATGTGTTTTATAGACTCTGGAATACAGCACACGTTGCTGGATCTTGGTAAATACCTTTTATATCACAATACATGTTTAAAATTGTGAGATACGTGTGGTGGGAACAGGCTGCTTATCCTGGCCACCTGTTAGCAATAATCTGATGTAAAGTTTATTTCGACACTTCCATTTTTCATGCGGCTAAGTACAAAATAGGCCGTTGTACAGCCATTGACGGACGTGATACAGAGAAAACATAACTTGATGGGAAGAACTTTGGGACCAATCAAGGAAATGGTCCATACATCACAATAAAAGCTAGGCCGGTGAGTAGGTGACCTACTGTGTCTCCAGAACGCGTTTCGGGCTCTTGCCCCATTGTGGTCAGACAGTAAATTTGTCATTATGAAAATATAATTGGTTGGCGCGTTTTCCAGCTGTGCTTTGGGCTCTTTACCTATTTATGACCGTCAGACGGGGGAATTTCAGCCGTGGCATGAAGGAAAGTTTCCTTTTCGTTGTTTACAGTGCAAGAAATTGAGAACAATTGCGGTGGAATATGTTGACACTCCGCCAGGTCTATGAAAGTCTGTGGAGACAGTGTGATCCCTGTGTTTCCTCAATGCCTACCGATTAATCAGACCAGTCTCGCTGTATGGTACGAAAATAGTGTAGCTAGATTAACCCCTACATGGCTAGAGAGTTACACAGCTCAACAGAAAAAAAAAACGGCCCTTGTCCTTATTTTTCTTCCATTGGATTATCATAATTTTTAGAATCCTTATTTTAATTTGACAGTAAATTATGCAGGAAAGACAGTCAGTATCATCCCAGCTGGATATAGATAGGTTCTAGTGTATAGAGAGGCTGACATCACTGTGAAATCATTAGGATACGAGAATCAACCATAATCCTCAAACTCTCTGTCCTAGGTGTTATCATTCACCCATAATTGTCCTTTGTTCCTCAAATCCAATCTCTATCAAAGTCCTGTAACATACATCTATGAAACATCTCCAGAATACACACAAGACTCTGCAACAACTATAATTCCTGCAATCATCATTTCTGGCATTGACTATTGCAATTCCCTCCTTACTGGTCATCCCTGAACCACACTTTCAACCCCTACAATCTATTTAGAATGTAGCATTGAACTTACTGCTGCTCCACTCTTTCAGTCCCTACACAGGTTGCCTGTACTTTACAAAACAATAATAACATAAAATATGTCTAATAACATATAAAGACATTAACAAAACTGCACCAACATCCCTTGTTTCAAATCGATCTCCCAAATTGACCTCTCTGGTCTGCCCAAGATCTGCGTCTCTGGTCCACAATCATAATCTGCTCCCTCGCCGGTTAAAAGACTTATTTTGGGTTGTACCCCACACTTTGTCTGAAGATGTTGCCTGAGGACTCTGATAATCTTATCATATTCCATAGCAGTGGCCTAATAACATTACTGTTAGTTTTGTGAACGGATAAAAATTCTAGTTATGGCATCCCGTTAAAAAAAGTGTTGTTTTATGAGAACATAACTATTTTCAGCAAGTAAAAGTAGAATATTTAATTAAAAGATCAAATATAATATAATAAGAAAGATTGAATACGGTAAACTGTTCAACTTCAATTCTGCCCTGATCTCAATGGGCCCCAGTCATTAAGGCACAGACACAAAAAAAAAAGTTAATTTGCACTGGGCCAAAACCATGTTGCATTGCAGAGGGTGGTAAATTTAAAAAGTGGGGACAGATTTATAGTTGGGGTAGGCCATGTCCTAGATCAACTTTACATTTCAGTGTAAATATAAAGCTATCAAGTATTTGTGTGCTACATGAAAAAACAGCCAGTATTTAACTTATGTGCAAAATAATAAACTAGTTTGCACCCCTTGCATTGCAACATGGTTTAGTCCAGGAGCAAATTTACTCCTGTTTTTTCTGCTTTTCTTGTCTTAATGAATTAGGCTCAACGATGGCAGTTGACATATGCAGGAGTTAGTTAGTTATATTAACCAATAAATTAGTTATTACAATCATATTACAGAGGTAAGCACACTGGGGACATTTAGGTGTAAGCCATAGTGACAGATTCTGTAACTTTTGTATAACAATTATAAAATGAAAGCAAATGTCTGATTGGTCGGTATGGGCTACAATGTTGCAAATTTTCTTGTTTCTACAGTTGATGGTTAACTACAATTCCCAGCATTCCTAAGACTTATGCAACCACAAACTGTCAGGACATTCTGGGATTTATAGTTCCACAGCTTACCTCTGTTATACTATATAAATATGTATGTTTGTGTGTATATATATATATATATATATATATATATATGTGTGTGTATTAGTCTAGGGGCATTCCAATGAAGTGTACGAAGTAGTAAAAATATGTTTTGCTTCAATACATTCTGCAGAGAATACCGTCGGTTCAGACGTGTAACAAAAAAAATCACATAAAGTCAAATAAGGCACTCCGACCCGCCATTGTGCAACTGTCTCCAGTGTTTGCTCTTCTACTTAATACGTAGTCTAATATCTTACATGGCACTGAACCAGCCTGGATTAAGCTGAAAGAACTTGGGCAGCTGCCTAGGGTCCTTGAACGTTTGGGGGCATCCGGGCAGGATTACTGGCGAATCTTCGGCCAGTGTGCGGTAAATAAATCTCACTCTCACATATTTGAGATAAAAACATAAGACTTCCTTGAAATTAACCCCTTATTCCCCCAAAGCTTTAATATGTCTTAGACAATGGGGAAACAATACCTTCTTTCCAGGAAAATATCAGGACAGTTTTGTTTACACTGAAAAGTAATTCAGCATTTGTTCTGTGCAGATTGCCATATTTTTGCGAATGTCTGACCCACGTCGGCAGCTTTGGTCACTAATCAATTAGACTTTTGTTATTCCTACGGCCTGTTTATACATCACACAGACAATCTAAGCAAAGCATTTCAGTCTCAAATTGTGAGATCATCATGGCAGCTGCCAGTAAGAAAAGGCTGACACGGCAGCAGATTGAGAAATAACTAATTACATCCATTTATCACTGTAACATGTACAAATAGATGCCCAAGTCATTGTATATTCTAAACAGCAGCTATCAGTTGCTCCACAAAGTTACAGGTACAAGCTGGCACAGACTTGTGTCTTCACAAGATTTACATGGTTACACAATGACAAAAGCGGAACGCAGCGGCATAAACAGATACACTGACAAAGAGTCTTTAAGCTGAAACAATAAATAAAAAAAACATTAGACACTGTTCTATAGTTGTATAGATATAACGCTATGTACTCCATAACCATCTCCAAATAAAATGTACAACAACAAGGGCAGAACTTTACATGCCTTCTCCAAATGCTGCACACTCTATGTTGCTCAGTATAATGTATTTAAATGGTATCTGTCTTTTTATAACACGTATTCAGTACTATGGAAAACCAGGCTCTAAGTTCCCACCAGCTCTATCCTAGATATTATTTGTCACAGGGTATGGACAACAAATGCAGCAGAGAACTTTCATTTTTCTTTGTTGAAATGCGTTAGCGATTATTCACCCAACCCACACACACCAAGATTAATGATGGAGAAATGTAGTAGTCCTGTCACACTCAGACATACACAACGCTATCTGGGGGGAGTCGCTGCAATTTGTCAGGTCCTATTTTCTTACAATTATACTAACTCTCGGGAAACTACACAGCTTCACTTCCCCCCCAAAATCAGTAACACGTGTGTTACAGCCATGAAGTCATCCAAAGCAATACATTAGTTTTGGCGGGGATGGTTTTATGACATAACAATTGTCTGTCCAAGGTTCGTGTCTATGAATGAATCCACTGTACTCAATCATTTTTATCCATATCTGATTTAAACATCCGTTTAGCATGTGGATGCCTGAATAAAAACTGGAAAGGCAAGAAAATCCCAAAGACTGTAAGAATCATTCAAACACATTTTAGCTTTTTGTGGACATGGTTCGGCTGCTGATCGTGACTTTTTTTTCTTCTCAGTTGTTAGTAAAATCATTGTAGAGAACACATTGGTCGGAAAAATCTGTAGTGTGTACCCAGCCTTACAAATACAACTCTAGCAACCTTCAATTTCTAAAACGATGTATAGTGCTGCATAATATGTTGTGTTTATAAATTAACAATTAATACTACAGGGTGGCGCAGTAGGTAGGTGCGTCACAGTGCTGGGACCTTGTCTTTCATTTCGACCAGGGCATTAATAATATCGTTTTAGTTATAAAGCACAAATTATATTACACTGCACTGTACAGAGAATATGTAGTTATTCACATCAGTCTTTGCCCCATTGAAGCTTACAATCTAAATTCCCTAACACACACACACACGGGGGACATTTGTCAGAATCCAATTAACCTACTGCTATGTTTTTGGAGTGTGGGAGGAAACCGGAGCACCCGGAGGAATTCCAGGCAAACACAGGGTAAACATACAAACTCCACACAGCTAGGTCCCTGGTCGGAATTTATCTCATGACCCCAGAGCTGTGAGGCAGCAATGCTAACCACTGTGGCACAGTCCAAAAATAGTTCAGTTAGTTAATGTTATTGCGTGCCTGTTAGAGAATTTAGATTGCAAGCTCCACTGGACAGGGAATAAGGCGGGTTATAAAACTTTCTCTATACAGCACTGCATAACATGTTGGCATCATAACTGAAGGCTAATATAATACATCATTAAATGTCTGAACATTATAAAGGGTGGAGTCACTTTGTGGGCATCTCTCAGCCAAATCACCTAACTAGGAACTAGTGACATCATTGAGATACGAAGTACAAAGTGCAGGCTCATGAAACAATTCCGAGACATGGAATTTACTTGAGTATTCTGGATAGAGAGGCAGAAATAATGGTGAAATACTAGCGGTCCGTTCTCTCAAGCCCACGATCCAAAGAGTGGGAGGAAAGACAAATACTGAGTTATATTAGTTTACAAAACATTAACATGCTCCATGATATAGATGGCTCTGTGTACAATGTCTACATGTGTTGCTGGAGAATGTAAGCTGAGCTAGATGTCGTGTCAATGACCCTAAACATTCAAGTGGAAGTGTATGCATATCCCAACACATTCATGTCAGCACTAAACACACTACGTGACAACATTAACTCTTTCACAGTTCAGATGGCTGATAACAAAGTGGTTTTATACAAGGGGTAGTGGGGGGGGGGAGGGGGGAAGAGGACAAAAAACAAATATCTTTTCTCTAACCAATATGCAAAGGATCACTTAGTCAAGAGTCTATCAGTAAACTAGTGAGGTGTGAGGCATGTTGTTTACTTATCAAGAATTCACAAGGGACCAATGAGTGATCAATATTGGTCACGTGACTCAATTATATGTTGCTGGTTCCTAGTAAATGTATAGGCTAAAAATGGCTGCCTTCGCCCACACGACCGGTACACTCAGTATCAATACTAGAGAAAGAGAAACAATAATATATACGTTAGGACATTCTATTGTCTCTCTTGGGATATACTGGGGATATAAAACCACAACTTGGAATGCTCTTTAACATTATATAATGTTCTGTTAATATATGTATAAAGTCTTGAAAATAATTGGTGAGTTATGAAAACTTATGTATAATAATTCACCCCCCCCCCCCCCCCAACACCCTATTGTTTTTAGACGGATATTAGAAGAGACCCCGGACAGTGTGCTTTTATATTGTCTATACATACAAAAGTCATTTATATAGCCATATAAAAGTATAGTAGGGAGTGCACTATCCCATATATAAAATTATAAGAGCATTATAATAGTATTTTCTATAATAATTACATAGACACGGTAGAGTTATAAAAATTCACATTTCTTTTTTATGTACATGGAGAAGTATAGACACGCGGTGCACACGGAGAGGTATACACACGCGGTACACACGGAGAGGTATACACACGCGGTACACACGGAGAGGTATAGACACGTGGAATTGAAGGTGCATATGTAGGTAACTAAGTATATGCATGATCCATTTATTATGTGTTTCTGGAAAGCAGAATTTTTGGCGGATTTATGAGACACAGGAAAACAATGGTATTTGTCCTCTTCTCTGTGATTGTTGATACAGGTGTGGATGGGATCATGCTGGTAATGACTGTGAGGACGGTGAAGTTGGAGGAGGATTGGTGTAGAGTGATATGAATTATTCTGCTTTCCCATCCAGATGTATACACACCGGAAGCCTCACTAACATAGTCCACCAGTATCAGAACTTCTGAAACACACGGGCTGTCCTGGACATAGCAAATACAACTGTTCCCCGGTAACAGGAATGACATGTACTGTCTAGTAATCAGGGAATACACAGACTCTCCATGTATAGCCGACATAAGTCATAGGCAACCTGATACACTTCAGGGGCCACATGGGTGGGTCTCTAATCTTCAAAAGGGCCACACTTTACCCTTAATTACAGTAATAAGTTAAAATAAAATATTTAATCAAAGAAACACCTAATGTGATAATATATCAACAGTATTTTAAACAAGTGTTACTGGGTATAACAAAGAAATATGACAATAAAGCAGAAATAAGCCAGGGGCCACTGGTGAGTGCTTGAAGGGCCACATGTTGCCTATCGCTGGTATATCTCCAGAAAAAAACAAATATAGGGTCTCACACAAGAAATTTTAATACATGGAGTCTTGAAAAAATGGGGATAAAAGGAGCTCGCAAAAAAACCCACTAATTACATAGGTACTAGAAAATACGGGGATTTATGGGCACCGTCTAGAGACCACCAGATACAGGGGACTCTCTAAAAGATGGGCATACATAGACCCTCTAGAAGACGGGGGTACACAGGGGCTCTCTACACCACGCAGGCTCTCTCAGAATCTGAACACGAGGACTCACCAGAAAGGTTGAATCAAAGTTCCTTCAACTTTCATTTAATGGAATTCCAGAGTGGAGATAGAAGCCCGGGGGCGACTTATTGCAAAGTATGCGGGAGATTTGTGACAGGACGTTAAAACTTCATGTCAAGCCTTTCATGCAAACAATAAATATTACTTCTGCTCATAATCAGAATTTTTCTCCAGCTTCGTCTTTGAATGTTGAACCTTTTTCAATTAATTAAAAACTATGCACTGTAGAGTGCATATTTTATCAGCTCTCCGCTGCTTAAGTGTCTAGAACAGACCAGGCAGATTTTCTTTCTTCTATTTTTTTTTTCCAGGCAACCCAGAGTAAGTACTTGCAAGGGTCATATCTTTTTAATTATCTTTTCTCTCTTTGATTAATTATTCCGTCTGACAATAGCGGGTTTCTAATGCTATTCACCTGCCTCTGATGATTGACAACTTTTCTGTCTGATTCAAAGCAAACAGCTGCTGCCACGAATGCCTAGCAACGGGACTGTGATGGATGAGCCCCTAAGATGGATGGATGTAATAAATCATGTCTCCGGCTATAAAACTGGGGGATAAGAACACAAGAGAACAAAAACAAAACAAGGTTTCTTCCCATGAGTCGACCCAGCACCCTCCCCAATTACACCTGAAATGGACTTTGTCTCCTAGATGACAAAGTTTCCTACTCGAAGGGGAAATGGCGCAGAGTCGTTGGCGTCTCTATGAATCTGTAACAGGTACGAGAAGCTGATCTTCCCCGGCTGCTTCTATAGACTACAGACAGGTCTGGGGTTATATTGCACAGGAGAAGAGAACTACCGTGTGTGTGTGCAGGCCCTGGCTGCTTAATGCGCCACAATGTGGGCAAAATACAGTACAACTTTTTTAAAAGAAATCTGAAATATTACATATAAAACCTTATACACCAGCCTAAAAAAAGTAAAGGTCATATATCACTTTCTTATAACATTTTGAAAAAAATACTTTCATGTTAGCTGGATGAAACATAGTTGAGTTTTTCCTAGATATGTCAGTCACAACACCCTAAATTAGTAACTGTGCATCTCTCAAGTCTATCCATCACCATCTCCTCCATCATCTTTACTGGGCCAATGGCCATCTATCCAATACCATCCCTCCAAAATCTTTACTGAACATCCCATCTTTTCAACACCGGCTCCTCCATCATCTTTACCGGGCCAATGACCAACTATCCAATATCGTGACATCCACTATCTTTAGTAGGAAGTTGCCCATCTATCCAACACTGCCTCCCCCATTATCTATAGTGGGCCGATGCTCATCTATTGAACCCAGTCCACTCCATTATCTTTGCTGGGCTATGGATCATCGATTCAACTCCACATCCTCTATGAAGCGGTCGGTCAAAATCGAAGTGGAAAATCAAATTTAAAAAAATAAGTAAAATCAACATCTAACCATTTCTACCCTGCCCCCAGAACAGTGTTGCTTTAGCTACGGTACTATTTACTCTTACGGCGAATACGGCTCTGGTGTTAGTGAGCCTTCCACTCAGCTAAGTGGAGATTGTGTGGGTTAGATAACCACCATGGTGAGTTTACTGGAGGATTTAGGCTGATGGAACCGCAACATACTTTCAGGATTAAAATAAAACTGCAATAGCTCGTAAATCACTTAAAGCTCCTCACTTTTTCCCCGGACAGTCATAGCTTTTTGCCAGAAAAATGCTGACCAATTAATAAAATATCAGGATGGACATACTTGTAGTGACATCTACCCACATAAAGAGATTTATATGCTCTCGACAACATTTTGCTTGAAACTATAATAAAACGTTCGTTCTCTTGTACGAACACCAAAATATTTAAGCGATGAGCACATGGGATTGAAGCTCAGTGGGATGATTACTGGACTAAGGAGGACGGGTACAAGAGTATGCAGTTGTCTGCATTTTGTGGCGTGACTGACGGGCCATCGCTCAACCCATTTAAAAAGCAGTTGCTGGAAACATGGAAGTTGAGATATATTTCGGAGCTATGCAGCTGAATTTCACTGGTGTGCAGAGTGCCAGGAGATGTAATAATGTCTATTGTTATGTAATTATTTTACAGACACAGCGGAGACAGACAAGTAATGAAGTACGCGCTCTGTAGACAATATGTAAAAACAACGTTCTTTAAAAAACACGCACACACAAAAAAAAGACAGATACTTCCAACACATGTAAACAGGAGAGGATCACTGTCCATTACAGGAAATGTTCTGCACAGGTTGAAATATGCATCATGCAAAAGCAACATATGTCTCATTAAAGAATGTTTTTTCCCCCAAACACAAACGTAGGACAACAAAATCCAATGTTATTAGACAGAGGTAAAGATTTAGGACTTCCGTAGGTAGAAGGTCAATTGGGGATTTTCATGAAAACTTTAAATGTATAAAACTTGATTAATAAATAGTATCAACAGATTTCAAAGCGTTAAACAACAAGTAAATGTGACCAGATGGTGGTGAAGTTACAACTAAAGGAATACAATAAGTGTTATATGTTTGTATATATATTTTTAGTGGAGTTACACTAAAGCTTGTGGAGAACATTGTAAACGTGGCAGGACTATAATCCGAATGAACACACTCAAACAGACGCCAGGCCGGCACAGGACCGGTTCACAAGGTGTGGTTTGCCACTGGGGCCCGCCACATGTGGGCAGAGGGCAATTTAATAATCAGCCCTGCGAAACGGGCATTTGTGGAAATGTGAAGATAAATAGCAGCTTCAAAAAAGCAAATAAATACAAACAAAACAGATGTGTACCCCTCCCCCCAAGAGTAACTAGAGTGTAGGAGGAACCCCCCCACTGAAAGAGTTAACACATCAAAAATCTTTATCAAGAGCAATATAATCACCACCACCTGGATTGTTAACAACTCTGTAATACATGTAACATGCCGAAACGCGAGGAACGACAAAACAGATTTTTTCTTGACTTTTTATGAATATAAAAAACGTATTGAAAAGTATTATATGTTTGGTAAATACATTTACCCCATAAATATAAACAAGCAAATGATGCTCAAGACAAAAAAATAAACAGTTATGATCACAATTCGACCAATTATCACACACGAAACGACGCACAGTCCCCAAATACCGTCCCCAAAAACTAGATGTCACTACCTATAAGAGAGATATCCAAACCCAAAACAGGAGAGAGGGAAAAAAATGGACATTATCTTTTATGTTAATATGATCTCATATTAGTTTTTGGCAATACAACCAAATGGGAATGTTAGTGTCTATGTGAATCATACTGAATACAATATAATTCAGTGTATATTTATATATATACAAACACACACACACACACACACACACACACAACTATACATACTCAGTGGTCGAAATGGGGATGTATACGGTGGTATGCCATACAGCCACATACATACAGACATACATGTATCTCTCTCCCTCTCTCTCTCTATATATATATATATATATATATATATATATATATATATATATATATATATATATACATATACATACACATATACAGGGGCGCACGGAGGATTGTCGGGGGGGGTTCTCCCCGCCGACCCGAAAAAAAAAAACCGAGAGAGCTGCATGCCAGCGCTGTCCTAAACAGCAGCCACGGCGCTGTCTAAGAAGCGTCTGCTTCTTTGACAGTGCCGCGGCTGCTGTATAGGACAGTGGTCACTTAGTTAGCGCAGGGGCGGGTTTCTAGAGACTCAGACCCCCCCTGCGTGCGCCACTGATATATATATATATATATATATATATATATACACACATACACACACACGCACACATATACATAGCTCAATACTTTTAGTGTAAGGAAAGGCTGAGGTTTACTATGTACTTACATACACACATATGTACACACAGTGGAGGAAGTGGGGGGTATACGGGGGCATGTCACACCACTTCTCCTCCTATCCTCATTACCATGCTATCAGATTCCAATCCCTTACATTTCCCATGCAGCCACTTCTAAATTTCCACTTCAACCACTGTATAAACATATATCTATCTATTTCAATGTACAAGAATATCACATCCAGGTGATGTCATCACAGGTCTACAAACCACAATGTTATTGTCAGTAAACAGTTAAAGTTTGAATTTAAAGCCCCAAACATGTGACAAAGTTTCCACCAAACACAACTACAGTAACAAAGTGATCACTTCCTCATTCTAAATCTGTTACTTCAAAAGAATTACAACTATTTTCTTAACCGCTTCATATTACAGACTTAGTCCACTTTAACTAAAACCCTAATAGTAGAGAAGGTGGTTTACGTAGGCACAGGCTCCTTGTTTTCTTCCCAACTGCAATAAACCCCCCACTATATTAACACTTTAGTAGTGGTAAAGTATTCTCATAATGACTGGTAAACAATAAAGGCAGCTCAAACCCATCCATCAACTCCAGAAAGATCGAGGCCTTTTCTTCAGGCCCCTGCTCCTCCACCTCTCAAGTTACTGATGTACACAGCAAGTCTAAATAATATTCAAAATGATAAATTGGCATGACAAGTCTGATATCCATCATCAATCTTTCTCAAAACACATCCATCTTCTGCCATCTTTGGATCCTGTGAAACCTAGGAGTTCACTGAATCATGTGCGCAACCCCCAGCGAAGCAGACTGAACGATGAGTGAGTGTCAAAAACATTCTTAAAAAACTCTTTAAAAGAAACCAAACAAACAAAAATATTAAAAAAAAAAAAAGAAAAAAAGTTTGGAGTAAAGTTGAAAGACTGGATTTAACCCATAAGGGACCTTGTTTAATCATAGCATCAAACCGTCTCTCCCTCTCCCCTCTACTTCCCTCTTAGAGGCTGCAGTGCTCTTCCTGAAACATTGTACTAAAGGGGAACAGACAGGAGGACGCAGAACAGCGCTATTTCCTCCCTTGTTGTCTGGCAGGGACCCATTTGATAAATGACACATGTCATGCTGTCAAGAGCAAAGAGTGGGTCAGTGATATATGGCTCAGCAGAAACGGAAATCGACTGTTTGGCGTATTGGAGCTTTCTGTCCCCACCAGGATTCAAGTCAGAAAATTGAATCTGCAACATTTTAGGGCAGCCGAACGACTCGTCCTTTATCCGCTCTGTGCCCTTCACATTTATATATTAAAAAGAGAGAAAGAAAAAATTGAACGACTACTCGTGTCGGACGGCTGTCAAGTCTCCAACGGTTCTTTGGAATAGGAGTGAAATCTGAGGGG
The DNA here is from genome assembly GCF_038048845.1 of Mixophyes fleayi. NCBI lineage: Eukaryota > Metazoa > Chordata > Amphibia > Anura > Limnodynastidae > Mixophyes > Mixophyes fleayi. The sequence goes on from NC_134411.1 coordinate 97,750,683, forward strand.
TGGTGGCACAGGAGGAGGCAACGATGGTTAAAGGTGGCACGGTGGGGTCTGCTCCCCGGTGCATACTACAACGACTAAGGCAGAAAAAAACAACAACACACACACAAAAAAAAAAAGCAAGATAAAAAATTAGCATGTATCCAGTAAACGTCCTGCAGCTTGAGATCTGCATAGTAAATTTTAAAAGACAAAAAAAAAACAAAAAAAAAAAAATGTGCAAGACAGACAGGAGCGTTCCCCCTCCCCCCCCTCTCTTTCATTAGCTCACTGGCAGGGTGGCACTTGTGAACCTCATTACCGAAAGAGGATTTATGAAGCTGAACCCAATGGCAAAGGAAAGGCATCTGTCAATAATTGTAGGGAGCTGCAGTCACAGCTTTGAAATCTCATTAAGTATGCACTTATCAGACATAAAGATCAAAAACATTACTCAACTCAGACAGAATCTTATGGAGGAACATTAATTAGCAACAGGGCCTACAGTACGAGGGAGAAAAAAAAAAAAAAAGAGAGAGAGAGAGAGAGACTTCCTCTCACACCTGCCCAACCCACAAACCCAAAGCAACGCTCCCCCTTCTCCTCCCTCCCCTCCCCTCAGACACAAAAAATAATTCCCAGCATCTGAGACTGATCATGTACATGAAACAAGAGGGAGAGAAAAAAAAATCCAGTTCAGACAATCTTGGCGGTGAAAAGAGAAAAGGAAGAAGCTGTCACAGTTGAGAAGGATGTCACTAGTGGTCCTGATTATAAGGGCCTGTACCGTTCCCAGGCCTTTTTATCATCCCTGCCATCAAGAAAAAACAGACTCGGTGTCACAGATGGATGACTGATGGCTGCCAGTCTTAAGCGGCCTCCGCCAGTCATCCGCAGTGCCCCTGCTGTGATTTAGCCCTCCAGCAGCAGCCTTGACCCAGCAGGAAAGGAACTTTTCTGGGCAAAGAGCCCAGGCCCAAAAAAATAAATAAAAAAAATAGATACTGAATATAATAACAACAACGTACCCCCATCTTGTTCCTGTAACATAAAAAAAAAAACGGTAATAGGTTACTTTGGGATAATCTGTTCAGCTGCAGGAAGAGCAGGATGTTTTCATAGTCCACATGCACCAGTCTTATATACACCACACAACTCAGCAATTATATCTAGATATAAATATATACTAGATTGTGAGCTCTTGTGAGCAGGACCCGCGTTTCTCTACGCGTCTAACGGATGTTGCTTTTGCAATTGATATAATGCCCTGCATTTTGTACAGTGCTGCAGGGGTTTTGTCACTATATAAAAACACAATAATACTGTATATAAATATTGCACATATAGTTATTAATGATTATTTGATTATTCACTAATAGTAGTTTGTACCCGGCACTTCACACACAGGACAACTGTGGTGGCACCAGGATGCAGGGCATTGCGATCAATTATAAGATTGGGAATAAATGCATTTATGTTACAATTTGCGTGTAAAGAGACTTAGTAGGGACCATTTACTAGACTTGCATTTAGGTGAAAAATTTGCGCTGAACCCCAGCAGCCAATCAGCAATCAGGTTTTATCTGTCTAGTGCAATCTATACAATGAAAGCAAGTGTCTGATTGGTTCCTGTGGTTTGCTAAATGCAACGTTAGCAATTGAGTCCTTGGTGTAAAAATCTTGTCCCGTTTATTTATAAAGAATCGCTGTGCAGGGAGAAAGACTGAAAAACACATGGATTTAATGCTAAAAAAGACAAAATGAATAAAACGAGACTTATATAATACAGCGCCAGGTGGATTCCAACATTTGGCTACGCCTCTATACATTATAGGCTTCCTTATGAAAATATGGTCTGAAACATAAGGACGATAAATATGTTTCTCATGGGCCCATACGTATATATCTGCAAAACAGACACAGCCACGCTAGAAAGTGTGAAGGACATCTGCTGGGGTAGCAGGCTCCCAAATAAAGCAGCACGTTATGGAATAAAACTCGGCTGACGCGCTGTGCCGGCACTGAAAAGGTTAAGAGCGGTACCGCGCTGAACCCAGAGACGCCAACGGAGGCCCGTAGTCCTAAAGGCCTAAGACCTGCTGCGCACTGATATATGGGAATATTAACACCAACATAGGGAATGACAATAGGAACCAGCTGATACCTTCTGTGTATGATAGATATATAGTGGCCTGTGTGATGTTATGAAGCTCAGATACACAATTACTTTGTCCCTTATGTAATTCATTGTGTTATTAAATAATGTCAGTAAAACTAGTAGTCTTTTTTTTTTTTTCTTACAACGGTCAGTAAAAATAGTTTGAGGGTGGAAGAGCACAATTTCTTTCCAGACTAGAGATAAATGAAGTTGCGTTGAAGGTGCGAGTTGTGTAGGGAAACAGGCGTTACAATGTGCCAACGATACAATTTTGCAGTTCTGCTTCTGATTTCCATACTTTACTGGTAAATTCGCACTTTGCGGAATTTAGAGCCTATGAATAAACGGACGATCCATTCCGAGTCCGGTGTAATTGGGTATTACGTAAAAGACATTAGGTCAAACGTGAACTTTTGCAGTGGAACGAGGAGTATATATTTTTGCAGTGGAGCTGTGAGAATATTCTGTACCAAATTATAGATCAGTTCGGTTCCCCGATTTCTTCTGTTATATAGAGCACAGATAGAGTGTGGCCTACCCATTGCTGGAGTACAACCATCGCAACGTCTAAAGACAACGAAGGATAAACGCTTTCTAACAAGACTAACGAGGGAAAATACAAACATCACACGCGATTTTCCCGTGCAGATAAAAGTTTCACGCATCTTATTTTCAAGTGAGAAATTCTTCCACAGAGTAATCTTTCCCCGTAACAAAGGTTACCTCCAGTGCCTTCAAAATACCAATCACTGCAGGTAATATATAAACGCTACTTGCTCCAAGAACAACTACCTGGCAATTTTGTAATTCAAACCACACAGAAATGCTTATTTGGAGAATTACAAGAGGGTAGATTGCAGTATATTTTTCCATATGCTTTAGAGCCCTATCTGTGCCGGGTGGAACATTGATGTGATTACAGCAATTACATCTTGGAGAATTAATTATAAAATATCACATCATTCCGTGGATTCGTCAGGCAGTAGCAGAGACGAGGAATAAACATATAAAATACAACTTTATTGACTGTCTTAGCGCCATAACGAGAGGTGAATAAAAGCCTAAAAAAAAAAAAAAAAAAAAAAGTAAAAAAATTGCTGCTATGTAGGCAAAAACGACACATATAAAGTCACGTATTACCTGCTATACATATACACCCTAAACCGTTAACTGCTGTCATGTCTGAATAATTAATTGAGCCTGTCTCATTAAAAGAAAATGTGAAAAAGGGGGGAGAACGAAAAAAAAAATCATATAAAAAATAAATATGTTCTTAAATAATGACCACGCTTTATTAATGACCGTAGTTAATGGAGGGGAGAGTTATACATCTTTACTTATGCAAAATAAATTCATCCTGCTTCATTAATATTCATCTATATTCAAATACAATTTTAAAATGGAACAGAGCATTATGATAACCCAACAGCTAATTGTATTCATATTATAATTTACAAAGGAAATACAAGTGTTAAGACACTGGTGCTAGATTATCGTGGCATTACCGGCGACCTGGACTATAGGAATTCCAGAAGAGCTTTTATATTTTATTCTTTTATTCTTGCTTTTTCATGCATAGACGTCTTATTCTAGCTGCTGACTGACAAGCAACCATCTAGGTAACTGGATACAAACTCAAAAAAAACAAACAAACATTTAAATGACTCTGATAACGCGTTACTTAATAGCTTGATGGAATCACGTCTTATGTTAAAGTTGCGTTTTCAGTAAAACGCTGAAAATGCAAAATGTGCTGTGATTTGCCAACAGTTTAATATTTCCACCAAATACTGCTCAACCTGTTTCTCCTTAACAGCTGCTGTAGGTGAAGGAGAAGAAAAAAAAAAAAAAGCAGTCGTAATTAATAACATGTGTCCTGACAGTATGAATTAATAATTTATAATGAAAGAACAAACAAGGAAAAGTTACATTATTGTCAAGACTGGCGCTTTAAATATCGTGGCAAATATGATGGAGGGTGTTCTGGTGGCTGTATAGACTACTCACTGTGCATCATGATATTACATCTCCTATTAATTGTTTACTAAGCAACACTGACTAATTTACTAATTATCTACTTAAATCCTTTAAATGGGAGCAGTTAAACGTCGCTTAAGCAGCCAATTTACCGTGTTTTCCACGTGCTGCAAAATTCTTATTAAGAGTAACAATAATATTTTTTTTAAAAACCTTCCAGAGGGTGTCTCACGTCACCCTCCTTAGGCATGCAAAAAAAAAATTATATATATATATATATATATATATATATATATATATATATATATATATATATACACACACATATACACACACACTACACTTAACGCTCTGTTTTGCATACTTCAGTTTTAGAATTTAAATTCTGTTTCATGGGTGATAATTAAAATCCTTTGAACTGCATGGCACTGTGTTTTTTTTTCTAAATGTTGAAATCAAAGGGACATGAAAAGAATATATGTTGAATTGCTAATGCTTAAGGGGATATCACACACACACATTAAAAAAAAAGGAAAAAATACAAAACTACTATTGTTTGAAGTGGGGGGGGGGGTGGAGGTACGTGTCAAATTAATCTAATGAGTAACAGGAAAAAAAAAAAACATGTTGAGAACTAGAATTAGTCTGTCTGGGCAAAGGACATATAGATATTTAAATGCAGGTACCATGGCAGTTCGTCAAGCCCAGGGATATTTGTCATCTTACCTTATTACATGCATGTGTCAAAGAAATTAATAATGAGAAGCTATTTGGCTTAATTACAGTTCGGAAACAAATCCAAAACTAGAGATAGTCAGTGTTTGGTCCCTTCTCTCGTTCCTTACCCCTAGGTGGGTACAGTGGGATTTACCTGGAGTATGTTTCGGTACTCCAGTGCTCATACAGCCATCCAGGCTTACGTATTAATTAGGACAACGATAAATTACAACCTTTTACAAAAGATCCAGTGTAAAGAGTATCCGCGACACCTTGGGAATTTTTAAACGGCTCAACTGGTGAAGAGGTACGGCCCTGGGTCACGCAATACTACGGCGTCTACACGCGGGTTAATTGTCCAATGTTCATGGCATTTTTGTGAAGCGGCTGGTGTTTGAGAAGCCTACTTTCCACTGGTTAACGCAAAAGGTTAACAACAAGCTAATTACAGTGGCGTTTTCACATAAAGCCAACGGGTCTTACTAACATGGCCTTTCTGAGATACGATAACGCTAATGTCATAGCCACACAGAGCTGTACAAGCAACTCAAAATATATAATATCCCAGTATCCAGGAAGTCATCTGTTCTGCAGTTCATTGAGATCCTGAAATCGGGGCTAAGGGACCACTGTGATCCGCTTAACTCCCCCGGGATGAACTACATTCCCCAGAACCGAATACCAGTCACAATACATTCTAATCACTGTATAAAACAATCTTAAGGAGAAGGAGAAAAAACAAAAAACAAAACAGAAGACAATGCAGACTTGTGAGCCAATTTAAGAAATAACTGCTGATACATCAGCTATTGACTATTTCACTCCTGCTCATAACGCTGAAGGCGAAACACAAAACAAAATGACAACATCAACAAGCAATAAACTGTATTGCGGGAGAAACCACTGAGGAACTAACTGACAGCTGTCAAGCTAATGGGAGAAATGGCAGCTGATTCCAAAAATGTCTGTTGTTTTTCCCTTCCAAACACAGGATATCATTGGAACCTTCCAGGCTTAGGCTCACGGTTTAGCCTGTTTATTTAAATTGCCCTTTTTTTTTTTTTTTCTTTTTTTGGCATTGTTCGTTTTTCTTTGCAGAAAAGAAGCCACGGACATCCATAGCTAATCATTTTGTCAGTCTGCTACTGGTAGGAAATCTCAGCCCCCCAACAAACGGACGTGTGTCACATAATATGCTCCGGGGTATCACTGTAACTACATACATACAAGGGGCTATTTTCTGATTTCGATGTCATTCCCGGGTCGACCAGACTTTGACGTAGTTACAAAATGTCTGTGGATGCTGTACATCCCAACTGACCCCTCTGACCCCCAGTTTTGTTGTGTTATTTTCCCAAAAATCTTGTATCTGCTGAAGCACCCGGGGGTTTGTATTGCAAAATATATATTACAATTTACAAATAAGTAACAATGACTTCTAGTACAAGGATTAAAAAAAATGTATTTAAAAAGGACGGTGAAAATCATTTTGCGATGCTTTTAAAGAATAAAAAGCTAGAGTTTTTGAATAGTGAAATTTGGGCATCTACCAAGACAGAGAAAGTACTCGCATCACGGCCTATTCTGTTTGTTATATAATAAAATATATTCATTTATTAATATAGTGCCACCAATTCTGCATCACAACAATCCCTGTCCCATTGGAGCTTACAGTCTAAATTCCCCAACACACACAGACTAGGGTTAATTTTGTCAGAGACAATTAACCTACCAGTATGTTTTTTGACTGTGCGTGTGTATATCATCATCATTATCATTTATTTATATAGCGCCAACATATTCTGTAGCACTTTACAATTGGGGACAAACACAGTAAACTAATAAACAAACTTGGTAAAACAGACAAAGAGGTGAGAAGGCCCTGCTCGCAAGCTTACAATGTATATATATATATATATTTATATGAAATGCTTCTGTTGCACAAGTTAATAAGGGCCAGATTTTGAGTTTAATATATTTACTATTCAAGGGACACAACCCTACTGAGACCGCAGGTCTGGGAGGTGTAAGTTGCATTTGCAACACAACTATAGTACTATTTCCCCAAAATATTACTTATCAATGCATTTTCTGGTGGAGGGAATGCCCTGTGATTGCATCCACAGCTACATGGAGAACAGCAACACAAAATATGATGCTACTACTGATATGAAGACAATACAAGTTCTACTCAGGAGACAGAACAGGTATTATTAGGGGTTATTGATTAGAGTCCTCCAGCAAGGGTTAAACTGGTGACCTGTGGAACTATCTCTGAGATCTGCAAGGCTGCTTTGCTACTGTTAGTCTGATCCCTATGAAATGATTATCCAGGTACTAAAATCCATTTGTCACCTGCAGCAGAAAATTGAGTTAATGCTCAAGTAAAGCCAAGCAGGACTGTGTAATATCAACTTGATTACATCAAACTAGCTGCAAACCTAATTCTCCTCAATGACACTGCGTGCAGCTTGTCATCTCCAATCATTAAAGCTGTCAGGAATCCATCAGGTTTACAGCTAATTAGGTGAACACTAATGAAGGTGGAAAAACAACTTTTCTTTTCTTTTTTTTTTTAACGGCTGAATGGACCTTTCAGTTTGGGGAAAGAGAAATGTGAAAAAAAAAAAATAATTCTCAAATATTTTTAAGGTTGCTGGAGAAATAGGTTTTACAAGTTACCAGTCAGAATCCTAGTATAAAACAATCAATTTGTCATCATTCTCTGTACGAGACAACCCATCAACCCTACAACTTCTGGCTGCGAAAAAAAAAAAAGGCCAGAGAGGACGGGGGAAATTAGGAGTTTATTTAAGAACGAAACCAACAAGTCTCGCTCATTCCCCATCACGATCCAATCAACAGCATAGAGGGTCCCCCTCCTTTTCCTGCCTAAATAAGTAACAATTCGGTCATTCCCAGCTATATGCATTAGACAGAGGCACTGGGATAAACTACAGCAGTCTATGAGAGGCGCAGAGCACTCAATGCCAGCTTATGATTGACCATTAAGCTATTGATGAATGTGCCTGTCAGGAGAGAGACAATTAAATCAAATATGAAACAAAGTCGTTCTGACGGGTCATTTTGATAGAGTAAAGCCATTCTTGCATCTCGTATTATTTGCGCAGAAGTTGTTTTTTTTTTTAATGCCTTTTAACTAGCCTGATAATTGTAATTGGAAATAAAAAAAACAATAGAGATTATTTTTTTTTGTGTGTTAAATATTGCTAATTATTCTGCATCCTGAATACAAAACAAAACATGAAAGACAAAGAGCAAATATATCTATATATTTAAAGCAGCGTAGTCAGCAGCACCTTGTAAATGTCTGCTCAGGTAAACAGACCTACGCTGGCCAACTGCAGTGTGACTTCCCCACAAATACTGCGCACACACGTTCATTTGTTGTGACGTTAGATTTCAGGTGTAGGACGAGGCTACATCGTTATTTGGAAATGGATTAGCATTACAAATAGCAGATTTATATTTCTGCAGTAACACTATTAGACACAATATATTATTTTACAGTTAAGTATTCCTTTAGCGAAATAAAACAATAAACTGGCTACATGGTACATTTCATTCCTTGCTGTACGAGCACCGTAGAGGCCAAGATTTCTCGAGCAGAGAAAAGTTATTTGGTGCTGGGCTCGTCTGAAACACAGAGCGGGTTCAATGGATACAACTTTACTGTCTAATACACAATACTGGACTGGGGAAATCAATAAACGTTCACACAGGCTGCTACCTTTAAAATATACACACACTAAAGTGTGTGTGTGTTTGTGTGTATGTATATATATATATATATATATATATATATATATATATATATATATATACACATATACATACACACTGCAGCACTCATAGGCCAGAAAGTTGAACCTATGTACCCGTTAGGCTATAGGGGTGTCAATATAATTACCAGATATAGCCCTAGAAACTTAGGAACCATGGAGCTTTGCAATCACTTTTGTGTCCAAGCCTGTGTACGTACAATATTAAACTGTATATCCCAAATAGACTGTACTATACATATAATTTTATAAAAAATTAATCCAGGTAAATAAAAAAAGCATTTGCATTGAACAACAACACTGCTGCAACCCACAACATAAATAATAACCCACAACATATAAGAATAAAAATAATAAACAGAACTAAAAAAAAAAAAAAAGCAAAACACTGAACCGCAGACCATACCTAGCCAGTATATTGATAATAAAATAAATAAACAGCAATGTGACGGTGGTGTGAGCTGATAAATGACAGCCTGCACAATGCCACGGATGCATCCACATGGATCCTGTAATACTCTCACTACGCTGAACCTGCTCCAGCAGGAAGTTACAGGGCAACGGTGACGTCACGGAGCCTGGTGTTACCATGGCAAGTGATTTATTGATGTTTATTGGCAATGAATAGATCAAAGACAGCCTTGTGACAGGCACTCAATCAGTCATCAAATGAAGGATGGCAACGGTCCATAAAATGAAATCCTTTTCCCACTTCACATGTCCTAACTGAACATTATTGCAAAATAATGTTTTGGCTGCCTTCCCCTCCCCTCCTACCTTTATCCACCCCTCCCTCCCCTCTCACCCCCTATAGCCTCAGAAAGAGGAGATTGCTAAATTCTAATAAGAGTTGACATTTGCAACAAGGGCTCAACGTTAATAACAGCCATCCCTGGGAAATTAATATATGGAGTGCCAAATAAGGAGAGAGGAAAAGAAACAGGCAGGGTCAGAGCTTTTGACAAGAAACAGATCTTTTAGGGTTTTTTTTTTCCCACATCTCTAGTTTAGTTTCAAACATAGAAGAAGAACAAAAAAAATCAATAGAAAACTCCATCTTTGCCACCGTGAGATCAATGCTGAATTCTCACTACAAGACCCTTGGGTGAACTTTCTCTGCCCCCTTGTTACCCCACTAACCTTAAATACATCCAGGCACCTCCTCTAAGCAAACAAGCACTGACCCCCACTGAACCCAGAAGTGATTCACAAAATGAGCAATAAAAGTGAAAGAAAGAGAATGGATGCAAGTAACCCCTTCTTCTCTCAACTTTCTCATCCAAGGACATTGTCTCTATCACCTCTTCAGCCATGCAAATTCCCCAACAGATAACCCCACCAGGCTGAGAGGGATGGCACAAGAGAAACACAGCTAAGCCCATTCATTCCATGGAGAATCAATGAAGTGGTTAAGTGATGGGGGTGTAATAATGAAGAAAAGATGGTTAATAGGGGATAATTAGTAACAATATGGCACAGTACATGGAAGAAAGGATTGCAATGCTGAGCCAGTACCTGCAGCCCGTCTAGGCGCTTGCTGCTTCCTCCTCGGCATGCTGCTGCTCACTGTGCCTGCTGTGGCTGGGCTTTTTTTGGGGAGGGGGCAGGAAGAGTTCTTGTGGCCCCACAGATGCTCTGAGCTGATCCACTTCTTGGAGGTTTCATGCACCGACACCACCGCGACAAGCTGCCTGCACACCGCAAGTTTGCAAGAAAACAACACAGAAAATAGATATAAAAATAGATCTGTCTGCACAATGTCGTCCCCAGTTTGGAGCTGAGTGAGGGGGGGGGATGCCCGGGGACACTCTCAAGGCATGGGGAGGGCTGGGGGAGGTGGGGGGGTGCAGCACACAAATAATACACGCTCCCAGCCTGATCCACAGTCCGCGGCTCCAGTCTGAGCTGCAACAGGCAGAGCTTAAAGAGAGAGAGCTGATCGCGTCACTCAAAGTAGTCTGAGAACGGGAAAGCTCCCTCTGCGAGACACACAGCACCCAGTGGGCTGTCACTTTAACTCCTTCCTGGGGGGAGAGCGCTGGGACTGTCACTTTAACTGACCGAGCCCATGCATGAATTAACTGTGTGTGCTCCCATCAGCAGGCACATACTGGGACTGTGTCATCCTAGCAGCATGCAGAAAAGAGGGACTGTCATGATGCCTTACTAGGAGCATGCAGAAAAGAGGGACTGTCACGGAGTCTTACTAGCAGCATGTAGATACAGGGACTGTCACGGAGTCTTACTAGCAGCATGCAGATACAGAGACTGTCACGGAGTTTTACACGAAGCAGGCACAAAAGAGGGATTATCACTGTCTTACCAGGAGCATGCAAAAACAGGGACTGTCACTGGCTGTCTTACTAGGAACATGCAGACAAGAGGGACTGTCGCTGTCTGCTCTAGTAGTAACATGCATAAAATAGGGACTGCCACTGCCTTGCCATACTAGTAGCATGCAGAAAAGAGGGATTGACACTATCTGCCTTCTTAGAAGCATGCAGACACAGGGACTTCCACTGTCTGCCTTACTAATAGCATACAGAAAATAGGGACTGTCACTCTCTGTCTTACTAGGATCATGCAGATTGATACAATACAGGTACTGTCACATTAACTGTGTTGCTGTAATAATAGTCCATTTCCAACAGGAGTAATATATATTCACATGTTCTGCCAGTTACAGTGTATTTGCCCCGAGGTGCAGGCTAGGGCTGGTATTCTAGCACTGACAGTGGAACAAGCTGCATACATATGGATTTACAGAGACAGAGGGACTGTCGGTGATGGCTGTGTACATGCACACAGAAGGACATCACTTTTACATATAGGCAATCGTTGCTGGGAGCGTGTGTCACACACAGACACCGGGTGTAGCTGTCACTTTAACTGTTTCCACCCCGTGCTGCAAGCAGCAGATCCTGGGAAGACACAGTAACTGGTGCCTGTCACACCGACTCTTATCTGTGCTGCTACAAAGAGCCAGTGTCTGACAGTGTACACAGTCGTGTCTGTTTCATTAACTCGTTAAATGCCAACTCACACGCACACACACACATATCCAGCGAATGCTGGAAACCACAAAAGCATGCACAATGTATCACACACAGAAAACCTACAACTACTATCTCTGCTGTAACACAGCTCAAGACTTAGGACATTTATACAGTGTCTGCAGCTGCCATGATGCCCAGCAATGCTGCGCTGCCCCCTTTAATGCTCTGCCGGTCTTCTTATATAGGGGGATACACTGAGACATCAGTGATTAGTAGCTGACAGTCAGCACAGATAGGTCCGGCTCACCATCACTTCATGCCACTGACAGGAGCGGGTAGTGTCACCTTCACCAGCCTATATCTGACCCAGGCATCTCCTAACCAACACGAATCCTAATCCCCATCTCCATAATTAAACACTGCTCAACAGAACTTTCATCAAACTTATTTATTGTATTCAATAATACATAGCTTTTTGTTGTACTCTTCATTTAGTATCTAAGTAACAGCTCTCCAACACCCCCCTGTACTCTGTGTGAGCTCCCAGGACTACATTAATCACAACCGCCTAGAAGGCTTGCAGCAATTTCCCACAATAGACACGCCTCACCTTCTTTTTTAAATTGAGTTAAGTTCAGGCCACTTGCAGTAGAGGCCCTATCCAAACCATGTCTAATCGGCATGACCCCCAACCACACACACTGATACTTCACCCAGCCTGCCCCCTTCTACACTATATCACACACACCATGACCCTTGCATACCCTCAACACTGCCAGTCTGAGGGCCTGAACATTCCAGTAACCCAAATGTGACCGCGGATTTACAAAACAAGCAGCTAATAATACTATTTTCCATTACAAAAAAACAACTCGTACTGTAGGACATAAAATGCTCACATGCCTTACAACTAGAAGACACTCACTTTTTTGGGGGTGGGGGGAAACCATATGTGCAGATGGCTAAACAACTCTTATTCCAGCCTGGCAAATGTTAATGCAGAAGAAATACTTTGGGAAACAAATGTACTTACAAAAAATGTGCTATTGTTCTTGGGGACAGCGGCCAGTCGTATGTTCCACGCACACACACGCAGATCAACGCATGATTGACAGTGCGCACCTTCCTGTCTCCAAGTCAAATCCCAACTTGGCTCAGTGAGAGGGATTCGGAGTTTCAATGGTGGCCCTTTGACTTTCTCCCTGGTGTGCATCAAGGTGTATCAGCTAGCCACAAAACTATGTTGGGGTTGTTGTTATTTTTTGCTGATTTTTTTTTTTTTTTAATGTTAGACTGTGTGTTGCTTATCACTTGTGTCCAAAAAGCACAGGCAGGGTCTCCAACATCTGGAACACCAGATCCTGCAACGCCCTTTTTCTCAAGAGCTGATTACTTTGATGTCCAGGATCAGATGACGCCCAGATGCTGCTGCTCTCTTTAGCTCGATATCTCAGGGAGAAGCTGGATTACTTGAATCCAAGTTCACAAGAAGGGAACCCCAGGCAGAGCTACTGGCGATCGATGCGCTTTGAGCTCGATTACGCATTCCTGGCTGAAATCCTGTTAACATCAGAGGGGAGGGATGGACTCTCTCCTAACAGTGTCTCAATGCTTTCTGAGCTTGCATTGCAAGCTATTGCCAAACACCTTCTTGGCTGCCAATTGCACTTTTTCCCCTCTTTCTTTGTGTGGCTAAAAGATATTTCATGACAGCTACAGCAAATCACAGGCTCTCTCCCAAGTCCCATGCGCCTTCTACTTTACAGATCTCAAGCAGATATCAGTAGCATTGCGTCCTTTACTTTCAGTTTGCAGGGAGAGAGAGAGGGAGAAAAAAAAAAAAAAAAGCGAGAGGATGATCTTACAAGATCAAAAAATCTCCTACCGCCCCCATCCTTCAGGACCTGGGATATTTCCAAATGCCTTCGCAGATGTTACTTCTTCACATCCTGTGTACAGAACCAGAGGACCGCTTTCCACACCAACTTGCAGGAATACTGGTGCACTTAGGACTTTGAAGTTTTTTTTCTTCCTGTTTTGCTTTTTTTTTTCTTTTCTTTTAAATACTCTCTAGGCTGCTTGATCTTAACTGCTAGATCTGACGCCAAAAATAATATTGCAGCTTTTCCAGAAGTGCTGTGGAAATGGGGATTTAAAAGCAAATAAATAGCAGTCACACAAGAGGATGGTGAGTTGGTGAGATGATTTTTCTGGATGCCAAGTGCGCTGGTTTTTGGGGAGGGGGGGTGATCAGAGAAGCCAGGGTGTTATCTGCAGAGGGAATGCTCTCCACATCCAGTGTGTGTCTGTCAGGATTAGGTGATTTTCTAAAGAATCGGGATTTTTCAGCCTAACCTCCTCTTGCCTCCCTCCTCACTGCCTCCCTCTCTCTCTCTCTCCCCTTCTATCTGCTGCTTTGGCATTGCTTGCTCTTAGATCCGCCCTAACATCTGTCCGTCTAACCATTGGCTCATCCATCAGTGTCACACTGCTGCACTCTGCAAGCACCACACATCACATATACACACACACACACACACACACACACACACAGGCTGCCATTCAATGAGACCCTGCACAGCCACACAGCCCAGCCAAGGGGGGGCACTGCCTGCACTGCTGCCTGCACGCTGCCCACCCAACCTGGATTTACCCCCTAATTAACTTCCTAGTGCACGATAGACACAGGATACAACTCCCACCTCCCGTGGCTTCTAATACTTAATGCAAAAAAAAGTGATTTGTTCAGTCTAAATAACATCATTGCAGTCTTACAATCTCATGTTCTGTACTTGCTTTTTGGAGAAAATAACATGACATGTATTTTATCAACAGAAATAAAACAAGATGAATAAAAGTTGTAAAAATAGATCTAGTTATTAATTATTGGAGTCCTATGGATCGATCTGGCTATTTTCTATGCTATTGCAGGAGCTACGTCTTTGTAAAAAAATATATAAGTGATGTTTTGTTTTAAGTTTTGAGAGTCTGGAATTAGCAAATATCTGTACATTTATTTATATAATTGAATGTGCCCTAATTCTATAGAGAAAGTAATGGTGAGCATTGCATCGTAATGCAATTTATTCAAGGGAATCTGAAAGCAAATATTTTTTTTTAGAATAATGGCATACAATCCATAAAATGTAATTTACTTTAAAAAAAAGTTGAACATCGTTTAATTAACTATTTCAGTTTTAAGAGTCATTTCAAATCTCACTTGTATATCCTTCATCAGTTTATCTGGCCAGGTGCACGTTTGGAGGTGATATTACAATAGTTAAAATACTTATCCCAGTTCTGTTAATATTTTGCTCCCTGTAATTTTACCACAACTTTTAACCTATTTTTAACCTGCAATAATTGTTTAATTTTGCTTTTCAGATGTTGAAAACATCTAAATTAAATTGCAGATACATATTTTGTAAAACATTTTTGTTTATTTTGGATATATATCTGTAACTACAGGGATGTAAATAAACAAAAATATGTCATGTAGACACTTTACAGGTGCAGAACAAGCTCGTCTATTTACAATACATTTTTAGCAATTGAATAAGTAAATAAGACGTTTTATTAAGCAGCCAGTGAAGAAGAAAATGGAGAGGGGATTTTATTGATCAGAATAATAATCCTCCATTTCATATTGTATTAGATTTTTATTTGGGGGTGGGGAGGTCAGCACCTGCGTTAGGCATACATATCATGTTATGGAGTGTTACATTAACCTATGTATTGTAAAAATCAATGAGCATCCACTTCTGGTTTAATCTGCTGCCTAATCTTCGAGTGCCTCATCAACCCCTGATTTATAGGGGGTTGACAAAACTCTAGTCTGGCTGCCCCCCAGTCATGGTTTAAAACCTACAATATCAGAGGATAGGGTTTAAAGTGGCCTGGAAAGATATTTTTTGTTTTTGTAGAATTTAATTAATCATTCATTGTCTTTTTACATTAGTTGAAGGTTTTTGCTGTTCAGTAAAAGATCTGCTGACATTTTAGTTCGTTTATTTATGTTTTGGCCACAAAATCACACTTTTACGATCACTGTACAGGACATCTCAGTGTTACAAGTAATATTAAGCACCTGCAATGTCAATGATGGAGGATGGTACCGAGAATAATATTTGGGGCAGTGTCCCGTATTGATCTGCCATTAATCTGTATGTCTGAGATAGTGAAAGTCTACACACAGACTATCTACAATCCCACACACAAACACTCATTTATTTCACTGTACTATGACCAGGTTTAATATAAATTTAATAGAATTTTTAATAAATATTAATTTTGTATATTCGTAAACAACACAGGCTATATAATAATATTTAGAGGCGTCATAAAATGCTAAAATCTACACATTTATAAAGGAAAGATCAGAAGAGAAGCAAGTATACTTGTGTGACATTAGACAGATATATGAAAACACAAAATAAATACACACTCACCCAGTCATACACTTTCCACACGTTGATCACTTTGTAACTTAATATAAACTGAATATATTAATTCTGACATTATTATGCTTCAAAGTCTGTGCGATCTTCTCTCGATCATTGTATATCGTTTTGCATGTGGAATTTCAAAACTAAAGTTAAAGTTTTAGTAAATGTATATGGTGTTAAAAATCCCATATATACTGCATATACATTAGTTGTAAGGTAACCGAATGTAGCTGCAGACACACTCAACAAACGAAAATGAATGGTTTAAGTTGGGGCACGATGTGAATTCCTTTACTACTCCCCTTATAATGTGTGTGGATCAATATAAATGACATTATGTTGCAGTCTGTAACTTCTTGTAAAATTAAATAAACATTCAAGCTATTTTTGTGATCACGTTTATATGTAATAAGGTTTAGCCCCGCTCCCTATAATGCTTGATATGGAGGCAGTCAGGTACTGTGTTTAATGGACACATGTAAAGCAAGGAGAAACAAAATAGATCATTACTGCAAATAAAATAAACACATAATAATATAATAAAAATGAAAATAAAAATAATTCTGCAATTTGTTTTACAAAGAGAGCAACAAAATCCACTTCTGCATCGCTTGTAATAAATCCGAATTGAAAAGAGCTGAGCTGTTTCTGAGTGTCCCTCCAGCCTCTTAAATTCATATTATACAAAGGGTTTAAGTCCTGGCTAAGTCTTGCTTGAATGTAAATTGTTTTGCTAAGTGAAATTTGCACAGCAGCAAAGTTTGTTTTGTTAATTCACTCTGGGCTTTTTCTTTGTAACGATCCAGATGCAGTCTGTAAATTCTCCAATTTTGACATATTGAGAATCCTGTACAGTGTGAACAGGGAGCGGAGTCAATCCTGACTTCTAAACCTAAATTGTATCACCTGGCTCTGCCGCAAAAACCCGGGCACAGGCTGTCCCCATTTTATTGCATAGTGAGACTTTAAATGGTGTAATAACCAGTAAACAACATTTCTTAGAATAGGCATCACACGTTTTTGCAACCTCTCAGCTGTTGTGGATTATTCCAGCTGGGACTTGTAGTTCCACAACATCTGGAGAGTTGCTGGACTTCTAGTTTGTTTAGAATGGCGTTGTTTTAACTAATTATCTGCCATATATATGGTACAGTGATGTTTCTCTGGGAAGAGAATTATTATCCATGAGGGCACCTTATATAAAAGTTTCAAGGACACAGAAAGGTGAAACGAGCTCTTTACAGTGCGCAAAATGCGCTGTATCTCAGTTTAAAATCCTCCCAATTACCAGATTTTTTTATTTTCTAAAACTGCTATAAAATTTTAACTTTTTACAAAGTAAATCCAGAGGCCAATGACCCATAGACCCCCCCTTTTACACATCAGCCCACCCAGCGCTCTACAGACCGACAGTCAAAGCATTATCCATCCTTCCTGGGCACGTTGTTCTGCAGGGTGACATGAATCTGGGGCCTTGTGGAAAATTGTGCCTATGTGATAAGAGTTTTTACCTGAAGCCAAGTTAATTTTTAGATTTTATCAGAGATCACTGGCTCGGGGTTTAGAGGGGTGATCCTGTTGCCATGTCCCCAAAATAGGATGCACCCTCAATTCTTGTCCATCGTTCATCTAACATTCAAAATATTTTTCCGACTGCAATTCAGCCCGCTGCCTTCTTAGTAAAATGTTGGGGTGTCTCATGTTAATTTAGCAGTGCAATACATTAGTTATACTTTGCAAATGTAAGGGTTAATGCTTGTATCAGTGGGCTAACACTCTATGTTACAGACAGCAGAACTGAACGCCACAATGGAAGAATTCGTTGCAATTAATTCCCAATAACTCTGCATTGTATTATGAGTGTGGGGATCTGAGTGTTTGATGTCCTTCCTCTCAAATTATCGTCTAAATAGGGGGAGTCAGACACCAAGTTATCTCAATACTGATGATGCAGAACACAGAGGCATAATTAAACGGCCTAATTGGCAGCTTTACTTTGTGTAAACTTAGCAACTAGTCTGTAATACGCTAATGATATCGATTGCTGATCGCTAATGGAAGCATTATATCGCAAGAAAAAAAAAACGTGACTTAATTACCTGGCTGCATTGTGAGCCTTTCCAATGGGTCCCCAGCACATCGGCCCCAGAGTCACTGACTGGGCTACAAAATTATAACATATAAATGACATTACAGCCCCTAACTGCTCGGTGCTGGGCACATTCCATCACACTATGCCAGCCTGTGGCTCGCCTGCTGCTGTAGAACCACAAGTGCCAGCATGACCTCTCTAACTCCGCAGGAGAGCCACAGGCTTCCTAAACCGGTGGGATTAATTCCATTAAGTTAAAAAAAATATTCCCCCATAACACTGCCTTCCTTAAAGTTTATTTAGTCATACATTTTTAACTCGTATTTTATATTTGCCGGTGGGACATAAATCACCGCCTCTATGTATAGGATTTAATCTCCTATGTAAAATAATCAGCATTGGGTGTCAAAATAAAATGCACATTGCAATCATCATATAATATGAGAAATAAAATGTGTCTTAACTGTGATTTAATTGCCATGGAGATCCACCTGACTTATGTGCCTCCTCTATTAAGAATTAATCATATTTGTTGTCTCTAATAAAATATTTAAATGATATAATTACAATTAAGCAATGGATATTGCCTGCACCCCCCCCCCCCCCACCTCAAACAACCGCCCCCCCCCTCCCATAATAAATTGTTTATGATTTGAGGTTCTGGAAGCAGGTGCCTTTCCAAATCCCAAACAGCTATTTCATATATACTCACAAGCCAGGGAAGACATGGCTTGTACATAATATATTATAATAAATTATTCATCCTGTGTCTTCATTTAAATAAGATGATGGCAAACAACAAGACATTATTATATATTGGTCACCTGCTTCATAAGTACCTATGCCTGACACAGTGAGAACGGACCAGCAATACACAATGCATGAGAATCTCATTTAGTAATCAGCCTATTGCACTATCCATGTGCCTAACTGCAATTGCTGCACTGCCTGTAAAAGAGGGGGGAGGGGGGGGGCTCTTGTATAATTACCTATTTCCCAGCTAATTTGTCACCCTCTCTGGCCTCTTGTACACCCCCCCCCCCCATCCTATGCCCACAGCATCTTAAGCACACATTGAAGCCACAATAAACTGCAATGAGATGGAGTGACCAAGCAGCGTTTAAAAATATATATATATATCTAAATATTTATTTTTATTTGATTGGGATGTATTTATCTAATTTCCTCAATTTTCCCATAAAAGTGTAATGGCTGGTTAAAAAATAAAAGTGATGTAAAAAAAGCAACAAAAAAAAAAAAAAAGAAAGAAAAAAAAAAAAAACCAGATAAAATTGAGTGATTGCTCTGCAAGTGACTGGAAAGAGGAACTCTGTCTGGTCATATATTAGCTGCGAGTCTTGGTTTAATGCTCCTATATCTTAGCCCTGGCTATGTATTAAACTGCATTCAGCATATTGAGCTCTCTTATAGATTTTTAAGTACATATGTACATTCAATTGCTGTGGGAGCAGACCTGGGGCTCAGTGATGTTCCCCAGTTATATCCTACAACCCCCCCCCCAACAAAATTAATTTTATCTATGGCCAATAGGGATGACATAAATCACCAATATTTGTCAGGAGAGTCGTTCATCATTATTGTAATATGGTATACTACACAGTTTTAATGCAGGGGTGGTGGGCAATAGCAAGATGAACTCAAAAGCAATAGCAACTAAGATAATAACTATAAATAATTAAAAGAGCTAATTTCACACCAGTTATGATGTAGACCATTAAATATATACAGTAAAAGCAGTAATCATCCCCTTTGTTGGAAAACACTATACAATGTAAGAATGACACCAATAAACAGAATATCTATTAATGAATAATTAAAACAATCTTTTGATGGAGTCCATTGCTTAATTGTATTAATGCCCCCTCTCCATAGATGTTGTGTTAATGAGGATGGCCTGTGATAATTACACAAAGGGATTGCAATGCTCATTTAACAAGGTTTTTAGGACCCTGCTGTATGCAACCAAGTCATCCTGAATTTAGACCTTAAAAGTGCTGTGTCTTTTTTTTTTGTTTGTTTGTTATGTTTTTTTTAAATAAAAATAAATTAAGTAATGAAAGAAAACTCCTCCACTATAGGAGCTTCTCGTGCGTTTTGCTAGAGGGGCTGACAAAACACCTTGAGCTGTCTGTGCAGTCACAACTTAAAGTATAAATCTCCTGCCTGCGGAATAGGACAAGGATTGGACCACTGTCCTCCTCTGCAGAACCCTGGTTCTGTACAAACAATCCAAGGATTCTAATTGCTCCTTTCTGGTTAAAAACACAAAACAATAATGAGTCAGAGAATATGGTCTTTTATAGACCCATGTAAATGCACAAAGTATTTCTAGTTCAGTGAGGTTCTGCGCTGACTAAGGGGATTTTCTGCTAGAGGTGGTGCGGTACTGTTGTGGAACTACAAGTTCCAGCAGGACTTGCCAGCCAGAGCACCAGATTCACTTGCTTTACACTTAAACAGCTGCCTGGTCTGTGCAGTTTGCATGCCTCTCATGTTGAAAATTGAATGCCAATCTAGACAGAAATACACATTTTTATATGAAAATGACCACTCGCGTACACTGTAATATATTTTGTAAACCTCATTCAATTTGTTATTTGTTTACAAGAAAAATTACGTTTTTCAAATATTTGTTTATTTACTTTTGTTGCTTGTTTCGCTGCACTAGACATAGAAATGTTTATTGTTAGACACAACCCAGCATAATCATTTATTATATTCCAGTATTTTTCTGTGTATGGAAATGTTTCACTAATAGACTAGGCCTTGCACACCAGTAGCTGTGTTGTGAGTTGTAATGTTAGTTGTTTACTGTATTGTACTGTTATACTCTACTGTCTTGTTGTTTGCCCTCTGTAAAGTGTTGTGGACCACATGTGGTGCCCTATAAATAAAGATTAATAATAATAACAATAGTAATAAAATAATAGGCCTAGAAACACCTTACAGAAGTCAGTGGCTTGGAGTGTGAGATAGACATTTAGAGAAATATGGAAGCGAGAATCGAGTTATTCTGTTCTGACAGTGAATGAAAGGTAATACAGAACAAGCCGCCCTCCTAGTTCCTCTAACTAATGGAACACAAAAGTACTGTACAGTAATTACAGTCCTTCTTTGAAGTAGGTTGCAAAACACACCCTTCAAGAAATTGTAAAATTTACACAACTGATTAATTACTTTTGGCTCTTTGGTATAGAACTTAAAGACCTAACACTATTGTGAGGCATTCAAGTATCAGTACAATTTGGTATTCTGCTATAATACTATGTATTATTAAGTAAACTTCTATCCACAAAGTGGATTTTTAGTCAACGGCGTCTCTCTCTCAAACTATCAGAAATATGGGGGCTCAATGACACAGACCCCCTCTGCTGAGGTCCTGTCAATCTTTCTCCAATGCACAGAAACTTTCTTCATCTAGGCGAGGTAATCTAGGTACCCCCATGTGACCCTTACATCTGCATAACCAGCGAGGGCTATACCCCCACCCAATAGTAGAGTCAGCTTGTTTTCACGTCTGTTATTTGCAAGGGGGGTTAATGGTTTGAAAACAATGTTTCCCCCCCCCCCCCCCCCCCCAATTCATTAAAACATCACAGGGAGTGTTACGACCAGATTACATTGATTGGATTGATTTTTAAACTTGTGAGATACAACCTCTCTAAGACATGTTTGAGAGCAGCCATTATAGGCTTAAAAACAGCGCGTGTAGCTTGACACGTTATTTACTATTTTATATCGTAGGTCAGGGCTGGACAAAGTTTTATTTTTAATTAATTACCCTAATAAACAATATAATTATTTTCCTAAATCAAATTTATACCCATGTTCATGGTTGTTAGTTTTTTTCTTTTCTTCCCAAAGAGATGGAAATCTTCACGTGCGCTTTGGTTGAGAATTTTTCTGTCCTTTCACCATATAGAAAGGACAGCTTTAATGTTAATATATATATATATTTTTTTTTTTGCAGAAAGCTGAATTAACTTAAGACGTCTGTCAAAGGCTCAAAAAGAGCCAGGTAAGACATAAGGCGTCTTTAGACAGAGGTAGCTGGTGGTCGAGGGATTTACCTGCATCTACCTCCTTATATCTGAATTACAAAATGTTAACAAATGAAAGCCCTATTTATAAAGGGAAAATTAAATTCGCCTTTCCTTACCAGTTTAACTTAAAAGTAATAAAAATGCTAAGATGAATCGTTGAAATGCTGCCACTTCTTGATATCATCATACCTCCCAACTGTCCCGAATTTAGCGGGACAGTCCCAAATTTAGGGCTCTGTCCCGCGGGTGGCAATGTTGGGGGGAAGGGAGACAGCCCCATCAAGACATTGCCACGCCCCCACTGAGACTTGGTCACGCCCTCATTGGAACGTAACCACGCTCCCTATCCTGGTGCCGGGACTTGCGTGTTGGGAGGTATATGATATTTTGGGTGGGAAACAGTTGTGAATGACAGAGAACTGACCAACAAGTCGACAGCTAATCTTTTGCACAATTATTTGCTATTTGGGAACTTTAACACTTTGGGGCTTATGCAGAGTTGGCCCCAAATTGCATTCACTAAAAAAGCTGCAATTGAGGTGTATATGTAAAGGTGCAAGACACTTGCACCAGTAGTATATCCCAGGCACACGTCACATACACTTACATCCATGTTTAGAACCATTTGTTTTGTCTGCAAACTATTTATTCACTCCCTGGTTCACTTAGCCGAATTAAAAATATCCGGTGTAAACAAAAAATAATATGAACGTGTAATGAATAAAAGCACCTATTAAAGTCAGTGCAGCATTCACAAAACAGACGACAATTACAAACATTTCTATATTGCGGACAAATTTTCTGGACAAATGCAGAGTGATTTCACACAAGATACGTTACGTAAACGGACGTGGTTTACTCTGCACCAGTCTCATTGGGCGCTGGAGGAGTTTTGTATTGTCCAAAATATTTGTAGAAACAGAATTCCGAAGAGAGACTAAGAGGTATATTTATTAAACTGCGGGTTTGCAAAAGTGGAGATGTTGCCTATAGCAACCAATCAGATTCAAGCTGTCATTTTGTAGAATGCACTAAGTAAATGAAAGCTAGAATCTGATTGGTTGCTACAGGCAACATCTCCACTTTTTCAAACTCGCAGATTAGTAAATATACCCCTAAAACTTTGTGACCGTGCAAGATGAGAGAAATGTGATCATTTAAGGAGCGCTCAATGATAAACTCCAACCAGGATCTCCCATTGGGGCCAGAGCAAGTTACACGATCAGCATTTAAAAATCAGCAGTGTTTGGGATAGACGGCAGCATCTGCAATGAAGAGGTTAAATTCGCCTCTCTCTATATGAGGCGGTCAGTTCAGACGCTCTCATCCTCTGCTCATTAATACAAGTTAGTTATGTGCAACATTTTACCCCTGGCAGTCTATTTATCATGCAAAATCTCTGGAAAAGTTTACAAAGCGGCTAGTTTTTATGCAATTACCATAGATTATTTCATCTGCATAAAATATCTGTAAGATATTAAGGAACACACAGATCTGGGAGCACCAGCTTTACCAGGCTCCCCCCCACCCCGTTTACTGCCCTCAGCTGCCTTAGAAATGAAGCTCATACGTGATAAAAAATAAATACATTTTGCATGTGTTTACTGCTGCTATTTACTCCAGACCCTTCACTTATCCGTTGGACACCCACCCACCGTCATTTTATACTTTCTAATTGTAAGACAGACTCAAAAACGTAGGAGCAGGCCCGAATTTACATGTCCCCCCCCCCCACCTATTTGTTGTGTCTCCTCTCTCTCTCACACTGCGGCAGAGTGACTGCCCCAACACTGCCACCACCAGCAGAAGTTCAGGGACATACAAAATAGGAAGTACACACATTATATATATATATATATATATATATATATATATATATATATATATATATATATATATATATACACATAGTGGAACCCCAATGTTCCACTCTTCAGGGGACATGGAAAAAAAGTGTACAATGGGGGAAAAGTTTAAAAACACCAAAGAAGAAAACCCACATCCAGGACACAGATCCCTTCCTCACTCACACCGACACCGCATACAGAAAACACTCACCCCATCACAAATACAAGACTCACAATACTCACTGCAGGTCCTACATGGAAGATCTGCTGAGAAAGCCCAGGTGTCAGATGTGCAGCCAGCGCTCTGATTGGTTGGCAAGCACTGATGTTGTTATTATGTTAATTAGGACAGGGCTGCATGTGATAGCGGCAGTGATATGAAGAGGGGAATGGAGACAGCAGGAAGCCACAGACTGAGAGTTATATAGTGGAAGGAGCAGGGTCCTCCAGCAGCACAGAGTATATCAGGAGATGAGTGATGTGTCAGTGAGGACAGGGCTGCATGTGATCGGGGCAGTGACATGATGTGAGGAGGGGAATGGAGGAAGCAGGAAGCCACAGACTGAGAGTTATATAGTGGAAGGAGCAGGGTCCTCCAGCAGCACAGAGTATATCAGGAGATGAGTGATGTGTCAGTGAGGACAGGGCTGCATGTGATAGGGGCAGTGACATGATGTGAGGAGGGGAATGGAGGAAGCAGGACGCCACAGACTGAGAGTTATATAGTGGAAGGAGCAGGGTCCTCCAGCAGCAGTGTGTAACTAACATTAATGTAATATGTGTAAAACAATAATAATTAAAAAAAACAATATTAACTTAACCCTCTAAGGCACATACTTGGTGTATAATTCTAAAATAATAACTTTGTGCATGAACGGAATAGAAATAGGGCAGGATGGGTTTTTTTTGTTTGATTTTTTTTTTTTTGAAATGTCCCTTTTCCTGCACAACATTTGTAAAAATGCCAAACAGTTTGTATATATTTATCGCTTTTTTTTTTCTGTGTAACCACATCAAGACCACAGGGTTTCATGACAGCACTAAATTTCACGCTTTGCGATGTGTCGATTCCAGTGGGTAAAACTTTCTATTTCTTAGACCACACAAATTAATTTTTTACTGTTGTGTTTTGTTTCGGTGGCACATTAGAATAAATTATTTTATTTTATGGGTGTTATATGGGGAAAAATAAAAAAAAATATTTATAACAAACCTCGAGGAGCTAAAATGCCGGCAAAAGCATTTTCACCTCTTTTCCTTATGTATCAAAGGGTAAAGGTGAAGAAATCAGAGATTTCTCCGACATTAACCTGATTACTGTCACTTACTGCTGTCCTCATAGACCTCGATGGGGACGGTGGCATTAGGCTAATTATTAGGCTACGAAAAGCAAAGCTCAGGATGGAGTTTCCGGACTTTTCGTGCTGGATCCCTCACGGGTGGAAGCGCTATGTGCATAACACTTTCTCCATTCACCGGCAACGTTAGGCTGCTGGTAAAGAGAAAAGAGACTTCATAAAGGAGGGGGGTCTTTGCCAGGACTCCAAGAGCAGCCCCCGCCATGTTAAATTACAGCGATACTTCTTTATATATCACTGCAATTCGCAGCTATACACATTGTTACCCTGTTGGGGCCATAAATAGACCCCTTAGTTTGGAAGAAAGATTGTGAAGGGCCAGACATAGGAAGGCAAATATCAGGGAGGTGGTTGAGGTTTTTTTTTTTTTTTTACATTCACACAGGGAGCGGGGTTAGAGACAGAAGGGATCTTTATTTTATTTTTTACTGACAAATATATATTTTTATAGATTATTTTTAGAAAAAAAAAACCCAACCCATTATATATATTAAATATTTCACTTTGTGACACCATATATTGAGGAGGAGACATAACGGGACTTCCCTACACACTAACTCCATTAGATCAGGCGTTATTTGGCTCTAATAGCAACTGGTATATTAGTTGCCATTATAGCCAAGTAATACTTGATTTAATCACTTTAGTGGCAGGGGATTTATGACCTTAACCTCTGCTTCTCGGCTGTTGGGGTACCCACCACCTAGGTAATGCCTGGTGACGTCATTAGGTTAACCAGCATCCCCCCAACGCTGAATGTGCAAAGCGCATTCTGGAATGGTCCACGGCCTGAAACGTTCACTCAGTGCAGGGCAGATTCAATTCAAGGTGTCTGGGGAGCGTCCCCGGGAGACACCTCGCGCCGATATTCTGGCTTGAATCTCTACTCATTTTTCCTTGCACTTCTATGGAGCAAATAAATAATGGGCGGGGATTCCTACCGTAAAGGCCAGTAATGTGTGCAGCGCGATGAATGCACCCCACATCGCGGCCAATTGAATCTCCCCCAGTAATCGAAGACTCCAGTTCTGTATTAACTAGAATTGCAGTGATGTCCGACAGAACTTTGCTGAGAATTTAATCTTTCCCAAAGTCCTGCGAGCCAGGTCCCTGCCCCTTCGGGTGAACCTTTAGCTGCCAGATACTATACCAATTGTGCGCTATTTTATTATTGAAACAATGTCGCAGAAATATTGCATTTTGTCAAATAAGTGGCAAGCTCAGTCCTAAAAAAAATGTCCCATCCAATCCACTCCCCTGTTAGCGGCCACATTTGAAAAAAAGAAGGGAAGAGAAGCCCTTCTACTATGAAATATATCCCATGTTTGTGAAATATTGTGCACGATTTATTTACACAGTTTAAAAGCTGTCCCTCGATGGGTGTTATTTATTTTTGTCTCGTGAGCCACTTTCACAAAGCATTGTCAGAACGGCCCACGTGCAGGTAGCAGTGCAAGCTGGCGTTCCTGGTAAGTAAACCTGGTTAGGGAGTGAACCCTCTGGTACTTTGCCCACAGCCAAATACTTTCTTCTTTTCCCAGGATAAAGTGCTGCTTTAACTGGTTCAGGTAGAGGGCTGGGAGCAAAGGAGCGTTCTGTAGTCTCCCATTTGTAACTGGATATATTTTGAATGAACTCTACTCCCCACTTGACAAACACTTAAATCAATGAACAACACTATGTAACTGCCAAGTTGGCTGATTACAAAGAACTGAGGTTCTGGCTGCAGAACTTGTGGTGGAGTTTCTGGGCTTGTTGTGAAGAGGGTTTCTGTTCTCTGGTTTTATTACATTTCAATAGCAACAGACTTCTCCAATCCAGCCTTCACATCTCATTATAGGTCAGGAATTAAAGGGGACAAACACTGCCTTCTAAAACAAGATTTTAAAACTAAACGTAGAACAACAATAAAGTGGAAAAAACAACAAATCAGTAAGAGCTGCCATATTTAAACCATGTCCCATGCAAATGTTAGGGGTAATCTGCTGAATCACAACACTCTAATATTCAGCTTAACATACTGAAACTTCTCCGCAGAACTAACAGTTGTCAATTTTGCAAAGTGCAGCAACATTGTTGCAGCAAACTAAGAAACTCACTGTAGTCTTAGATGCCTGATAAATTCTATTTTAGTGACGGAGTCCAGACTAATATCTTTTCACACTCCCCATTCAGTTGAAATCTCCAGCTCTAAAGTATATACAGTAAAAACAACTTTAACATAGGCTTGTTTTGCTTTCAGAAGGCTACAAAGTTAATATATTGAAAATTAACTTACTAAAGCAGCAAGCCTAGATTGGTTTCATTTTATGTTTTCTATAAATAGCAAATGAAGAATATCTTACACATGTATCCGAGAGGCATTCTTCTCAGCTGTCCACCTGCAAATCATTATCTCCTTTCCAAAATCTCTCTGGAGACCAGAAAAGTATGGCTGCCAGTAATACACACAGACTCAGAACTGTCAGGAAGTCATGGAACAGCAGATTGGGGGGCGGGGTATTACAGTGCAGATAGAGCTCATAGGGGCGTTCCATAGCTTCTCTGCTCACTACATCATGTGTTATGACACTTTGCAGGATTATAAATCATTAACAGCAGCCTGAAGAAACAAACCAAGGAAAATGGTAATTACCAACATTCGTCTTATAACCTGCCAAAGTGATTTAACATTTTTAAAGCAAACAAAAAATACCATTTTAATGCATAGCTGCCAACATTGGCAGGTTAATTTCCGGGAGGTCCGGGGGTCAGGTGTGCGTGTGGGGGCGGGGCTTGAAGAATTGTGCCGTTAGCCCCGTCCCCAAAACTGTCACCACCTTTTCGTCCAATAAAATAAGGGGGCGGGGCCACAATGACGCGGCCGAGGCGCCGTTAAGCCCTGCCTCCTCCATTCACTTACCACCGCTGCCCGGGAATCGGGAGAATTGCCCTCTCTCCCGGGAGACTGACCCAGATTTCGGGAGTCTCCCCGATATTCCGGGAGAGTTGGCAAGTATGTTTTAATGTCTAGAATGATTTCCGTTTCAGGATTTGCATTCACAGTCATCCATACGCATACTGATGGACTTCTGGCCACACTTTGTTAAGGTCTAAACACTTACTCTAATCAGTAAGAAAACAAAACGCTAAAGCATCTAATAATACACTGGGAGGATGCTACAATAAATCTACTAGCCAAAACGGTTTTGGAGGAAAATGAGTAGTTTATTTATCCAGAACCAAAACAGGGCTGTGTGTGGAGAAAGGGGAGCAGGGGTATTTGGGTAAAAAAAAACAAAAATAAAACTGCAACAGCCTCCTACCCCTAAAAATAGAAAAAAAAGGAATGTTTTTATTTAGCTGTTTTATCATCATCTGTCAGGTAAACCTGGGAACACACTAATACAATTATTATTGTGAAGATCACACTGTAAACAACCGTTTGGTCAGATATTGCAACCATGTGTACGCTCCCACAATCAAGTTTTATTGTACCAAGATGCATTGTATCATTTCATTTGGCCCCAGTAATTACCTTCTTTTGTACGTAGGGTAAAACGATCATGTTTACAACTTGTGATTCCAGGTGACGATAATAAGAAACATAAGTTAGAACAAAGAAGATCGCACAGCGCCATTGAACGGTTAACGGTATTCTTACGACATCTGTGTATTTGAAATACGCCCCCTGCTCTGCAATTAAACATGTATCCAACTATAGGCCCAGATAACCTTTCATTTACATTCAAAGCTGATTCTCACCCTTTCATTAGGCACATCCCAGACCCCCCACCCCCCATTACCGGATCACATATCACTTAATGCTGCATATTTTCTGCATTATTTCATTAAGCCATTAAAGAACAGCAATTTGTAGGATTTTTTTTTCTTTTAAGTACTAACTTACTTTCACACATTTTGTAACCTTTAGTGTTTTGAAGCCTGATGAAAAGGTCATCTTATTACCAGTGGGTGTACCAGATGTATAATTGTCCCTGTATAAAGATACACCAACCTAGGTACGTGTAGCGCTGTTGTGATTACCGAGAGGGATCTGTAACATGCGTGTGGTTTTAATAAGCACATAACAGATGGACTTGTCTTCTTCTGCAGAAATAATGGAAATACATCAGGTGCACAGAGATTATATACTTAGGTATAATAAATACAATGCAGAATTATTGATATCTTGCATATAGCCACGCAATTATATTTGTGTAGGGAGGAAGCATCAATCACACAAGAATGTTACAGCACAACAGGCCTGAGACAGACAGCATTTCCTATATTAACTCCCAATCAAATCACAGGAGAGATGGAGCACGTTTTATAGATTCACTAACATAAGAGAGTAGATATAAAATGTTATATATTACGGAGCTGAATGATATATGTGAAATATCTGGAGTGTTTATGCTTAACTAACTATGTCCACCCTGCTCTCTAACTTCGCACGTTGCTCTATTAGGAGGGAGCTGCTTCCATGGCTTGGGTGCTTTAACGGTGAGAAAAGTTCCGACACCGAGGAGTCATCCACTTAAAATCCAAATCTGTGAAAAAATTATTTAAATATAAGCAGACTCACCTCCATACAGACACTGTAGATCTCCGATCGCAGCAGGACGCTGCCGCTTTAAATTAAAACCGATAGAGGTCGCAATGACGTGAAAGTCTAGTGACGGACACCTGACTAGTCGGAATAAATAGCGGTCAGCATCCTGCTGCGATCGGAGATCAAGAGCGTTGGTATGGAGGAGAGTCTGCTTATATTTAAATCGTTTTTTCACAGGCCCGAATAGTTAAGTGGAGGAATCCTCGGTGTCGGAATGGTGGTAATCGTGAAAACGATTACCACCAGCTTCCATAACAGAAGACATAGAGGGCCAGATTCAGGTTTGGACGCAGGTCCCGTTGCGTGTCATATCTTGTGCTCTGCGTACGCTCAGCAACGGACCTTACGACAACCCATGCAGTTGCAAGCATGTTTGAACTCAAATGACTCTTAGCACTGTCTACGACTTGAGGGGCGTAATGAGGGAAGGAGCGGATTAATGCAAGCTATGCACAGTAACACAGAGGCCGATTCAAGTCCTGTGTTTCTCGCAAGTACGCTTGGTTTCAGTTGTATCATTTGTACACACTACAGGGCCGAACGACAGTGATTACTGACACAGGATAGTACACACTGCTCTGCAGTAATGTAGTGTGTGAAATCATACAGAGAAACAGGGGCAGTGATGTCACAGCAGCTGAAATGACTGAAGATGTGGGAAGAGATTTAGCTGTCTGTAATGGAATTTGGAGTTAATACCGTAACAAAGCTGCAGAAAATTCTCTGTGTAACAGTAAACATTCTATTTTCCATTAATGGTTAATATCAGAATATTTTAATTTAAGGGTTTAGTGGTCCTTTAACTGGCTTTATACTCTCCATTACATTTTTTTTTTTCAGTGAAAAGAAAATTAATTAATGTATAATTATTGTCACGTTGCAGGACAGCCTCAAATGTTTCCTCATACTATAAAACAACTTTGGGGAATTCAGATCATCTTCAGCTATACTTCATTGTTTTACTAACTGACGATTTTCGTTCCATTGTGATCACTTCAATTGCCAAATTGTACGAAGCTACATTAAGCTGTGTTCAGGCGACTGGTCAATAGATCATTACTATGCGGACCACTAACGCAGCATTCAACCGACAGTACAGGGAAATCAGGAGTTATCCTAAAATCCTCATACATCCCAAAAGCAATTCCTAATGCAAGAAGTATGATTGACAGGAAGAGATATTTAAAATATTCCCCCCAAAAAATTAAAGTTAATGGTCTTTAAACAAAATACATGTAAGACGGTTACTGCCACACACAGACCCTGCGCATAACAGCAAGAGAATCCCCTATTAGACGGGAAATATTGTATAACATATGCGGAGATAGAAAAAAATAAAATAAAAATAAAAGGAAAGATGTAAAAAGTTAAAGTACCACTGCTGCTAACATCCAGGATAAGAGAAGGGGGGTTGGATACATGGGCATGAGCAACTGTGGAGTGCAAACATTGATTTATGGTGTATTCCATCACAATAACTAGGAGAGAATCATCTCCAAACACAGACAGGTATGAAGACCTTTTATAATATTTACAAATACATATTAGGTACAGTGGTCCTTTAAGAGTTGCTGAATAATTCAATAAACACAATATTAGGGGAGCGCAGGTTGGGAGACGAAGTCGTTGAACGCCAGCTACTCCCTTTGCTACAAATCTGATCCAGGTCCAGGTTGTACCACGGGTGTAATAGGATCGGCACAGAAGGGAAAGTCATTTAAACACAACACCATTTGTTAGGGCGCGGCGGAGCCAAGTATGCTTTTTGTAACGTGTTGAAAATGGAAACCCCTCTCTGTGTAATCTAGATAGATCCGATGGCCGACCAGACTGACATAAACACATGGGCGAGAGAGAGGTGGATAATCGTTTATGTGATGGGACTGGATTACTGTGATGGCTACGTGAGAGAGGAGAGAAAAACAACCTGTTACTCTTCATCTCTTGCTAGAGTTCTGACTATCTGCAAGCACTGTAATGCTGTGTAATATACTGCTAAACATATAGTGCTAAAGGATTATTTTATAATTAACTGCGATAGAAGTTATTCTGCAGAGCGTTTAGTAATAGAAGTGACAGAGGCGGAACCTTGTATGGAGGGGCTCCGCAGCAAAATGTGAGAAAGGGCCCAGCAACGTCACTATAGCTTCCCTGCTCTGCGCTCAAAAGTGGGGCTATACTGCAGAGGTGCCAACCCATGCGTGCTTAGAACTGGCATCTGCTCTGCTGTGCCACCTGGCAGAGACACAGAAGGTAATACAACGGCGCCCCGTGCACCTACACTTAGGGCTGCCATCAGAATTTGTGGGACCCAGTACTAATTAACCTGGCAGACCTCCCCCTCTTCCTCTTCACCATACATGTGCTTCCCCCTCTCCCAATCACAGTAAATGCTCCACCGCCCCCATCACAGTAAATGTTACGCTTCCCCCCTCCCCATTGCAGTAAATATTCTGCTCCCCATCCTAGTAAACGCTCTGCTCTCCCCATCACAGTAAATGTTCGGCTCCCCCCCCTCCCTTCACAGTAGATGCTCTGCTCTCCCCTCCCCAGCACAGTAAATGCTCCACCCCCCCAATCCCAGTAAATTATCCACTCCCCCTTCCCCATCACAGTAAATGCTCCACCCCCCCAATCACAGTAAATGCTCCGCTTCACCCCCCCTATTGCAGTAAATGCTCTGCTACCCATCACAGTAAATGCTCCGCCTCCCATCACAGAAAATGTTCCGCCTCCCCCTCCCCATTAAGTAAATACTCCGCTCCCCCCTTCCCATCACATTAAATGCTCTGCCTCCCCATCAAGTAAATACTCCGCTCCCCCTTCCCATTACAGTAAATACTCCGCTCCCCCTTCCCATCACAGTAAATGCTCTGGTCCCCATCACATTAAATGCTCCGGTCCAGATCACAGTAAATGCTCCGGTCCCCCTCCTCATCCCATCACAGTAAATATTTGCCCACCCCCTCTGCTATCATAATAAATATTCCACTCCATATTCCAAGTCACTGACTTGGAACAATATAAACACCCCGGCATTAATGTGTGCTACCGCTACGCACTGTACTACTACATATTCAACCACATTCCCAACTATATTGGACAACTTAGGTCCCCCTCACTTTGACCCACCCAAACCACACACTCAATATTTCCAAATTCCACCCAGATCTGCCCAACCATATCCCTCTAGGGGTCAGAGAATCAGGACAGCCCCATCAGAATGCTGACGATGCCATCACATGGACCAGTAATACACCCATTGTATTTCCATTGTACAGTAAACGTGTGAGACACTGCTATAGTGTGACATAACACTTCATTATGGAGTTACTTCATTAAAAAGACGCGGAAAACAAGACAAACCAGCGTTCCGTGTGAAAGGTTATTTTCCAGATGGAAAAGGAACAATAGTGTAAAAATAAAACGCAGCAGAGACCTTTCATGACGCTTGTTTAGAATATATGTTCCTTGAAATAATGATCCGAGTCCTGGGTGAAACTTGCTTTTCTAGTAAACAGATGGAGTCCTCATGTCCAAAAGAGACAGACCGATTTGGATTGCCGGGGGAGCTTCCTTTCATACTACTCTGACGACATGAAAGGGTTAAGCCGTGCACCAGATTACAATGTTTGTGTGTTCCTTGGGGATCTGTAGTGTGAGACATGTACACAGAGGGTAACATCATGTGAGGTGTCCGGGTCATGTGATAACGCAACGCAGGGCCCCGGGGGAGGCACTGGTGCCAAACCCATTTTTTGATGATGTGAGAGATCTCTTGGTGGCCTTTTATTCAATTAAATTATGTTTTTTTTTCATTTCTTCCAGTCGATGCGTGTGGTCTCTGAGTGAGTATGTGGGATTCTATTCACAATCACTGTCTCATGAGCTTTTCTGATTTAAAAGGTATTATTAATTGTAGACATTTTGGGCCGCAATCATTAAGGCACGCACACTGAGCGTAACGTGCGTTTGTTTTAAAACGCATGTATGTTGGGTACGTACGCCCGAATTCAACAAGAAGCGGAGGTGAAGATACGTCTGGTGATGAATACGGGTCTAGGTCCGTTCTGCTCTAACAGACAATACACTGCAGGGTACGTACAATACATATGTGGAATATAAAGTCACAAAAGGACGCACAGAAAAAAATCCCAACCTATTCAACTACTACATTTATTAGTATTTTATGAAGATCTATTGTACATAGAAAACATGTTTACAGTTGCTCCTGATATGGCTTGAAAACAATTACTTGAGATATGCCCAGGGACTGGATCGGACTCAAGATTGGCGCGCCCTTACTATATATTGACTACGTGCATACGCCCCTTCCTCGTCCTATCCCCTCTGTGAATTCGTAGGCTGCAGTAAGCGTCCTTTGCACTTGAAGATTAATTGAACGTGGGTGCGTTCTGTAGCGTACGGTCCGGTGATTTTGCAGTTTGTACGGACAAAATCGCTGTTTACATCCATGATGAACCAGAACCTTTATGTACAGCAGAGTATTGACGTACACCGCTATGGAGGATGACAGAAGACAATAGATCAAACTCAATTTGCAAAAGTGCATATATCTTAAGCCTCACAGCGCCATCATCATTATTTATTTATATAGCGCTACTAATTCCGCAGCGCTGTACAGAGAACTCACTCACATCAGTCCCTGCCCCATTGGAGCTTACAGTCTAAATCCCCTAACATACAGAGAGCGAGAGAGATAGAGACTAGGGTCAATTTGATAGCAGCCAATTAACCTACCAGTATATTTTTGGAGTGTGGGAGGAAACCGGAGCACCCGGAGGAAACCCACGCAAACACAGGGAAAACATACAAACTCCACACAGATAAGGCCATGGTCAGGATTTGAACACATGACCCCAGTGCTGTAAGGCAGAAGCGCTAACCACTTAACCACCGTGCAGCGCCAGGTTTGAAGCGACATGTGCCAGGGGCACTTTCTACATTCAGCGCCACTTGGGTTCCACCAGGAACTATTCAAATGTTTTTGAAGTATATTTTATGTTGATTATTTAGGACAAATAGGGCAGCCTTTTGATACCACAGCGAATATCTTTTCCATTAAAGGGCATTACACAGGGGACAGGGGGGAAAAAACAGCAGAAAATACCAACTGTTCATGATTTTTCCCATGGCAAATTTTACATAATTAATTCAATCCCCACGAACTATATACAACATTTCAAGATTTTGCAACCTCTAGGCAAACAGGTGATAATATTACCATCAATGTTTCACACAATCCCTTAAGTCGCTATGATAGCGCACGTTGAGTGATCTGCTCGTGGGCCGGGCTCCTCTTAACCCAGCCGCGTGTCAATTGCAGCCGCCGACCGCTTGCCGGAGGAAATGTTACATCTATGGCATGCAGAGCATTAAAGGGTAACTCTGCTTTGATACTACATGCCTCTTCAGTTGGCCATTATTGCCAATGGCAACCACTACCCAACTGCTAAAGAGAGCAGCGCTGGCAGTCTGACAGCGTAATAAGCAGAAGGGAATGGCGTTGCAGATCGCCTTGAAGACAAATGTCAGATAAGGTAAAGTGAAGGTCATATTAACATTTCCTAAGAATGGAGATACCTTTTATTATAAAGTTATTTATTTTATTGTCTTGCTGTTGGGTCACCATGCATACAATAAAACTGCAACTTCAAAACAGGAAAAATAAAATGTATTTATTTTTTTGCTAGAAATACAACATCTAATGTAGTTGTCATGAACTTGTTTCTGGTCAGACTAGAAAGAAAGTTCCAAATTAACAGATGTAGAGAAATAAAAGACATTGTACGTCATCTACTGAACACCCAGGACCCTAGCGGTGCCATATTAAATATTATTGCATATAACGCAGGTCTGCTTAAACACATAGCAGGGCTGACCTCCACCGCTTCAGGGGTGATGGAGGATTTTGGAGGAGGGAGCGTGAGAGCACGCCACATGTTAACGATTCATCTCATAACCATGCATGGGCATCCTCGCTCCACCCTGACTCCTCCTCTGGCCGCGCCCCTACAGGGAATAGGCCGTCTTGAAGTAAATATGAAAGAAATAATCGTTTCTCTTTTCTTACCTTGATACATAGACCTCCCTGAAGGTTCTACGTGACAAGAGATACGGAAGAGATATTTGAACATTAAAACAGATTTGGGCCAAAAATTGCTATAACCCAGTGTTCTCCACAGCACCTATATCCCGGGTGCTCCACCCAGATGTTTTTACTTGTCACCCGGCTCGTGGAGCCCAACAGAGTCCTATTATAATATAATAAACCATTGTATCTCCTACTAGAACAGGCACTATGTGAGCACTACAGCCAGCAGTGTGCGTTAGACCACTGACCACCGGTCTGACCAGTCCTGGCAGGTGTGAGCAATAACCGCCAACATTTTTCATTATTATTACAAAGTATTACAACAGCCCCCACCCAGCTACTTTTTAATGCCACACGGCTGGCAAAACTTTCAGGGGAGAGCACTGTATAACCCAAATTCTGGATTCCGCCCACTATTTCTAATACATTATCAGTTGTTTCCTTATGCACAGGTGATTTCAAGTGGGGTCCCAGATATGTTTTTAGGGTCTGCTGAATGTCAGATATGCAACGTGTTCTATTGATAAACTTCTTGTTTGAGGGTCCTAGAACAAACGAACATTGACACTTGGGGTACCAGGCAAAGAACAGGTTAATCGTCCCTGTCCTAATGTAAGTGTTAATGACCAATGTGGTTTTCGCGCACTTGCCATAAAGATGAGAGATCCCTATGTTCTCCTTTGTTCCCGACATAAGTTACAATCCCGATACGCATCCTTTAGTTATGAAGAATCAACATATTACACAGATAATGTTTCATAACTCCCATCAGTCCCTGCCCCAGTGGAGATTACAATCTAAATTATCTACCGCACACACGAACATTAACATACTAGTAAAATTTTGGACTGTGGGAAGAAAGCAGAGCTCCCATAGGACACACAGTCGCGAAGAACATACACACTGGATGCAGGTAACACCCTGGTCAAAACAGAACCCATTGCTTCAGTGCTGTGAGCCAGCAATGCTAACCACTGTGCTACCCATACCAATTTAGGATAATGAGCTGTGACTTTATTGGGGACACTTGTTTAAACCGGTGCAAAAAGTAGCTGTCTCCCACGGCAATGAGAGATTCTTTTTCATTTTTTCTTGCACTGTACTAAAAAAAATCACAGAATCTCATTGGTTGCTGTGCATTACAGTACCTTTTTTTTTTGCAGTTCTGAGTGCACCAGTTTATTATAAAAATTTGCAGGAGTATAATTTTATTTGTAAGCTAAATATAAACTTATTAACTATCAGGTATAAAAGAAAAACGATCAGTTTAAAAAGAACAAGCAGTTGCAACAAGAACAATGGATACAGTCTCAGGGAAAAAAAAGAATATTGGAAAGTAAATTGTACATTTCCTAAAAAATATTGCCGAATAGGCGAAACAGCTTGATGTATGGTATAGCGGTATGTGGAAAGCAGGGACAGGCCAATTGTGTCCCAAGCCCCCTTATGTATCACAGATCTTCCCTTAATTCTCAAATCACAGGGGAGAGACTCATTTAGACTGGTCTTGATGTAACCAATACATCACTGTCTTCTGGACTAGGTTTAAAATTAAACTCCAATGTAAAAAGTTAAACAAAAATGAGATAGAAATTGGCAGGGGTTGAAGAGGGTCAAAGTACTAAAAACAAAGGTGCACGCTCCCTCCTTTTTGATTTACGATTTGTGAACTCTGCAGAAAAATAAACTAAAATTAAAAAACACAATGGTCTCTCTTCGACAATCATAATGAATCATAATCTGTTATATTCCGTCCAATCATCTGTTCTTAGCACGTCGGCTACTGTTCTCTATAAAACAGTTACTTTATCTCCCATCATTTTTTAAATTGTTACAAAACCTTTGTCGGAGCGCTGTGACACCAGCGCAGCTAGTTACGTGTGGTTTGCTTGAGACATGAATATACAAATCTGTTTGTGGGCAGACAGCTGGTTTTATTGTTTCAAAATAATTTCAGGCAGATTCCGCCGGCAGACTCCGCAGACAGGGAGAGCTGCAGACTGTTTTCATTCTCAAAAAAAGGAAACAAAGCTGTTTTATGCCATTACATCGTTTCGTACACAATAGGAGAGATGCCAGGAGCTGAGAACGTGTCTTAAACTGACTCGCAGAAATATAGAGACTACACCGAGAGCGGCTCCGTTCCACGTTGTTATCAAATAATAATTCAGCGATTTCATGTTGCTATAACTGCTCCCCCACAAGTGTTTCGGGATGCCCATTGCTGATAGCAGATGGAAACCTGCTCCAATAAATTTGTATCATTTAAGTGAGACCACACGTACACATAAATACTTGGTTTAAAGAACTCCTGTTCAATGAGTAGCAGGATATCAGGGGTCTGGTATCCAAACATGGAGCTAATTTATTAATGGCTGCATATACCCCGTTAAATATCAACCCTTATCGCAATGATAAAAGATGATATTTCACAGCCATTTATTACAAAATCATCCTAGGACAGTGCATCTGATAGGCAATGACTTTCCTCCCCTCTCACCTCCAGGGGGCGAATGTATCAAGCTGCAAGTTTCTGGCGGGTTTGAAGAGTGGAGATGCTGCCTATAGCAACCAGTTACATTATGTCATTTTGTAGAATACAATAAATAAATAGACTCTGGTTGCTATAGGCAACATCTCCACTTTTCAAACCAGCCAGAAACTTGCAGCTTGATACATTTCAGGAATCTGTACCGCATTGCACATGTTCAAAGCCATTTCAAAGGCCATTCAAAGTTGACTGGACTGTATATAATGGAAAACAAACTCACACATCTTTCAACTGATTATCTATAAGTCACCGAATAAGGTAAATTATATACAATTCTGCCAACAGAGCGGTTTATTTATTGATCCACGCTGGTGGTACAAAAAGGTAATTTGAGGGTTACATTCTAAACACCAAGTTATACAATTTTTATGATACAATTATTCACAGTAATGTAAATGTGTCTGGCTGATTGACACATTCAGACCTGCGTCCGTTTGCAGAACGTATCTATGTGTGATTCTACACTGCACGTGCCAAGATATGGACATTACGCCAATGAGCGCAACTTGCAGACGATTCATATCCACAAGCAGCTGACACCTCCAACTCGTGGGGAGAAACAGATAAGGGAAGGGGCAGATTAACATAGGGCATGTACAATAAGGATGTCAGTGTAAGTGCACTTGTTTCAGCCGTATCGTTACCCACTACAGGTCAGGTGTAAATGGCGGATGATAGCGATGACGGACATGGCATAGTTTTTTTAAATAAAAACGACATGCATGAGAGTCAGTAGCTATCACAGAACTGTATGCAACTAAGATATACTATCTAAATATAAATGTATATATTATATATTTTATATAAATAAATAAAATAAAAATAATAAATAAATATACTCTATAAGCCAAGAAAACTTCTCCCGTGCTGCTCCCCACTTATGGAATTCCCTACCACGCTCAATCAGACTTTCCCTCAGCCTTCAAATCTTTATATGTTCTTTGAAAACACATCTCTTATTTAGAGATGACCTTATCCTCAATAACACTATTCACACTAATGCAGCCTCACAACTATCCCAATCTCCACTCTGAGCCACACTCGCTCCTCTTGTTTCAGCTGTGCCCTCTCCCACTTAGAATGTAAGATCTCTAATGAGCAAGGTCCTTCATAACCTTTTTGTTTTGTCATCTACATTTATTTTGTCTTCCTTGTATGTCCCTGATTTTTTTTGTATGTACTGTTTTCCCTACTGTACAGCGCTGTGGAGCACTGTGGTGCCTTACAAATCTACGATAATAATAATAATAATAATAATAATAATAATAAATGCATTGTATACATTGAAATATTCTTTATTTATGTAAATAATGTAAAAAAAGTAGTAAAAAAAAATTATATATTTTTTTATCTTATTATACCGTTAAAAGTTATTTTAAATAATGATAAAATAAAATTGTATGCGTTCTGATGTGAACTTTTACTGTATGTGTGTATGCTTTACTCTACTAGGTGTGACTACGGACTGAAAGTACCGTTTAGGCAGAATCTACTTCCACCCATATTCATATGGTAACGTGTCTTGAGACCACCTTGGATTAGACTACAGGAAGGACTACGCACAAGTCGCATGTTCTTATTAAATACCACACTTACGTCCAGGTTGTGGTCGGGCACGAATCTCGCCCATTAGAGGTTATAATACAGAGGTTATGTACAAACCACGAGGAGATTGCCCTCTCCTGGGGTAGACACATTGGCAGAATCCAGCAGTATAGCTAACACACACTCTAATCTCATCCGCAGGTGATAGAAGGGAAATGGGTGCAGATTTTCCGACATAGGGGATGAGCTAAACAAAACATAAAACATCCTTTCCTGTCTAGCTCTTACCAAACAAACCGTTCTCTAACTAACAATGAGTGGGCATGGTGCCCAGATCTCAAAACAGACACCTCTTCAAATAAATGCACCTATTACTCACAGTTCTTTGCCATTATTGCTCTCTTAGGTCACCATAACCACTATACCCCCCTTGGGGCCTGATAGCGGCAGACAAGGAATGGTCGTGATGGCCTAAAAACCAGGAGAAGCCGACCGAGCACACGGCCACTCAGCCCAGGACCACCTTTACTCACAAAACACATATCCTGGACCTCTAAAAATCACTACAGTGGTCATTTACAAAGATCATAATGTCCACTGCATAGCGGATAAGGAGCGGCTTTAGAA
This sequence comes from Mixophyes fleayi, assembly GCF_038048845.1. NCBI lineage: Eukaryota > Metazoa > Chordata > Amphibia > Anura > Limnodynastidae > Mixophyes > Mixophyes fleayi. The sequence goes on from NC_134411.1 coordinate 97,791,548, forward strand.
CCGCATGGGTTTACGGGCGATATGCGCAGTACCTAGCACAGGCAGAGTAAAGACGCTCCTAACAAAGTATGGAGTGCGTACGATGTGCACGTCATTTTGCCGAACAGCACAGTAAGAAGATTTCCATTTATGGAGTGAGATTTTTTTTTTTAATTAATTTTGCACCAACTGGCGGTCTTCAGGTCATGTCCTACATGGAACCAGTTTCGGTGGAGCCCCACTTTTATAGAGGTGCACAACTGCACACCGAACAATGTAATAGAAGTATCCACAAACACAAGATTCCTACACAAGGACAGTCCTTGTGCCCCAACAAACTCATGATTAATTTAGGCAACTAATTAAGCTAAACCGTTCAGTGTTTAAGAGAAAAACTGAACCACTGGAATGAATAAAGGGGTGTCCCTGAAGGGCTAATAAACTGGACTTTGAAGCAACGTTATATTCTTTCCATCATGCCCATCCATAAACAAGGTGTATATTCAAATTCCGGAGACAGGTCCAAGACCGGGTAACACACCTGCAGCTTGAAATGTCCTAGCCGGACAAGTAGCCGCATGCAAATAAAGTAGGCACTCTTATTTATTTTGTGCAGTTTGTCAATAAACGTTACTCCTTACAGTATCTAAAGCAAACACAGCAATGAGTCCTCCTCGCTGGGCATGTTTTCAAGATCTCTCGCAACGGTCAGTGAAATAATATGACGCACACACAGATCTCCAGGCAGTCATGAGTGAACACACCTGCGCTCCCGCATGCACGGTTTGTAGTACCCCAGAGCAGGTGTGAAACCTGCTGAGTCCGTGGGATCAGTCTTCAGAGAGGACACAAAGCATTGAGGCAATTTATGTTTTGTAATGAGCAGTAGAATGACTGTATTACAGACACTGGTTTTCATCCACTCGTTTCACACAACCAACCAGATAGGTGGTTATTTCGCCCACACACACAATTCCATTTGGACAGCGATTCTAATTTTTTATTTTGGTGGTGGTGGGAGCAGGGGGCAAAAAGATGGATGCTGAAACACCTTGTGTGAATGGGCAATAAGTTTCCCCATCCTCTTGTCAGGTTGACCTCAGAGAGAACAAGAGGTGATTCTAGCCAGCCACTCTGAGAAAGAGCACCGCCATGTCTCGGACGTGCTACGTTAGTAACGAGGCCACAGACCACCCTTGTGTCTCCCCCTCTGTCGGATCATGTATATGATAGATACCTCATTGAAATTTATTTTGGCTGGAAATAGGACAGATCCGGTGACCAATCAGCCTTTTAATGTCAATCATCTGGTCCTCATTTAAAGTTGCGCACTCTAAACCACCCTCTGCAGCCAGAGAGTCTCTGTAGGATGAACGAGATGCAGCAATTCTTCATAGCTGTACTCTGCGGCTGGATTGCAAGATGCACAGCGTTTCCAGACGGATGGTAATTGCGCACAGAGCAAAAGGACGGGTCCAAAGGGCAAGTTCCCGCCATTACAACTCCATTGTGCAGCGGAGGGATGCGCAGCTAGGATGACACAAATCGCGCCATCAGGATCATCATCAAGCCCAGATGATGCAAATCGTTAGAAAAGGAGAGGCATGATCCGCTAGGGAGGATTCCCCAAAATTCTTGAGTCTTCCGGGTGATCCGGCAGTGTAGGCAAGTAGGACACAAAGGCCGAAGTGCTCATTAACCGGATTTTCCGTCCAGTTAGATTGACGGAAATCCTCACATCTAGTTGTGTTTGGACTTCACTATTATACAGTTATACATTTTTGGTATACTTTCTAAGTGAGCGAAATCACAAGCAGCAGCAGCTACAGACAGGTAGCAAGATTGATCAAGCACAATGGGCGTAAAAACCCCCAAAAACACACCTAATAACAGTAACTTCACCATCAACCGAAACCATAACTGTTTTAACTTTCAATAGACAATTATTGGTTTGGGCTTCAGAAGGAACTGAATGAAAAGATTTTGTTGCCCAAGGCAAAATTTCTTCCTTCAGAACTAGGGGAGAATTCAAAGTACTCAGTAAGAGAATGTTTTACATAGAGAAGCTTTATTAACAGGCACAGTAACTTTAGAATATTTGTCGTCTCCCCGCAAACAGAGCGCTTTAATAGTGCACATTTTAACTAACACCCAGTAACAAGAACATAATATACAGCTGCTGCATGAAATCTTTAATACAACGCCAGTCCCGGTGCATTGTTTCAACTTGCACGTCGTCTGGTTTTAGCAAGCTATTTTTCTCTGAGCATCATTCAGGGACCTCTGTGTTTTAAAGATACTGCAGACACCTCGGTGAGACACTTTTGTGATGGTAATATATTCTTCGGATAGGCAGCATTGATTCCCATAAGCAAAGGGATTTGGATTTATATAGCATCTATACATCCCCATATCCCAGAGCTTTTTAAAAATACTGAAAGCAGAGAAACTAACAAAAGAAAGAAGATCCAGAAAATAGAGATGGAGAAAACAGAACAGGAACAAGGCGATCATTGGGAAGCCAGATATATCAATTCAGCCGCCCGGTCCGTAAAAACACTTTGCATATGAATATCGAAAGTGCACATCCATTTGGCCAAATCTTTCAGAAAATGGGAAAAGTTTGGTTGTCCATTGCCGACGAACAACTGGACTGTTTCAGTAACTTGGCGATTGGTGGGTCTGGCACTCCAATTGTTTATCCGAAACGAACAAATCAATGTAGGCTTGGTCCACTTTCCAATATATTACTTCCTTACGGTTTAAAGCAAGATTTAAAATGATCAGCTTCACTGTAGAACCAAGGGTTAACCGGTTTGCAGAAAACTGCAACATTGTTGCAATGATATATAAAACAAGCAGTTGTCCTGGCTGCCTGCCAAGTTCTCTGTTAGGGGGGGGGGGGGGGATGTCTGAGCTCAGACTAGTATCTTTTTGAACTGAATTGATACAGCTGAAATATCCTTCTCATATTTATTTTACTAACAGAAAGCAGCAGAAAAGTTAATGGCATTAACTTGAAAATGATCTTATGATTCCATTGTGGGAAATAAATGAGACAAAAATGAAAAGAGAGAGAGAAAAGAAAACGTTTAAAAGGAACAGAATTACATGACCAACATCCAAAGAAAGTGCAGAGAGCCAGGAGTAGAACGATCTCTGTTAAGGAAACATGTCTGAGCCGCCTGTCCACTACAGCGGCCAACCCACACGAGCCTGCTGTCTAAACATTCTAAGTTTATAATTATATATAATGAAGACCTTGGGGAGATGTTATTTTGTAGACTGTAGGACCTTTTTAATTTCACTTCAGCACCCATGTAATTAGATTATTAATCAAAAGACATTCTCAAAAATAAACTCGTCACAGATTTTAATCAATACCGCAAAAGAGAGAATGGTCTTGAAGAGCAGCTTCCCATAATTGCTGCCATGTTGTTTTAAGTGGCTGTATTAGCTTGAAGGGGCTTTAATGTAACTTAAAAAAACAAACCGTACGATGCAAAGCTCTTTATTCTTGATGTGAAACACTAAAGGAGTAAATTGGGGAGTGTAGGAAATGTCCACGAGACGTCCGACTAGGGGAGGGGGGGAGGGTGATGAATATTAAAGGCACTCAAACCTGAATAATTCTCATTGCCTAATTGTAACGAGTACAGGGGAAAGCATATTCTAGATTTAGTTTATTGCTATACCTCTATCCAAGCTAGGAGCAAGCTAAGACCTCGTACCAAACTAGTAATTTTATTTTGCTTGCATTAACAATCACAAGTGAAAACACATGTCAAATGTATAAAGTAGATTGCCAAAGTGTTTAAGTTGAAAATGTATTGAATGGAACAAGATGCAGGCCAAAAACACAAACACAGGGCACCGAAAAGTTAGTAAAAAGACGAGAGGATATATGGCGATTCAACACAATTTGTTAAAAACACTAGTAAAATATATGAAATTAACAACAGCAAGTCACTAAGGAGTTCTGGATCTATCTATCTACAGTATCTATTGCATATCAATACAGAATATAGTAGTACCTATATAACATATATTTAATACTTATCTAATCTCTAGCTCATAATGATATCTTCATAATATCTCTCTCTCTCTCACACATCTAATATCCATATATAGTATCTATCTATCTCTTATTAGATCTATCCCATATCTATCTAATGTCTATCTATAGTATCTATCTCATATCTATCTACAGTATCTATTGTATATCTATCCATCTACAGTATCGATCTCCTATCTATATACGTTCTATAGTAGTATCTATATAATATCTATCCATCTAGCTTATATCTATCTATTTCATATATATATATATATATATATATATATATATATATATATATAATATCTACCTGCAGTATCTATCAAATATGTATTTATATTATATCCCATATCAATCCCACATCTATCTATATAACTAATATCTCATCTCTCTCTCATATCCTTCCATCTCTCTCTCTTATATCCCTCCCTCTCTCTCTCATATCCCTCCCTTACTCTCTCTCTCTCATAGCTCCCCCTCTCTCATATCCTTCCCTTACCCTCTCGCATAGCCCTCCCGCTCATATCCCCCCCTCTCATATCCCTCCCTCTCATAGCCCTCCCTCTCATATCCCCCCCTCTCATAGCCCTCCCTCTCATAGCCACCCCTCTCATAGGCTTCCCTCTCAAATATCATATATGTGTCTCATATTTGTCTCCTGCTTATGAAATAAAAATATAACCAGAGAATCATCTAAAATTTGCATGGAATAACAACTAAATGATCAGCACCCTCATCATTTAGAAAGACCATCATGTGTCTTCAAGTAGGCTCAGTACACACACACACACACACACACACACACACATACACATACACACACACACACACACACACACACACACACACACACACACACACACACACACACTCACTCACACACTTCCTTTTGTGTGTTGAATACAGTAAGACAATTGTAAGAATCTACCTCCACTTTTTCAGTTAATCCAGGTCCTAATTTTGGGAAATCAAGCAGTTTCCTCCTGACCCCAGCCCTGCTCAGCGGCCACATCGACCAAACATGTCACACACATTGTATTATATAAGGTTATAAATCAGCTAAGAGGATTCTTGGCATATCTCGGCATAGGAGTCTCACAATTATATACATGGAAAGGACCTTGTCATCCTAGCACAAGTATCTGCAAGATAACGGTCAATACTCCAGATAGAAGCAACTGGACCTACCCCGAGGAGATCATAGATGGGGCAGAAGAAGTCAGTCATCTGATGGTAAATGACCAGCACATTATTTTCTTCCGACGGTCCACAAGTGACGGGTGTAAAACCGGGGGTAGTGGTAAGCGTTCATCTGTACCCCCTGCATGTTATATAGGCTTAGGGCAGGCATCAGCAAGGCAGACAAGACACATGTGGAAACAGAGGGAGGCAGACAAGAGACAGGGGGGAGATTTTGGACAACCCCCAGGATGACAAGAAGCTGCAGCAACATATATATTTGGGTTATTTAGTTTCTTTGCATTTTTTTTTTTTTTAAAAAGAAAATTACAACAACAGTAATCAAAACAGCGTAGGCCTGTGCTTTGATGGTTGAGCAAAGCTGGGCTCTAGAAATAACAACTCTTCCACACAGGTTTTTATAGAGGTAAACTGTATCTGACTTCCTACTAGCATGTCATTGTGATGAAACCAGGTATTAATATCACCTCACCCAGTCTGCACCTCGTTTCTAACAATGTGTGGACTATAAAAATAGACCTTTTTCTAGCCCTCTGGTTCCCCATATTTGCCAATCATATATTATTGTATATTGTAATTTTAAATTGTAATATGACAGGCAGCATGGTTTTCCTACCTTGTGCATACATGCAGATTAGTCCATTGTGTCAGCCTAGGCAGAAGGATTATTGTCCACCATTCCTGTATGAATGTACATCACACCAGGGGGTCTCATGTGGTAAGATAGGGCAAAGGTCCACAGATAGAGTTCTATGTTTAATTACAGAGCACTACATTGTGTATTTAAATGTAATGTCTCTGGATTGTGATTTCTCCCATTTAAACAAATTCTGGAGTGTAGCCACAGAACAATACTTATCCCTAAGTATATCAAGAGCATATCATCTGTTATCTGTGAAAAGATAAACACAAAAAACAACCAATCGGGCAGGTCCTGGGACTCCTTATAAGGACATTTCTGCCTTTAAAAGACAGAGCCCCACTACAGCAAATGGTGCATTCACTACCCAGTGATAGGTGAATCAGGCTGGTTTTGAGGCTTAGGTCTCTGCCAGGTAAGAAGGAAGGGACAATCAGTCCCTGGAGTACTACCCTTGTCCTGATCTCTCTCTCCAGGTCTTGGGAAGCTGTGTTTCCGCCAAAAGCGGAGTGACAGTGACCTAGAACTGCTGTCATGCTGGTAGCCTTAGAGGAGAGAGGGTCTGCGTCCCAGGACAAGTTTGGATGGACAACACCCTTTGAAGGTGGCTAGGATACTGGTGAGATGGTTTTATTATACCCTGCATGTTGTCTGTGGTGCTATTTGTTGCAGGTTATTATTTAAATATTATTATTGCTGTTTGGTGCTACCATTTTGTTAAATCTATTTATATTTTAGAAAGAACGCACCTGGACGTACGGTCCTCACAGTCATTATACAACTTTACTATCCCGTCCTAATTATTATTATAGTTTATTTATAAGGGTGTCACAAAAGGTCAGTAGCGCCGTACAATGAGGTATAAATCAAAAGAACAATTACAAAATCTAAAACAGGAGACAAAGGACAGGCTTGCAGGAAAACAAGTGTATAAAACAATGATCAGCAACCACTACAATGAGCCAACAAATTATAGACATAATGTATTACTTCCCATCATCAAGCTGGAAACAAGATCAGGCGGACAGGAATGAGGAAGGCAGGAAAAAGAGAGAAACTAGGTCCTTGCTCGTGAGAGCTTACAATCTAAGAGGGAGGGACTGACATAAGAGCAGTGGGGGGGAGGTTGGTGTAGGCAGGAGGCAGTGGGGGGAGAGTTGAGAGATGGACTGGTGGAGTTTGGTGATAAAATAAAGTTTTTGAAAGCTGGTGGATGTCTGATTGGGAGTGGGAGAGAGTTCCATAGGAGTGAAGCAGGACGGGAGAAGACTTGGGGGTAAATGTATTAAAGTCCATTTTTTTCAACTTGCCGGAAGGCGCTGCCTTGTAAAGTGAAACTCGCCTTTACAAGGCAGCGCCGCTTTAAATTTTAGCTGTCAACTCGCCGATTTCCGGCGAGTTTGAAAAAAAACGGACTTTAATACATTTACCCCCTGGAGGTGGAAATATGAAGACGTAAATCAGTGGGTAGGTAAAGCGCTGGCCGCTGGCAGAAAAGAGATGGCGGGAGGGAGTGTGGAGGAAGATGAGTGTGAAAACGTAGGGGGACGTAGAGAGCCTGAGGATTTTAAATGTTTACATTCCAGTAAGGTAACTTTACATAGCAGTATTATTAAAAGTAATTACGTTAAGCTGCAGGAATTGAGCTGCAGAACGCAGGTCTGACACACTCTGTAAAATAGTTTGCACAGACCCAACCCCAAAGAACAAAGAAAAGGGATCCTGGGTAGGGCCCGTTACAATTCAGGTAAGTTGAGTGGGGGGATTCATTTTTACAAATATTTTTCAAAGGGTCAATTCATTTTATTCCGATTTAGACTTTTTCCAACCTGGGCCCCACACAGCAAACACCTCCCCCCCCCTCGCTACATAAACCTGCTGCGAATTGATCAGCCATCTTTCTACACCCACTGAGAGCCCAGCATCCTGAAGAGGGAGGGGGGGGGGGGGGTGGCGAATGGGGTGGCTAGATTAGGGAGAGGCAGAGCCCTAAAAAAAAGTCTCTGCCCTACTATCAATATGACAAGTCTGATACAATGTATCATAATGTGTATTTAACACTCTACAGCCATTCTGTGAATGTGACATTTGCTGGTATTATTAAAAATTACATGCATATTTATTGCAGACTAGACTAATTTGTAGCAGGAAAATTGTAAAACCAGAATAAAACAAAATACTGACTTTAGGGTATGTCTGTGTCCTCGTACTATGAAGAAAAACTCAATTGTCTCCCGCATTTACTACACTTTAATGTTATTATTTACAACCTTAAGGGACTGCAGGGATATGAATTATACCAGAAACATTCAGAAGCCAGGGCAAACTCACATTTAAACACAAAACAGCCTTATTAAAATAATTATCTTTGCTAACAGTTTTCTTAAAACGTAACGGATTTCAGGAATTGATTATTCAACATCCCATAAAATAATTAGCTCTAATGTGATCTCTAAATAACATTGTATGTGTCAAAAGTTTAGTCATAGACTATAAAAAAAAATGAAAAAATAAATAAAAACATATAAAAAAAAATCAGAACTATAAAATACGTCAGGGACACTAAATTGGACAGATTTCCTCTGCAATGAAATTTTGAAATATTCCTTCCAAAAAATATTGCAAGAAAATGGTCTCATTGTAGCATATCAGAGCCAATTGTGTGCTCCACATTTTTCTTAAATAAGAATGGTCATTACAAACCATCTGTTTATATTTTATGAATTTAAAACTCTACAATGAATTACATTCGCAAAAACATAAATCGGGAATGCTTAATAAATTAAAAGTTTAACAAATTAAAATGTTTTGAAAAACAAAGAAATCCGTGTTTCCTACGTCACAAAGATAACTCAAAAGGGAACCCTTCCTCTGAGTAGATATTTCCATTGGGGTAATCAACCAGGCCGCCTTTTAACGAGAATGGTATAATATTGCAAGGAGGTAAAGCCGATCATATTTAAAAAAAATAAAAAATCTTCCATCGCTTATTTTGCAAACAGTTTAACAAGCTCCAATACATGATTGGACAGTTTTTGACAGTATTTAAAAGATGGTCACACTTCCCATCTCTCAAAATCACAAAAGAAATGTTACTCTGCTTAAACACAGAGCGTTAGACCAAATCCAAGATGTCTGAATTGTGAAGCCCAGGTGTGCACATATATGAAATAATATGAAGATAAGTGGTAGATACACTCTCATACAGATAAAGCTGTATATCTATATATTACTTACATATTTACTACCCAGGACCTAACTGTTCCTAATTAGTACTTCACGGTTTTCTTCTGTTCTTCCCAATATATTACCCTGTGGCTCCTCCCTCTCACTATATTCTCCAGGCATCAGAGCCTGGAGAACTTTCAAATTAATTTAGAAAGGTAGTGGAATGCGGCTGATGGGACAAGCAACTTTGCAGTTTGGAGAAAACGGTGAGATGTATAAGGAACACCCCCCCCCCCAAATAGTTGGGAGGGGGGCGCTTTTAGGTAAAAAGTAATGAAGACTAGGGTTCCCCTTTAGATTTTACTTCCCCTTAAACAAGATGGGCCACAATCATACAAGTCAAGAGCACATTTACCTGACTGCTACACAAACCTGTTCTGTACATAGCGCCGTTTGTTATTGTATACAGCGCCAATTATATTACGTTGCCCCGTACAGAGAATATGCAAGCATTTACATCAGTCCCTGTCCCATTAGAGCTTACAATCTAAATTGTCTACCACACGCACATAGACTACGCTCCATTTTTACAGAAGCCAATACACCTCACCAATTGGTTTTTGGATAAATGGAAGAAACCGGAGCACCCGGAGTAATCCCACTCACACACCGGAAGAACATACGGACGCCCCACAGACAGGGCCCAACATTACAGAGTCTGCCATGTGAAAAAGTCATTTATAACATGAAATATCACTTGCTGGACTAAAACCCTGGTCTTCACAAACAAGGTAAATTGCTTCGGCAGTAAGGCACACTAGACTGCGGGCACTACATCATTACATCGTTAAAAAGTTTTTCCTGCATTGTGTACAAGGAAGAGAGACAATGCACATCACAATGATGCATGTATTTGTGGCTAAACACCAAAGCCTAAGGTCACAATCCGGCAATCTCGCAGTCATTCAATTTGAGAGCACATCAACGTCTTCCTAAATGGAAGCCGCCTTTTCGTGGTACACCTTATCATAATGTCACAAAAACTATAACATTACAAATCAGTTCTCGGGCAAAATACATGACAGCAAAATACTGGTACACAAAAGCTGCATTTAATATCCGTCATCGCTGTCTCCTTCAACTTACCTCTTTGCGGGAAAGTGCTAGATGTAGCTCCCAGCTTGTGGTATTCTAAGATTCGTTTCAGAGTGGAATGAAATATAAATGACAGTTCATACAACACATGAACATAGGAAATGGTATGAAATATTTAAAATAAAAAGACAGTTGAGAACAGAGGAAACCAACTGAGCCTTTCTCAAACCCAGCCCCTGGGACTTTAACAGCCTGAGATTCATTGAAAATTTAATCTTTATTGTTATTTTTAGTGAAATATTTTGCATCACTCAGGAGTAGATACTTGTGCGCTGTCCTTTCTCCTGACAGCAAGACCCTCCTGAAGATTTCCTTTCCTCCGACGTTTCTCCAAGAGAAATAACAATGTCTCAGTGGTAGTCCGAGAACCCTGAATTATTCCATAGGTTACCCCTGTAAAAGGCTGTACAATTACACAGCGCCACAATGTATCGCTCTCTGAAATGGAGAAAGGTCAGCAGCAGCGTGTACTGCACTAAATCTCAGTTGTAACTATGGGATGGAAATAATCACAGTAAAATATTTAGCACGTATATTCAGTTGACGATATCGTTTGTCATCTTCATGATGTTTGTTTCCGTTTCTTAAAATATTAAAAGGACCGCCAAAGGTAAAAAACAAGCTGGTTTATATAAATGAACGACCTAAAACGTTCATACATCTATGTGATCATGAACACAAAAGCTGCTGTGGTCTGTTAAGGGTCCAAGGTGTTAAATCGCATGTACATGAATTCAGTTCTGTGCAGATTTGGCCCTATAAGGTCGCTAAGAACAAGACAGGATACCTGGCTAATTCTGCACAGTCCTCCACCCAGGCATAAGACCATTTAATGCACCAGACCATTAATGGAGCATAATGACTCTTGTGTGCATAAGCTCTAAATAGGATGTTTTCAGGAAGATAGTTTAGTACATGACAATATTTGTCTTCTGCACAGAAGACATCCTTTCAGTAATCCCTTTGAAGGACAAAACAGGATCATTGACAGTTTAAGAGAACAATAGCTTGCATTTAAAATGCAATTAAATGTAATTATCAGCTCTTTTCCATACCTTGAATTTATATTTAGGGGATCATCTAAGTCTTGGGAGACTTAAAAACTTCAGTTTTGTCAGAAACAACACAGACAAGTCCAATGACCGTATTTATATCACCGTCGCGGTAGGTAAGGAAGACTGCAAAAGACCGTACAAAGAGAGATTATTTACTGTGGCAGGATAAGGCTGGGTACACACTACAGGGATTTCACCAGATTATGGTGCCAATCACATGATAAACGACCATTAGGTCAGATATTGCATTAGTGTGTACGCTCCAAACAATCATATTTTATCATTCCAAAGCACATTGTATCTTTTGATTTTATAAACGGACTAAAAATCTCTATAAACTATAGAACGATGTTGTGCAGTGTGAATGAACTCAGGACTGGCAGTGTCCATAGATGGAGTGTGCAGAGTCACCATCTTTTCAGCCCATGGTGATGGCAGATGAAGAGCACAGATCTGAAGGTAAAACATGTATAAAGTGTACACAGGAATCGGCAGGCTGGTCAGGACTTTCAGTCGTTGGTAAAATTGATAACAATATCACATCAAGAGAAATTTTCCGTGGTGTGTACCCAGCCTTTCTAAAGGCTATTATCATAGCTCATCGCTTATTTTACTCACAAAGAGCACTCTTTTTGTTAAATAAAATTTGACCACAAGGCAACTAGGGATCTACCATATGGTGTGTACCCAAGCACTCTATCTAAACCTGATCATTGTTATTTTATTTATTTTTTTTAAAAAAATTCTCTATTCCCTACTCACTTCACTCCAGACCACAGCGGCTGGGACACCGTAGAGGTGATCTACAACGGACAGTCGATGTGCACCACAAAACGTCTGCAGAGGTGCTTCTGGATGGTCGCCCTGCAAACTTCAAGGCACACGCCTGCTCCCCGCTCTAAGGAGACATCTCTGCAACCAAGAAGTGCTAGGTATCTAGAAGTAACTAAACGTGCAGTGTGCCTCAGCTGTTGTATGCCTTGCAACTGAGGCCTCAAGCAGGTAGAACATACAAATTGTCCTGATTTAAATGGATTATCCCACTTTTCCAACAGCCAGCACTTTTGCCCCAAACAGCTGGTAATGTTAGGAGGTATGTCCCACTTGTCACCATCACATGATGACCAAACTCCCTCTTCAGCACTGGTTCCAATGACTGGACATCTCGGAGGGACCTCCAAAGTCAGCTGTCGCTCACAGATGTAAAACAAAACGGTATACCACTGGCTGGCTGCATTTGTCAACCAACTACAGAAGCCAATTGGAGGTCAATAAACGTTAATGACTGGAAGAGAATTCATAGAGTAACAGTCAACCCCAGTTGGCTGATGCTGATCATTGAGGAAAAGTAACGGCAGTGTTATTGGTAGCACGGTGCTCAACAGACTGAGAAATGTGGGACTGCTGCTAGTCATTAGGGGTGAGTATAGTTCGGGATTGAATACTAGAGTTAAAAGTGGGTGCCCTGCATCCCCGCTATCAGATGGGGCTCTACATTTTAAAATCTAATAAAGCAAATTGGAGACAAAGTTAGCCCCAAATCCAATGCACCCAGATCTGCTCAATCATGTCCACATTCACACAAAGCCATGCCCACAGTTCAGGAATCACCACCCCCTTTTCAGGGCCTGTAAATCCGGATATTGTCTCCAAAATTGGGGCTGTTGGTAGTTATAGAGGGGGTCTTGCATGGTATACATAACGGACGAAGCAGTTTTGCATTTATGACCATGAGACGCTGCACCCACACTAAGCACAGACGCTCAAAAACTGTTGAACAAACCCCCCTTTAGTACAAAAAGTCTCTCTAATGTCAACTGACCAAGGTCAAGGTCTGTGCAGTATGGAGACTCCAGCTTTGACCTTTACCCTAACACATCTTATATAAAACTGTGCACGCAGTTTTGAAATTGCCTCACGTGTTCTGAAAGAGCCTTTATTGAGCTCAAAGCTAAAAGGGAGGTTGCAAAGCTCAGTATTTTTCATGCACCACTAACCGGTGTATTAGGGATAACAAGTGCACAGAATTGCACCAAGTGGAGATATATTCCCAAAACGGTGCCAAGAAAGTTTAAAACAAGCACATAAATATGCAGTGCCACTTGTTTCCACAAGGTGGCGATACAGAGCAATTCACTTCATATGTTTATTTTTACAATGTAGTTTGTAGACTGTGCTAGGGTCAGATTCATATATGCACAAACATGCAGAATACCACACAGCACCCTTCATGTGTGCTGTCCGTTTGGTCCTATCAGGTGAAGCACACTCCAGAAGCCGGACAGTAGAGCTTGACCTGGCTTACAGATTCTGTTTTCAACCTGTGTCGGACGGCAAAGCAGAAGGAACACTTAAAGGATGGATTCCACCCAAAACCAGGTTGGTAGCAGTGAGTAGAGTCCAGAGATATCTACCACACTCTCCTCGTGACCAGGTATTTTTCAAACCGAATATTTCGGGAGACCCACTAGATACCTTGAACCATATGACCACAGGTGCGTACACTTTTCAGAGCGAGTTTTACATTTCATATCAACTTGAATTTTTAGTTTTGGTTGGAATTATCCTTTAAATGTCGGTCCCTCCTCCGTCGTGTCCTTGTTTATAGCTTAGCGAGAGAAAAACACAGCTCATCACACAGTAGCTTAATGCACCTAATACGTCTCCTTCCATGTGGTGTAAAGACAGAGCTGATGTGCCACAAAGATATAGCAGCCGGGCACCATTTATTTTATTCCAATCATTAAAAAAAAAAAAAATACAAAATGCACTGGTAAGAGAAACTGGGGGAGGGCGAAATCTGGAACGAAGACACATCAATTTTTCTACCTCAAGTCGTACGTCCTTAATTTACATGAGATATTGCACCAGTAATTACAGTGCTATTCATCAAACATACATATACATCACTGAGTGTCTTCTTCCATCTTGCATTTACTGTATGCAAAACACAACCAGTGAGCATCATCCATAACGTTAATAAAACCCAGGAATGACTGTTAGAGCACGAGTGGCTCATAAAACACGCTGAGAAATGGGACTTTATAGAAAGCTGATGTGTCGGGCCCCCTGGAGCCCAAATGCAGCGCACTTACATAACAATGCTACTTACTGCAGCACTCTCAGTATATCTAGTCACCCAGCCAACCACATGAAAGCGAAACCGATGGACGAGGCTGGCTGATTGGAGAACCAACTGAGTTGGGAGCCGCCAACATTGACTCTGCTGTCTCCTTGAGACTTGGGTACGTCTTCCAGTGCCTGAAGCACATTAAATTGTAAGCTCTGAGAGAAAATTTTGAGGGTGGTTTTATGTGCGGTTTGTAAACCGTGAGATTTACCGCACATCGAATTTCATGATTTCAAAACGCCAGTTCTGAAACCATCGTCATAATTTTTAGACATGTAAAGAATACAATGTATCTGTCACGAGCCGCGGCGGTACTCACAGCCGCCGCGGCTTGCTTCTGGCTCCCCCTGGTGTCCGGGCCGTCACCTTGACGACCGGGACGTCATTTCCTTCTAAACCCCGGCCGTGGCAACGGCCGGACTCTGTACAAAGCAGCGCCGCGTCCCAGCAACAAGGGGGCAGCTGGGCGCGTGCGCACGGGTCTGCAGTAACCTGATGTCTATTAGGTCTGCAGTATTTAGTTAACAGGCATTAGCCTGCAGCTGTCCTCTTCATGGTCCTGACTGGCCTGTTGGTCTGGCAGATAATTAGTCTGCAGCTGTGTACCTCCCAGGGGCAAACCCTGATTGGCTGTTGTCTGTATTTAAGGCAATGAGGTCTGCTGCTTCATTGCCAGTTATAGCTTCTGTGCTCCAGTCTGCTGACCTGCTTGTTCCAGTTCCTGTATCCTGATATCTACATTTGACTTCCCGTGTTTGACCCTTGGCTTTGTATTGGACTTCGCTCGTGTTTCCTGTGACCCTGATCCTTGGCTTGTTTACCCGTTCCGCTACCTTGCCTGTGACCTCTGACCTCAGCTTGTTCATCAATACTGATACCTGCTTCCGGCCTTTGACCTCTGCGTGGACCTGACTCTTCTTGCCTGGGTTCTCCCCAGCCGGTACACACTTCACGACCCTCTGTCAGTCTGCAGCCCAGTCTGTCCCCACCATCAGGGGCTCCAGTGAACACCTGACTGACAGAGTAGACCCCGGGTTGTGTTGTGCCGGCTGGAGGGGTTCCCAACAGTATCAAGCTGTGGTTTCCAAAAACGGGCATCAAACCGCCAGTAAAAGGGTAGTTTTCTTTTTAAGATGTGGTGCTGATAAAAGGGATTGCAGGAACCGCAGCCTTTTGAGCTAACTGGATAATCAGAGCAGAAAAATGGATAAGGTAAGTACTTATTAGGGAATCATAATTATTAATTATACCATCAATAATAATTTATTAAGCAGCCAAAATGAATTAATTTTTAATAAGGAGCAATATAAATGTATTATTTGATTACCAGGGCAATGATATTTGAGTCCTAAAAGGGGCAATAAGAATTTACTTATGAGAACAACAACATTTTTTATTTCAAGATGTGGGAACCATTTCAAAGTGCCAGTATGCACATGGGTACTAATACATTGCCCCTGTAATCAAATACATATATATGGCCTGTTATAAACTAATACATTATTATTAATTATTATCCTTATTATTGTTAAATGTTTTCCTCCTGTAGATGCAGTTTGTGTACAGGTAGACAGTGTTTTCCTCCTGTAGATGCAGTTTGTGTACAGGTAGACAGTGTTTTCCTCCTGTAAATGCAGTTTGTGTACAGGTAGACAGTGTTTTCCTCCTGTAGATGCAGTTTGTGTACAGGTAGACAGTGTTTTCCTCCTGTAAATGCAGTTTGTGTACAGGTAGACAGTGTTTTCCTCCTGTAGATGCAGTTTGTATACAGGTAGACAGTGTTTTCCTCCTGTAGATGCAGTTTGTGTACAGGTAGACAGTGTTTTCCTCCTGTAGATGCAGTTTGTGTACAGGTAGACAGTGTTTTCCTCCTGTAAATGCAGTTTGTGTACAGGTAGACAGTGTTTTCCTCCTGTAGATGCAGTTTGTATACAGGTAGACAGTGTTTTCCTCCTGTAAATGCAGTTTGTGTACAGGTAGACGATGTTTTCCCTGTAGAAGCAGATTGTGATCAAGTTGACGGTGTTTTCCCTGTAGAAGCAGATTGTGAACAGGTAGATGGTGTTTTCTCTATAAGAACAGATACTACACGTGGCATCCTGTACACAGACCATGAGTCGTGGTATACTGCAATACTTCATTCATATAGAACAAAAACACCTAGTGCCTCATTCAGAGCAGGTCGCATGTGAGCGTAAACTTGTGGACTAACATGTTTGCTACATAGAACTCAGAATACAGTGTACAGATGCAGCAAGATAATGTCCATGTACATATTGATGTGGCCCGAGTAAAGATATAACATCATCAACAATTTCCTTTTTAAAAAGTTTAAATAAATCTCTCCTTCGTGTTATGTCCTGGGCTGGTTACTAAAAATTGTGGGGGGCAATGAGTGCCCCGGCCACAACAGAATATCTCACAAGAATTCCGATTGTATCGGGCCAGGGTTAATTTGTGGACTCTGAAAGGGGTGGGGTTTCGGTGAATTGGGGACTTGATTTGGGCAGATGGGATGCAGGGCATACTTTGTACAGATAATGTAATAATAAATGTTGGGAGGTGGGTAACAAGTGGTGATAATAAAGAGGATACGAGCACTAGAATGGTTTGGTAATCAGGCCTGCAACAACAGTCATAAAATAAATGAATGGAGACAATACACGATCAGCCAACGGGATTTTACATCTGATTGGATGCAACATGGGAAATCCGCATTTATTGGCTGATCACATTTTGAACCCTTGAGGTCACTTAAGTTCATTAATTTGCGTCGCAGCTTCACCAGGATCAAGAACTCGCTCCATCAGGGTTTTCTATCCCTATTGGATTCCCCAGGACAGTAGAAAAAAAGATTTCTAAAGGATTTAAGATAATAATCAAGTAGTAAAACGAGGGATTGGCGTGAGCCATGGGCATGCCGACGCCTGGACTTCTACTAGCCTCGGTGTTAGTCTGCATGGGGCTGGCACTGTAGTTTCTGCAGACTCGATTTCCTTAAGGAATTGCTGACCAGCCTGGTATCACATTATGGCAGGGTTTTCCCTCTTAGTATGACTGGCCCAGTGTTGGGTTCTGCTTTTGAAGGAGAACTCGTAACCCCAGAATAACAAAACATACTGAGAAATACATCCAGCAGACAGAAATTACACTGGACTTAAAAAAAAAAACAAATACAAAACAAAAAAACAAAACCGCTTTTAATTACATTTCAGCCTCCTTACCAGAGAGTGAAATTACAACTGCAGAATTGACGCCACAGAGATGTGAGTGGAGGATGCAAGCTTAAATGCTTTGATCAAAATATGAACCGATGCCTCGTACTGTCATTTCGCTGGATACATACAGATTTGCAATAAGGATTAGCGCAGACAACAACTGTGTTTATGTTCTGTATCCATACAGGGCAGCTGGTTCCCAGAAGGATATGGATTTAGCAGAATGATGGCTTCTTTCTTTTCTTTTCTATAAGAGAAGTAAACTTACATGGAAAACCCTCTAAAACTGTGGGAATAATGCAGATTTTTACAGATCAGGAACTTCATAATTCGTTATACACCCTGTCCTTCAGAATGTTGAAATACATTTCTGGGCTGCTATTCTTCTCTGAGATAACAGTAGACTATGGGGTAAATGGTTCCCATCCCAGTTAGACAGCTGTAAAACCACTGGAAAATCTGGGTGTGTAAAGTTTCCTCCGAGATAGTTCTGGGGTTATGTAAATGTCAAGAATGGAGGATTGTGGCCTTGTGTTATATAAACATGTTATTGCGACATAAACTGTACTGTGGGGTGTTATATGGCGCTGCAGACAGGAGATTATACTAACAAGGATACACTCTGACACGTCCTTGCAGCCACACACTCATCTTGCTGGCTTTAAGGACAACAGCAGTAAAACTGCTATCACCGCTGAGCATGTGAAGGAAATCGTCTCGTCTCAGGGGGGGGCAAGTGCCAGGCGCGGCTACAGTGAGACAGGTAAACTCAGAACTGTCCACGGCTGGGCTGTAACTCATTCGACAAAACCGCTGGTTACAGAACTTCTGTATTTTATATCCGTAGTAAATGTGTCGCTATGCTCTATGTCACCAGGCATCGAGTCAACAAATCCACGTAGAATTGTATTCCTGTGTCACTATGAAACCTATCACCCGCGCTGGACCTGCTCCTAATTACAGGGTGTGTTATTTTACATATGAAGCACCAATGTGTTCTTCTGAATCATGTCCGAAATTCTGCACACAGCACATCAGCCAGGGGCAACCTGACACACTCCAGGGGCCGCATGGACAGTGCTCGAGCCTTCAAAAGGGACGATCATTACCCTTAACCTTGGTAATAAGTAAAAACAATATATTTAATCACAGAAAGAGACACCTATCTGTAATAACATATCAGCAGACATTTTACACAAATGGTACAGGGTATAACAAACAAACATGACAACAAAGCATGAAGGAGCTGGGGCCCCAGGTGAAGGAGGGCTGCTTGTTGCCAGTCACTGCAGAAGAATGGGGGGAATTCAATTAGCTGCACCCCATAGAGATGCAAAGAAAAATGAACAGAGATTTCTACCACAATTGCTGGCAATGTGCGCAGCGCGACATTCATAGCTGGTAACTGAATTCCCCCCTCTATGTCCCACAGGAGTTCATGACATACCCCAGCGCCCACAGACTTGAAAATGGAGTTGTTGATTCAGGTTTAAGCTTGGATTAGTGCATTATTGTAATATTATGTATAAAAGTTTTTCTCAATGTTCCCAAGAAGCAGATTTGGAAAATGCACAGGAACACCTCTCACACAGACCCCCCAACTCTTCTTGTTACCGTTTGAAACCGAAGGTTCTAATGCTGCGAGTGGCTACACACGTCCCCCCACCACTCCCGTTTTTGGTGGGACAATCCTTTTTTCCCTTGAAAAAGGTGAAGCTTCATGGTTTGAGTGCAGAGGTGTTGCATGAGAGGACTGAGGCATGAGTGGCATTGGCTAAAATGTCTCAATTTCCAAATTGGGAATGTCGAGAGGTACAGGTTGAACGAAGCCCTCTGTAAGCTAACATACATGCGGAAATCTGGTGCAAAGAAAACAAACAATAACTTACACCCCACTTGTAAAAAGGAGAGCTAAAAATACATTACAAAAGGGACATTAAAAAAGCAGCTAGTTCGATAAAGCAAATAAAGTAACTTACGTTAATATATCAGACCCTGTGCAGTAGTGAGTTGAATAACATACTAAAATATCAGGTGTGCTTAAAACTTAAACTAAATATTCATCTTGCTTGCTTTTGCTCCTCAGCATCAGGTTGTCATGTTAGGAGGGAAATGCTTCTGTAACTGAGCAGACAGAGAGTGACTGACAGGTTTTCAAACATGCTCTGCAGAAATGCATCCTGTGGATTGGTAGATACACGCACAGGGCAGTGATGTCAGAGCAGCTCAAATGACTGCAGCTCTTCTGTATTAGACACAACTGGGGCACTGTCCTAAAGATGCAGGAGCTGCTTCATATGGCTGTAATGGAGTGGAGCAATAATACTTAACATTTTAACAGAGCTGAAATTGAATGGCAGGTGACCAATAAGCAATATGGTTCATATCTGAAAGTTAAAATTTGGGGTTTGGTGTACTGTATATCCAAATACTCAAAAATGTCAAATTTTACCATGGAGTATTTTATAAAGCTATATATAATCTTGTAACCCTGAACCAGGTCGGGGTAGGAGAATAATCCATGTACCCCTCAACCCCTTCCCAGGATGCAACAATATTTTAAACATGAGATCTGCATAACCCCCCCCCCCCCCTGTATCCCTGTCTATATGGTAGATCCCTATTTTTTTCCTCCTGTGCATGCGTTCTTCACGCATACTCCAGCTGCTGCTGACTGTGGGACCATTGTTCATTGCATTCCAATGGCTTGAGTTGGATGTTCCGTTCAATAACCATTTCCTACAATATATTGGTCAGTCTTGGAACCACATTACAGCTTATAATAACTGGGAAGATATTTGGAGAAGATTTAGAGTTCTGGATAACTGTTTGCAGCGTTAGAAGTGTCTGAAGCTGGCTGGCAGCAGCATTGATGCAGATATACTGCTCCCGGGCAGGATTGGATGGGACACGGTGTGACAGGGATCTGGAAGTGTTCCATGGAGAACCCGGGAAGATAAATGTCTGCAGATAGAGATTTCACAGATCACCTTTCACTCTTGGATACAACTAAATGTTAATCACTTAATCAACGGAGTTATGTTCCATAAGCCTGACAGGCCTTTTCCTAGCACTCAAAAGCCACGGGAGGTCATTTAGACGACGAGACGCGCACCGCACAAAAGTGTAAACGTCACATCAACATCCGACTAGCTTAGGTCAAAAATGAAAATATTTATTTTATTATTTCATTTTTTTTTTAACTAACAAACTGCTCAGTTATTATTATCATTAAATATGACGAACACGTGTGTAATCTTTTGTTACATTACTCAGAGAGGGCTGGGATATGCGATTCTCTGTCAAAGTGAACCACAGAGGTACAAAACTGGTCCCAGTATAGGCCAACACCTAAACACAGCCAGCTCAGAGCAGAGTAGAAATGGCTGCATATCCTTCCACACGGCAATAAACATCCTTTAAAGTACTCTCTCTCCATCTCTTTATTAACTTTATTTTTAATTATAAAATTTCAATAATCTCGTTCCAAAAAAAGGAAATGTAGTTTCTGCACTGCTCTTAGTCCGCACTTTGGTGGGAACGCCTTAACCCCACCCAGCCTGACAGTCCTCGGCTACATAGTACCAAATGTTCCCTTAGACTGGGCACACACTACAGAGTCTTCACATGATTATCAGGCCAATCACACAATAAACTATACTTGCCAACTCTCCCTGAATGTCAGGGAGACTCCCTGAAATAGGGGTGAGCTCCCTCACTCCCTGAAGAGTCTGGCATTCTCCCTGATGCTGAGCCAGTACAAGACGTGGTTGGCTTCGCCATCTGTGGCATGATGACACAGTTCAGAAATTGTGTCCTATGTCCATGTATTGATACCTATGGAGGTGGCCATTTTCATGGAGACCAAGATTTAATCAAAGACTGACAGGTAAGACAACATGACTTCAGTAATGGAGACAGAAACGTAAAAGACACTTCAGTCTCTAAAGATTCATTAGCTGATTTTCTTTAATGCATAGTTGCCTACTGTCCCGGAATGTCTGGGAGACTCCACATTTCTGGGAGACCTCCCGGGAGAGCAGGGCAACCTCCCGGGTATCGCCCCCCCGCAATATATAAGTGGTGGGGCTTAAGGACGCAAATATCACGTCATCTTAGCCCCATTCCCTGCTGTAATTGGCCAAAATTGTGACAATCGTCTAGGGGCAAAGCCAACATGATGCGATTCGTCAAGCCCCACACGCCCACCTCCCCCGGGATTTCCCTGAAGCCAACGCGGAAAGGTTGACAAGTATGCGATAGATGACCAGTTGGTCCAATATCACATTAGTGTGTACGCTCCAATGATGAACGATTCTCGTTCCAAAGCACAGTTTCATTTCGTTTGATTTTTCAACCGAACTAAAAATCCCATTCAACGATGGAACGATGTTGTTCCAATCCTGCAGTGTGCATTGCACTCACGACCAGCAGCGTCCACAGATCTCTATGGAGTGTGCAGAGTAATGATCTTTCCAGCCGATGGTTATGGCAGATGAAGAGCGCAGATCTGAGGGTAAATTGTGTATAGCGTGTACACAGGAATCGGCTGCTAATCTCAACTTTTTTTCCTCTTTCCGTCGTTGTAAAATCGTTACAGATGTCATCGGGAGAAATTTTCTGTAGTCTGTACCCAGCCAAAGGCACAGTAGTCCTCACTGTATCCTCTAAACTAAACTCCACAGGTACCCACCATGTGACGGCAAATGTTTGGCCTAATATAGTTAATGGAATCCACTCATTTAAAAATGTAGAATGATCCATTAAATCCCAGAGCAGTGTTATGCAGGGGTTACGTGCTTGAGGACTGGGTCTTTGACTGACCACATCCTAAACCATTGTGGTATTTGCTCTACTGTTAGGCAAAATAAACAAGAAAACATATCTGAAAACAAACAAACACATATATATGCATCCCTCTAATATATATTTTATATATATCTATATTAAAGCTTTAATTATATATGTGTGTGACAATGAAACTTATTAAAAACATTAGTAAGTTATTGCACTTTATTGCCCTGTTAGCAGATATATTTTTGACACTTACGCATTGGCCCACTTTGTCCTTTACATCATACGCTTTGACTAATTGTTTTTAATATTGGATGTACGTAGGATGTGCATAATTATGTTTTAAAAAAAAACAAAAACGTACAGTGACAATATTGCTCACTGGAGCGTTCCTTACATACAGGCGTTTCTCTTTAGTGTTTGAATTAAATTGTGCATATAAAACTGCTTTTGCAGAATAATACGTAAAACGCGGCTTCCGTGTAATCCATGGTAGGCGGCATACGGAACAGGATAATCAATGTTCTGCTAGTCTGTAATAAAATAATAAATAGTTCCAAGAGAATGATCCCCAAATGAGGATACCTATAAAAAGAAATAAGTACTACACTTGCACCCTATGTGCAGCACATATCAAGTTATAGTTATAATAGTAATAATGATTATTATATTTTATTTATAAAGTGCTGACATACTACGCAGCTCTGTACAATGAGGCGTTTACGAACAAACAGATTACATACAAAGACACGAAACAGCCCTGCCCAAATGAGCCTTAGGGCTAGATTTACTAAGCTGCGGGTTTGAAAAAGTGGGGATGTTGCCTATAGCAACCAATCAGATTCTAGCTTTCATTTATTTAGTACATTCTACAAAAAGACAGCTAGAATCTGATTGGTTGCTATAGGCAACATCCCCACTTTTTCAAACCCGCAGCTTAGTAAATCTAGCCCTTAGACTCTACCAGGTGCGGGGAACACTTGATATATAAGATAGCGGAACAACAACTGTAGCAGCTGGTGGAGGAAGTGGGCGTGGCTAATGTAAGGCAGAATCACTATCTGCCGCCAATCAACATCATCAATACAGCGCCACCAATTCCGCAACACTGTACAGAGAATATTTTTTTGTCTTTCACATCAGTCCCTGCCCCATTGCAGTAACAGACACACACAGACGAGGGTTCATTTCTTTTGTCATCAGCCAATTAACCTACTAGTATGTTTTTGGAGTGTGGGAGGAAAACGGAGCACCCGGAGGAAACCTACGCAAACATGGGGTGAACATACAAACTCCACACAAAAAAATCTCTGGTCGGTAATTGAACTCAGCACAGGGGTCATGTGAGTCAGAAGTGCTAACCACTGAGCCACCGTGCCGCCACAATAAAGCAAACATTAGCCACTGGCATTTCTGTGCAGCTATCATTGGTGCATCACTGTTGGAATGAGGAGAGGTGTCAACAAAGACTGTCCTTTATCATTTATCCAACTGAATCTTCTTCCACTCCTGGTTCTACAAAAGGCTTCGGTGTTGCACAGGTACTATAGTAATTATCTGTCAGTTTTTTAATAATAATAATAATAATAATAATAATAATAATAATAATAATAATAAATAATTAATAATAATAATAATAATAATAATAATAGCAATAATAATAATAATAATAATAATAATAATAATAATAATAGCAATCTATTTCTGACAGTGGTATTGGCATAGTTAGGAGAACACAGGGTGGCTTTCCACGAATGTAACATCTGACGCCCAGACATGAAACACCTAATTAGAACCTTTTCTTCAGTAGCTGATAGAAATGCCTATTTGAAGTTATTAATAAACTGTGCAAAGTTACCATTTGTAAATGTTTCTAAATGTTTCGAAGGTCAAAATACTATTTAAAAGAAATAAAAAATGTAGACAGTGACTCCATTGAGATTTGAACAGGACATATGTGGAAAGGTAACGGTATGGATTTCTAAAGATTTGTTATGAGCTTACCATTTTGTTGCAGACAGAGGTGCCCAAAAGTAACTTCCTCTTACTCAATAATATCCCTGCGGAAGAGAAATAAAGAAAAATTATAAAAATATAAAAGTTTGCTTAAAAACATGGGTTCAGCGTTAAAATTGTATTTAACATTCTTTTAAGTTTTACACTGCATTAATTTTCTATTAGTGGTAATGCAGTTTCAGCGGCTGGTTCACTTAGCCGTCAGGTGCGGCTGTAGCATCAAGCGTTACGTTTCCGCGTGACATATAGACAATGATCTATGCTCACTATTATACTTGCACCTTGTTGAGGTGCGAGAAAAAAAAACGAGTGAAGTTTTAATTACCGTTATTGCCAATTGATATAAATGGAGGCCGGAGATTTGACAGCCCGCTTTTTCCTCGCACTCCATGGCAATGGAAAATAAGTGGCGATTCCTACCGGAATTGGCGGCAATGTGCGCAGTACCATGTCCACCCACCGCATCGCCAGTAATTGAATTCTCTCCCTTGGACTTTGGTCATAATAAACAAGTTATGTATAGTAAAACTACACTAGATGCACCAGGGCCCCACATTACACTACTATCTACACTGAAACTCCCAAATACTATGGCCTAAAAAACCTTTAGGGGCCTTCACTGTGTATTTGGGTGAGGGAGTATTGTTTACTCCCCCTCCCCCGCCCCCCGGACGTCTGCGCTTGTGAGTGAAGAGTCTGTGGTGGTGGTGGTGGTAGCTGCCTGGCGGAGAGTAGAGCGTTTCTAGTCCCTTGAGCTAGGATTTCCACACTGCATAACCACATTGTACAATGATCACCAAGATGCTCTCTGTATTGTATATAGGTCCCTAAATGACTACCTGTACTGACTAGTGGTGTTTAGAATGCTAACTATATTGTATATGGGTCACTAGAAGGCATTGCATACTGTATATAGGTTGCTAGAATTAACTCAGTATTGCATGTGCGTCATTAAAATGCTCTTTGTGTTGTACATAAATGACGGGGATGTTCTTGGTAATGTACAATGGTCACTAAGATTCTATCAGAATTGTCTGTTGGTTACTCTAACGATCTTTGCATTGAATACTGGTTATTTGAATTGTTTCTATACCATTTATGGTTCATTAAAATGCTCACTATATTGTACATAGCTCCCTAGAATGCTCTCTGTATTATATTTTAGTCATTTGAATGTATATGAGGCACTAGAATGTACGTATACTAGAATGCTTTCCATCTACATCAGTCAGTAGAATGCTCTTTACATTTTATATTAGTCACTAGAATGATCTGTGTATTGTATAGAGGCCATTAGAACAAGGGTACACTATGCGTGCAGTCAATGTTGGGCAAAATAAGCGAGCAAGGCTGCACCATGTTTCTCTGTTACTATGTGTGGTTATGACTCCTATAAGTTTCCAAAACTTGGAGCTTAAACAAAACAGGAGCTGCTGTGTCTGCCCACTGTTTAGCTTGATTGATGTCTGGATGAAGATTTTGGCTTTGCAGAGAAACTCCATGAAATAAAGCAAGGCATGATGGAACAGGGAGTTTTCTGAGTAAGAGAAGCCTATGTAAATCAATGATGGAAGCAGCTTATAACTATACCCATTTTCAGATTTCATAACCGCAGCCTATTCATATCCCGGTGAATAGCTATATTAAGAGCAAAGCTAAGATATAAAAACACCATTCGTCAAACAATTATTTACATAGCGCCAGCATATTCCATAGCGCTTTACAATTGGGAGCAAACACAGTAATAAAACAACACTGCGTAATACAG
The DNA here is from genome assembly GCF_038048845.1 of Mixophyes fleayi. NCBI lineage: Eukaryota > Metazoa > Chordata > Amphibia > Anura > Limnodynastidae > Mixophyes > Mixophyes fleayi. The sequence continues at coordinate 97,817,728 of NC_134411.1, forward strand.
ACAGAGAGGTAAGAGGGCCCTGCCCGCAAGCTTGCAATCTATATATACCTTTAGGGAGAGGTAAATGATTTGCACTGAAATAATTATTTTGACTTGAGTTCTCCATGTAAGAGACATCTGTTCACGCGTTTTAGACTGATTTATACCATTTCTATCGTTTCACCTTTGCTAATTGGGAGCTAACATAAAGACTCTCAAAGTGGATGCATATGCTGAAAGCCAAGAAGATTGTATGTTAATGGAAATTCATTGTTCTAATTGCCTCATTTAAATAAAAAAGATGATATGTAAACATGTAAAAAGATCTGCAGCAAATCTCAGGAGTTTAACACAGTGTTATAGAAGGATCTCACAGCAGAGAACTGTATGTTGTACAGGTAAACCTGAGGAAGGATTTCAGGGATGCTGTGTTGCAATAGCTTTGTCCACTCACAAATGTATTTGTCACAGGTCAGTGGGAGAAGTGGAATTTTAGAATGGGAATGCAAGTGAATGGAATTTGGTAGTGTTACAATGAATACAGTAGGAGAAGTGGCGGTACGGCATACCACCGTATACCCCCACTTCCACCAGTGTATATTCATATAATGTAAGTGACTGTAGTGTGATAGTGTTGCAATGAATACATCATCATCATCATTTATTTATATAGCGCCACTAATTCCGCAGCGCTGTACAGAGAACTCACTCACATCAGTCCCTGCCCCATTGGGGCTTACAATATAAATTCCCTAACATACACACACACACACACACAGACAGAGACAGACACACACACACACACTAGGGTCAATTTGTTAGCAGTCAATTAACCTACCAGTATGTTTTTGGAGTGTGGGAGGAAACCGGAGCACCCGGAGGAAACCCACACAAACACGGGGAGAACATACAAACTCCTCACAGATAAGGCCATTGGTCGGGAATTGAGCTCGTGACCCCAGTGCTGTAATGCAGAAGTGCTAATCACTGAGCCACCATGCTGCCCTACAGTAGGAGAAGTGGTGGTATGGCATACCCCTTGTATACCCCCCACTTCCACCACTCCATACAGTAAAAGCGCTGAATCACAACATCTGAAAAAAACAATATTGCTCCATTTGTAGCTTGCAGTGAGTTAGATAACGGTTACTGTAAGCAGAATGTGAAAAATATCTACTCCAGAAACGCTATGAGAACTGTTATATAATCACGTGGATGCTGTCACGTTGCTTTTTATGTTGAATCAAGATATTTAGTGACTGGCCCCTTATAGGAACTCCATTTTTGCACTCAATTTATAAGGTTAAGGCTTCTCCATATGCATTTATGTGTATGTTTTTGCAAGAAACAATTATGTTTTTTTAATAGCTACTAAGCAAAACCCAGAATTATCAAAACAAAAAAAGCAGCATTTAAAAACCAAAAAACAATCTCTTGTCCCAAAAAGTCAATAAGTGAGCATTTTAGCTGGGGTTTAGATTTGGAAACTACTAGCGGATGAGTCCTAAAACATCTTCTGTTCACTGCCGCACACTGTCAGTACAAGTGTACAATCAGACTATAAAAGCACCAGAAAGCTGTGATAGTGAACGAGGACAGGCCAATGCTGAACACTGCAGGGCATTGCAGGTTGGCGCTGGGTGTAAATTAATCACACAGATATTATTGCTCTGGTAGATAAGCAAAAACTTCAGAACTTTCTCACTACAAGACTTCGCTGAATACTTAATTTTGCTTACCCGGCTGTAAAAATCCGGCGGCCTGTAATTCAACATGATTAGCAGGTCTTCAGATTTGATTAGCAAATTACCGTAGTAATCAAGGTTAATTCCCAATGCATTTCACAATACAGAATATTTTTTTCCACCGCAGTGGATTTTCTACTAATCAACAAGAATTGGGGGGGAAAAAAAAAAAAGTACACAGAAATGTGAAAACGGAGATTACAGTAGAAAAGGATTTAAGAATCATCTGAGCTGGAATTAGATGGTGGCCATGAGCCCTCAGGTCTGTAATAATGATATAACTTTGGAGTACAAAACAGTTTACAATCATTCCTCTCTAGTGGGACGCTGATTTCAACTGCATTAGTGATTGACAGCTTCACAACCCAAGACCTTGGCCTGCGGCTGTAGAATTCTTGCTTCTAAGTATCTCTAGGTAGCGTATATCTTTTATTTATTGTCACATCAAGCCACTGTCTACTGCAAAGGTTGCCAAAGATCCCAAATCAACAGGCAACAATATTACTATTAATATTACTTCTAATGCTCATGTTTATTAGTAATGACAATGTAGAATGATACAAAAAAGTTTTTAATCCTCTCTAGTGAAAATATGCACAAATCATCCCCATCATCACCATTTATTTATATAGCGCCACTAAATCCGCAGCGCTGTACAGAGAACTCATTCACATCAGTCCCTGCCCCACTGGGTCTTACAGTCTAAATACACACACACACACACACACACACACACGGGTCAATTTGTTAGCAGCCAATTAACCTACCAGTATGTTTTTGGAGTGTGGGAGGAAACCTGAACACCTGGAGGAAACCCATACAAACTCCACACAGGCCATGGTCGGGAATTGAACTCCTGACACCAGTGCTGTGAGGCAGAAGTGTTAACCACTGAGCCACCGTGCTGCTCACAAATGCAGCTCATTTGCAGAATCAGTTACTTATGGGAAACATGTTTACTTGGCAGGTGCTTCATTCAAAATTCTGCTCATTGGGCTTTTAGGGCATTATAAAGACCAGTCCCGAGACAGAAACGCTGGCTCTAAAAGCGGTTGTGCGAATAGGGATCCCAGAAGTCAATGCTCGTCAAGGGGAGATGCTAAACGGGTAACATTACATATATTAGAAATCAAATATGAGTGCTCTATGACTATGACAAAAGCCAAATCCATTTATTTTTGGGGTTCTTCACACGAATAATCGACAACCAGCCCTGGGTAACACTGGCAGAAAGCTTGCCAACCCTGTCAATAGTTGTCAACTCCTACCCAGTATTCAGACTCCCAACAGATTAGACAGCCATACAAGTAGGCCCCGAAGAAGGACACAAGACATCCTCCCTCATTATAGGCTTTGTCCACCATAATCTCGCCATTCTCATTCCGTTGGCAGCTCTAATATCTTTACGCTACTACCAATGGTGCCCTGCCTAGTAGTAATAATCAAAACCACATAGCTTGGCCAATTGTAGCCTAATTCTTGCTATATGGGCATGACACCAAGTCAACGTAGAAACAAAGAGACAAGGAACTCTATCACTCCATCACTGCTCCAGGCCTCGATATACTCTGACTAACGTGAAATCACACATCGCTCCCATTCCAAAGGATTGTAGATGGGGCTCCATCAGCAATAACTGTGTTGATGATAATATTCTGGGACATCACAGTATACATTTTCCAACTTCCGAGCAAAACTGTCCCTCTGCTTACTTGAATGAAGTCCGATTTTTTTTAAATATACTCGACACCAATATTCATAAATGTTTGGGGTCTTATTTATTCCATCATGGAACACTTTAAAGATCAGTCATAGGACTAGTTCACAAAACGTGTATATTAATGGGGGTATTTTTGCTACTAATATGCAAATTGAATTAGAATGCTGTAGGGAGTCACACCTACAAACCAGTTTGCTGTGCTCACGGTGCCTCAGAGAGAAAAAATGGGTGGAATTTAGCTAAAATAGAGCAAAGAAATCAGTAGGACCACACCCCAACATTAAAAAAAGGTAAAGCTTGCAAAAAAATAAAAAAACAACAACTCCATATCAATGCCTATGGTTTTGGAACATGATATATATAAGCACATATGGATGTGATGTTCAGATGTCCACATACTTTTAGCCATGTAGGTAGGCAAATGGGTAGAAGCAGGCCCGGCAGAATGTGGCAAGACCAATAGGCGCAACAGGAAGGATCCAAATAAATATCTAATATATAAAAGCCTAGCGGCGTGTGTGTGTGTGTGGAAAAAACTACCGGGTGACAGAGTGCTCAAGCTGCAGCACCACCTGCTGGGCGGAGTTGTATACTACACTGACCTACTAAATTCTTTGCATTATCTAATATATAAAAGCCTAGCGGCGTGTTAGTGTGTGTGGAAAAAACTATTTTCTCAGAAAGGGCTCATCCAATTGACCTGAAATTTGGTATACTGACATTATTTGACAAAAAAATTATAATAGTGAAGTCAGTTAACTTCCATCATCCCCCCTTCCCCCCGTGGGAGGGGTAGTAAAGGCTAAATTTACGAGTTGAGGGCTCAAACTCATTTTCGTGAGGTAATTTTACCTCATGAACACACATGCTGTGTTAGTGTGTGTGTGTGTGTGTGTGTGTAAAAAACTACCGGGTGACAGAGTGCTCAAGCTGCAGCGCCACCTGCTGGGCGGAGTTATATACTATACTGACCTACTAAATTCTTAGCATTATCTAATATATAAAAGCCTAGCGGCGTGTGTGTGTGGCGATGAAGATGACAAGAACCTTTTTAACACCTTAAGTAGCTTGATTTGACTAGAATGCATGAGTATCATGCACTGGTTAACTTGTATTATATATGTATATAGTATTTTTGGCACAGGCTACTAGCCCCCTATTGTTACAAGTCTCTGCTTTAAACAGAACAGGTATCGGAACAAGCGTGGTGAGCAGCGCATGCTTTGTACGTCAAGTCGGGGCAGAGGGAGGCGCCGGAGATCCAACAACGACCCTGGATATAAGATAGATAGATAAATAGATATATAGACTTCCGTGTTACTGTTGGTTACTCTGTAACATGTTTTTAAATAAAAGATACAATCAGAAATGCCGGCATCTGTCTGAGTTCTTTATGCTCATGTTATACGGACATCATTGCATAGGAAATAATGGGAAAACAACCACGTAACGCGTACCATAAAACATTGATGAATCGATCCCTCTTTTTGCTTTTTATGCACATTTTTCCTTTGTAAATTTTTACGAACAAAGAAAATAGCAGATATATTTGCTGCTATAATTTTACTGCCATTGAGAATCCTGCAGCAATAAGCAGCGACAGAGAGGCCTCTAAATCAGCTGTGTGATATAAACAGACCCGGTGTCGTTCCCACATTAGTGATTGCCGTTGATGTCATTTTCACACAAACAAAAATGATCAGTGAATGTATTCTCTGGGTCAGGGTTCTGCAGAGTCTATAGATACATTTCTATCAATAAACCCGCCTTTCCTCTGCCCCCATCCAGCCATCCAACCTACCAGATTGACATTTTTACCACTAAATTATACTATGTCTGCAGAGCTGTGTCTCCATTCCCAAATTAGCTAGCCATCATCAAATCATAAAACAACCTGTATGGTGTCATTTCACAAGGATATTGATCTTCACAGACTTACTGGATATGATGGTTTCTCATAAAAGGAGAAGCAGTTATCTCTAAAGCAGAAAATATATAGTTGTATACACAACACACATACATATATATTTATATAGTAACTTTTATAGTCTCTCACTCTGAAGCGAACAGATTTTCGTGTGGTTTCAGATCTCGGAATAGGTGGTCTCTAGATTTGCAGCAGTAAAGCTAAAGGTGGGCACACATGGGGCCACCCAGCCACCTGGCGCCCAGATCCGAGGGCTGGATCTCTTCAGGCTTTATTACAGAGATATTGGGAGTTGTGCGACCACATAGACTGAGAGCAGAAGGACATATTGTACAGATGCCATTGTCATTCAGTAGCTGAATGCATAGTTCCCAACATTCCCATCTAGTCATATACCCAGCCACCCCCCCAGATCCAGACAGCCACCCCCCAGATCCAGACAGCCACCCCTCAGATCCAGGCAGCCACCCCCCCAGATCCAGACAGCCACCCCTCAGATTCAGACAGCCACCCCCCAGATCCAGACAGCCACCCCTCAGATCCAGACAGCCACCCCCCAGATCCAGACAGCCACCCTCTCAGATCCAGACAGCCACCCTCTCAGATCCAGACAGCCACCCCCCAGATCCAGACAGCCACCCCCTCAGATCCAGACGACCACCCCTCAGATCCAGACAGCCACCCCTCAGATCCAGACAGCCACCCCTCAGATCCAGACAGCCACCCCTCAGATCCAGACAGCCACCCCTCAGATCCAGACAGCCACCCCCCAGATCCAGACAGCCACCCCCCAGATCCAGACAGCCACCCCCCAGATCCAGACAGCCACCCCTCAGATCCAGACAGCCACCCCCCAGATCCAGACAGCCACCCCTCAGATCCAGACAGCCACCCCCCCAGATCCAGACAGCCACCTTTCAGATCCAGACAGCCACCCCTCAGATCCAGGCAGCCACCCCCCCAGATCCAGACAGCCACCCCTCAGATTCAGACAGCCACCCCCCAGATCCAGACAGCCACCCCTCAGATTCAGACAGCCACCCCCCAGATCCAGACAGCCACCCCCCAGATCCAGACAGCCACCCCCCAATCCAGACAGCCACCCCCCAGATCCAGACAGCCACCCCCCCAGATCCAGACAGCCACCCCCCAAATCCAGACAGCCACCCCCAATCCAGACAGCCACCCCCCAGATCCAGACAGCCACCCTCTCAGATCCAGACAGCCACCCCCCAGATCCAGACAGCCACCCCCTCAGATCCAGACGGCCACCCCTCAGATCCAGACAGCCACCCCCCAGTTCCAGACAGCCACCCCTCAGATCCAGACAGCCACCCCTCAGATCCAGACAGCCACCCCCCAGATCCAGACAGCCAACCCCCAGATCCAGACAGCCACCCCTCAGATCCAGACAGCCACCCCCCAGATCCAGACAGCCACCCCTCAGATCCAGACAGCAAACCCCCAGATCCAGACAGCCACCCCTCAGATCCAGACAGCCACCCCCCAGATCCAGTCCCCCCTACTGATCCAGCCACCCCCCAGATCCAGACAGCCACCCTTCAGATCCAGGCAGCCACCCTTCAGATCCAGGCAGCCACCCCTCAGATCCAGTCCCCCCTACTGATCCAGACAGCCACCCCTCAGATCCAGACAGCCAGACCTCAGATCCGGTCCCCCCCTACTGACCTAGACAGCCATCCCCCCAGATCCAGACATCCACACGCCAGATCCAGACCCCCCCCTACTGATCCAGACAGCCACACCTCAGATCCGTCCCCCCCTACTGACCTAGACAGCCATCCCCCCAGATCCAGACAGCCACAATCCCACTGATTTAGACAACCCCCCCCCCCCTCACACTGCTCCAGACAGCCACACCTCAGATCCGGTCCCCCCTACTGATCCAGACATCTAATCTACACGCCAGATCCAGACCCTCCCAACTGATCCAGACATCCACACGCCAGAACCAGGCCCCCCCTACTGATCCAGACAGTCACACCTCAGATCCGTCCCCTCTCCCCGTCCCCTACTGATCCAGACAGCCACACCTCAGATCTGGCCCCCCTACTGATCCAGACAGCCAACCCCCAGATCCAGACATCCAGACCTCAGATCCGCCCCCCCCCTACTGATCCAGACACCAACCCCCTAGATTCTGACATCCACCCCTCAGATCCAGATTCCCCCTACAAATCCAGACAGCCACACCTCAGATCCGATCACCCCCCCCTACTGATCCAGACAGCCACTCCCCAGATCCAAACATCCACACCCCAGATCCAGACCCCCCACTGATTCCCTACAAACAGCCACACCCCGACTGATCCAGACAGTCACACCCCAGATCCAGACAGCTAGACTCATACAATACCCTGCACCACCCATTTACTCAGCAGATCCACCCAGACCACTCCCCCTCCAAAAAAAACAAATTACGAGATCATGTCCCCAATAACTAGAACACCATTTAAAATATAAATTAAAATCTGTCTTGTGTAAAACAGGATTGCCGCAACGAATAACCACATCAGATTCTGGTCAGCAGATGAACAAGACTGACGAGTCCGGCCAATCCAATCGTTTTTGGCCTCACAGAGGTGGCAACGTTGATACAATCCGGTGTAAAACAGCCAAACTGGCAGGTGAAAAGAACATTTGAGTGGTCGGTTTTTAGAAAACTCTTCATTAAGTTCTCGGTATTGACTGTTCTTCAATGTAGTTTTTACAATCTCCTTTTTAAAGGGGCATAAAGTGTATGAATAGTATAAGCATATCTCAGAAGGGTTCCCCTTTGTTTCTTAACATTTTATTAGATTTACTGCATATCTAAAACTTTATCATTTTTTTTGTATTTTTTATAATGTTATAGACATTACCTTCTGTTACTCACCGTGCCTCTAAAATTCGGCTCGGCTATACGTTCACTGAACCAGGGCTAACTGGCCATTTCCTGGCTCATACACTGAAGCGGCTCACAGGACAATTTATGTGCACCACTCAAGCCAATGACTTAGAGGGGAAGGTTAATATACCTGATAATTATTTATATTTTATTGTTACAGTAAATGCATTCTGAAATATTATACCTCGAATGCCTTGAATAGAGCTTACTTCCTTCCATTTAGCCAAAAAACTGTATTTCTTCCTTAGTTATTAAACATTACACATCTCACTAAGCTCCCTTTCTAGAGACAGAGAGAGAGACTCAGCAGCATTCTAGTAGTGTAAAAAGGAATATAAACAAAAGATAAAATGGCTCTTTCTGCTTTCCCCCCAGTCATACAAAAATCTGTATCTGATGTCCAATTTTTGACAGCCCCATTTAAATTTAACCTACCTGTGTAGAGACCATTTGCTGAAGAACTCAATCCATTTCCTACCCTTCAGTAGAGGTCCAAGGAGCAACATCCAGGGTGGACTATCGAAAAGGACTGGGGGTGGGATTATAGTGTACTTTGATTTGAGCTGCAGTGAAAATGAGATAACAACGCCATCCAGCTTCAGATTACAGGGGGGTTTCTAGGGGGTGTGGAGAGGCAAATTGAGAGGGCTTTTCCAAATATGGACAAGCCCTTTAAAGACACAAATGTGCTTTTAGGTGGGGATATAATTTTAAACAATAGGTAGCTTTGCTGTATGCTGTAGAGATGCTGGAGATTTCCAAAACTGTTCAATGGAATATCAACCTTATCCTACAGTTGGGTGCAGAATTTTGATAGTTTCCTTAGTGGAATTTGGCCATAAGTTAAATGTGAGAAAGACACTATTTTGAATTGGTGCACTATAGGTCCCAGCAAGCCCAGACTGCCATTAAAAGTTTCGTACCCAACCCGTTCCACACATGCCTAAATTAGGTTTGCCTGGAATTTCCCTATCATTTTTGTTCTGCTTGAACTTAAAGTATGTATCGTCACGTCTCACCTCTATGATATGAAACTGCCTGTTCCGCCGCGGAATACAACAGCAACTTTGTTCATCTCTATTGCTCCTTCAAACGTGCACTCAAAACTCACCTCTTCCTCAAAGCCTACCAACCATCTACTTAACCCCCATCTCCTCCCTTTAGTTCGTCCTCCCTTCTCTCCTCTTGACTCAACTGGCTCCTCTTGTGCCTGGTCTGTTTACCCTCCCTTAGGATGTAAGCTCGTATGAGCAGGGCCCCCTCCCCTCCTGTCTCCATACCTGTTCTTCCGCTCCGTCTTTACTGCAAATGACTGGCCGGAGTTTCTGAAGTATTGGCACTTATTGTTCATTGTTCTGTATGGTTTCACCCTGTATAGTCTACTGTTAGTACTGTGTGCGGCGCTGCGGATACCTTGTGGCGCCTTACAAATAAATGATAATAATAATTGTGCTGCAATACACAATAGATATTATAAAGAGACTGGGAGCCAAAAAGCATGTGTCTGTCTGTTGACAAATGGACATTAGTAAGAAGAAATCAACACCATGGGCCTGATTCATTAAGGATCTTAAATGAAGAGGATTCTTATTTCAGTCTCCTGGACAAATCCATGTTACATTGCAAGGGGTGCAAATGAGTGTTCTGTTTTACACATAAGTTAAATACTGACTGTTTTTTCATGTAGCACACAAATATCAACTTTAAATTTCAGTGTACAAAAAAGCTATCAAGTATTTTTATGCTACATGAAAAAACAGTCAGTATTTAACTTATGTGCAAAACAGAACACTCATTTGCACCCCTTGCAATGTAACATGGTTTTGTCTAGGAGACTGAAATAAGAATCCTCTTCATTTAAGATCCTTAATGAATCAGGCCCCATACCATTAATTCTCAACCAGTGTAAGAACTGCAATGTGGGATATCGAAGACACAACAACGCTCGATAGGTGGCAGCACTGTACACACAGGAAATACATCAGCTGCTGGCAACAGCAATCAGGGCTGAGGAGCAGCACCCGACTGCAGCCCACATACTGTATATCCTGCATTCTTGTTTAGAACCTAATATCTGTTTGACTTGTTCTCTCCCTCCCCTATTTTTATCTATACAATAACCATAAAATAATACTATATTTAATCTGACATGCTACCAAATGTAAAAAAATAAAAATAAAATTAAAAAACAAAAACTCAACTCAAAATTTGCTAAGCCCATGAAGTTATTCCTGGCGAAAACCAAGGCAGCACAAACACGCTACATTTGTTCCAGTCATTAAAAAGCAGACTGCCTCCAGTCATGAAGGGGTTAAGGGTACAGTTACACGCCACACAATAATCTTTCGCTATATGCTGTACTGAACAGTTAAGGAAACAGTGAAGGTGATTTACGAGGCTGCAAAATCGCGTGGATGCCGTGAATGAATGTCGCTTTGTGATGTCATGCACCTGTTTTCGCATTATTGCTTAAGAGTGCCAAACTGGGGCGCAAAGTGTTGCTCCTGAACGGACTGGAGCTTTCCCTGCTGAATCTGGGCCAGGTGCAGCAATGTACCGTGTACCGCTACCATGTGCAAAAATTAGATTTTCTGTTTGGAATAACATTGTCAGGCGCCGCCCCGCTGCTCTTCGGGGCAGCTGTCTGTCTCTGCTCCCGATGCATCTGGTTGCCAGGCAACCAGACACAATACTTCCGGACGGACAGCCGGTTCATCTGCGCATGCCCTATTCTAATCCGGCGGCGGCCGATGACAGCGCCATCGTCTCTCTCTCTCCATTGGCTGTCAGCACTATTTAAGGCAGCCCCTGTCCCTATGCCAGAGTAGCAGGTCTTTTCCTGCTCCAGCGTCCTAGTGTGATTTTGGCTTGTTTGACTACCCTCTGATCTCCAGTGACCTTACTACTCGGATTGTTTGACTTCTACTTTGGATTTCCCCTGTGTATTGTTCGCTCCTGAAAGTTACCTACTCAGCTTTGTTTGACTTCTCTTCTGGATTCTCCCTTGTACCTCGTTGTCAGCACGTTACCAGACCGGCTCACTTGACTACTCTCATTTTGTGCCTCGCTCTACGACTCAGTGAAGGACCGCGACCTATGTGTCTCCTGCAGCGGAGCCAATACCTTCTTGCGGGGGTTCTTGGTGAAAACCGGGGGCACGTTAGATTCCGCACCTTCTACTCAAGTTGCGCCAACGTTAGCAGATACTCTAAGCATAAGATTTGAGAGACATATTTAAATGGGCTTCAAGTTGAGACCAGTCCAGTGAGGGAAGTTTTCGAATGCAAAACAGAGCATTTTCCTCCCTCTTCAAAGGATGTCCTTGAGCATCGGGCTATGCTTTTAATTGAATGCCATTTGTACCGTCCAGGGAAAGTGCATTTATAAGGGCAAATTTATAATAAAACCATTATAGAAAGGTGACGCATGAAACATAACGCCCAACAGTCCCAATTTTCTGTCATAGGAAGGGACCCGGCTTCATGAAAATGTGGGCGTGGTATGTGGGGATATGGGCGTGGTTTGGGCAAGTCAAGGGATTGGCTTATTTTGTCCTGATTTTTCCTTTATAAATGTTGGGATGGATGTAGCATTAATGTCCTCTTACTCTCAAGGTTTCATTAACACATAACTTAAGCTGAAATGAACAGTATTTTAAGCAAAACATAAATGTTATAATTAAAGTCATAATTAATTAAGGGGTTAGTCAAAAAAGTGTTAGGACTTTGAAATTATATTTTTAATTTTAGCAAGCGTGGCAATCCTGCAAAACGGCACGCAAAGCTTTTTGGCCAGAATAGCTTTTTTTTTTTTCGTGGTAATGTCGCTATCTAACCACGCAGAGGTCGAATGGTATTTAATAGCTCGTAAATGACCACTGGGATCTCAATCATATTTTTGTTTCTTCAAATATGTGGAAATCTATATCAAATAATTATCCTCTTAGAGATATCTATACACAAATCCTCAAATCATTTCTGACCTCAGAAATGTCTTCTATCTTGCTGCTTTCTGAGAATTTGGAAAAAAATATAAATAAAAAAGTATTGAAATATTTGTATATTATTAGTTTGTTATTTAAATAAACAGAACAGCCGTTTGCCAAGTGTGCATCAGAAACAACAGCACAGGGCTGTTTAAAAATACTTTATAACGCTGCAAATGTTATGGATAATTTAAGCTTCCAGGGCAACAGGAAAAAAAATATATAATTTCAAATGATATTCAGTAATAGCCTTAAATCAGCTTGTGTGCTGTGTGAAATTTCCATATATCACGTAAATAACATTTGCATAAATTCTTCATTACAGCCGTTTAATCTCATTATTATAGGTAATCAGATTTCAGCCTTTCATTTTATTCTGATTAAGTACAGAATATACATCTACATTTTTTACAAATAAACACCCAATTCTGAAATATATCTGAATACATCAAACAGTGGAAAACTCAGGCAGAATTGGGAGTATTTATGCATTACTTTAGCTCTTAGTGGAAATCCATTCAACCCAGCAAAGGCTTTGTCGTTGTACGCTTAGCGCAGTTTCTATTTCCCATATTTTGGGGCTATCATCAAATTATTCAATAATTGGCTTAAAAGGAAAAGTCTTGCTTGTCTTGTGCCCACAGTATTATGGATACATGTCAGAGCAGCGGTATATGGGTGCCGAGCCCACAAAGGGGGTAGGAGGGGAGGGGAAGAGAGAAAGGGGCAGCCTAACACTTCTGATGCACTAGGCATGTCCTTGGGATGTGGCCACGCCTCCATCGTGTTGTGGCTGCTTGTCTAGGGCAGTACCCAAAAGGAACAACTTCACATCCTCACCTTGTCACAGTTGCAAAAAATAAATACATGGAAATCAGTTGGCAAAAAGTTGAATAATGATGTAGAATAGTGCCCACAATACACCATTGCCCCCCCCCCCCCCCCCATCGCCAACCCCCCCATGTCCTTTCCACATTCCAGGCTTAGTAACAGGCATATTGTCTCTTGCAATGGCTCAACAGCGATTGGTGGGTGAACATAGACAGGGGCAGGGGGGCACCATCCTCCCGGGCCAGTCCCATAGTGGGCTAACTTGGGCAGGGCCTCCTTTTTTTCCCATTAAATTATCAAGTCTTGCCCCCCGAGCTAACTTTGAGACCCCCCCCCCCTCGTACATATAGGGCCTGATTCATTAAGGAACGTAAATGTTGATATGAGTTGTATTTTGAGAAAACTTGTACTGTACATTCCCAGAACCGTACTATACGCCAGTGGACACATGAACGTCCAAATCATTTCTGAACGCAACGGAAACTTACTTCTGCCTACGATTTCAAGGGCGGAACGCTGTACGAAAGGGGCGTATGCATGTAGACAATGAACAGTAAGAGTGCGCCAAAGTTGAGCACATGCACGTGTGTCTGAATCACGCTTTGGGCATCTCTCAGGTATCACTTGCACAAGTTAAAATTGTGGCGTAAGTGCGGAGTGATAGTGATGATGGCTGTGTATGCAGCTAGAACATGTGTTTGCAATTAAGAGCAACTGTAAAAATTTCTTTTATGTACAGTAGACATTCATAACATCCAGATAAAAGTGTTTCATGTAAAAAAAAATATATGAAAAAAAACCCAAAAAACCTTTTTATGTTTTTGCATTAATGACTATATTACCAGGTGTTAATGTATTTAATAATATATTTTTTTATGTGCATTCTGCTGAGACTCTAAATTCCAAATATGTATTCTAAGTATCCTGCAGCGTGTTGTCTTTGTCTCAATACTGCAAGTGCCGTATATGCAGATCGGACCTAGAACCATATTCAACAAGATCCGCTTCTAGTTGAATACGGATGTGTGTATGCCCCAATTATGTGCAGCTCTAAAAAAAAATTAAAAAGAGCACACATTACGTATGTTTTGCATGCCTAAATGAATCAGGCCCATAGAGTATAGCAAGTCAAGTGCACATTTGGAGAGGATTAATTTTTATGCTGATTTACCATGTCACTTTTTTTTTCTTTTTTTTACCAAATTTAGTCGCCAGGCCACCAGTCAGACCACAGATGGCAGTGCCCCATCAAGTGCAACACGTGAGGATCCGCCGCAATACCAGCAATAAACGACAGGTGGCAGTGCACCATCAACACAGACAACTGCACATTCTTTATCACTTACTGCAATCAGCACTTTGCTTAAGGACCAAGATGTTCGCAGCTCTTATAAGGCCTTCATTTCTACCTCGGCACAAGCAAAGTTGGAATTTCGTTACTCTGCTGGTGCTTTAAAAGTCCTGTTTATCGACTTCAGCCATGATGATTTTATCTTCTCCAACCCATCGACTTGAGCTTTGTCCCTCATGACCCTTTCTCTCTGGACTAAGCAGCTTATCCATTTGTGGTGTATAACAGCTACCCTAGTCTCTCCTGTGATCAACCAGCACTGTGACATATAGGCAGAGGTGAGCCTAGCTATAAGGGGTTGTTCAAAGTTGTGCAGTCCCTTTAAAGTACGACCTCTGAAATGATATTGAGCGCCAATGGATCACTTTGCTGTAGGAAAAAAGTACAATAAGCAACAGATGTACGTTACACTCTGTTCCTAAAGTTACTAGAATGTGCACACGTCTCTGTCTCTATCCAACAATCCCTCTATCAGCCAGTGGCATATTAACTAATGGACTCAATTAGTTAATAATTACAAATATACAGTGACCGTTATTGTGGATTACGCTCTGAGCTATTCTACTAGTAGTATAATGCCCGAAACTTGCCGATCAGATTGAGAACGGCACACAGTAACAGCCAATTACCCTAAAACTATCCTAAATAAAGCGAGAATTATCCTCTAGCAACTCACTTATAGCGTAATAATGTGTGTCTGGTTTATTTATTTCTTTATCTCCTACGTATACATACATATATTTCAAATCAGTAGGAGAAGAATTAGTGGACCTCTGCAGTATAAATATTCTACAAGACATCCCGGATAAAATATTGAAATGCATCAGGATAATTTAATTGCTCGCGCTGCAAGGCATTGCTATGCGTTTTGTCGGAGCACCTTTCAGCACCAAATGAATTAAAACTAATGACTTCTAGCCCATTCACTCTTAAAAAAAAAAAAATCAGTTATATCAAGTACTCTTGGAAAATTGTAGATGTCTCTAAGAAAATTACTTAAGTTATTGTAAAGGATCCATTTCAGGTGCCTAATGAATGCCACTAAATTGATGTCAGTCTTGGAGTAGTTTAAACCAAAACGGCGAGGAATAAAAAAAAAAAGTCTGCAAGACAAAATATGGGATAATTATATGTAAGAAAGTCTAAATAATGAGATGTTAATATTCTTTGGAACCCAGAAATTCGTCTATTCATTTTGCTCCCCCCCCCCCCCCCCTTCCTTTCAACCTCTCGGTGGGAGACTTCTCTCGTGACATCTTTATATATGATGCTCTCATTTCCCAACCTTCAAATGAACACAGCCTGTGATCTCTGAATGCAAAAATACTCCAGGCAATTGTTTCTACTATATTTACACATGATGGACTGCGGCACGAGCTAATCAGTTCTTAGCCCTATATTCAGTCAGCCCCGGCTTCCGTCAATCGAAAGGATCCAATTCATTTTTATGTAATAGCTTTTATTTAAATGGTGTACAGCAATGTCGAGTAGATAATCCCTAAATCAGACGTTTTTAGGCCACACATGCTGCAATATTTCATTGGGCAATTGGTCTTGCAGTGTTGTGTGGGCCGAAAACAACAGTGATGCCCAGTAATAATTTGAAATTGATCAGATTACTATTGGGCAGATTAGCAAATGTGTTTGGAAAAGACCACGGATGACCAGTCTAGGTCTTTGGCTGCGGTCATCTTGCTGAGGGGCTGATCTTGTTCAAATTGGCCACCATGTGGCCAAATAGGACATTGCTAGCGGTAAGCAGTAGGATCGGCCTATGTGGCGCCTCCTTGGAGGTCATCTCAAACAGCAGCAGTTCTGAAATAAAACCAACAAATTGGTTAAGTCTAAAAGCTTCTTGTGGTTAAAAATCTACCACTAACATCGCTGACACCTATTACATATAATACCACAAGTGCCCTGATGATAGGTTTCTAACAACAGCAGGAACCCTACCCTCCACGTCATAGAGCAGGGGTTGCTCCACCACCCCAACTTTCTTCGTGCCATGATATCGCTTCACTCAGTACAATCTGGCTTCACCCTACACAGAATGAGGCATTGTGGGGGATGTAGTTCCTCACCAGGCAATAAACTACAGTGCCTCGTGGCGTAGTAGAAACGCTAGGAACACCTACAAGGTTTGGGTTTTGAAAACTGCAGGAGACTGGAAAACAGGAAAAACAACCTGGAAATGGACAAAAAAAACGTAAATTGAAACGTGCAAGATCATACCTGCACATACATGCCATTACATTAGGTGGTAATTTGTGAAACTTTTGTTGCAGCTGTAATTAGATCGTAAAGATATAAATTAAAAGTTAATGACCCTAAAATGAAAGTAAACTTAAAGATTGAGGTGATTTTTTTTTTTTTTTTTTACAGTTTCCACTATGCCCATTTTTTCGCAGTATCTGCCATCCCACACAACATACTTGCCAACTTCTAGAAACCTTTGCACCAGGAGATCCCGGAGGTGATCAGAGCCTTAATTGAAAGACATATTATATCCAGTAACAATCTGAGGATATTAAGAGACTGAAGTACGCAAAATGGCATATACATTGTTGGGCTCACCAACAAATCAGACATTACGTCGCTCTATAAAAAAAAAATACCCTCAAAGAGTAATTAGACTTGCTTGGAGAAAAAAACCAATAGGTGATTTCTATGTTACATGCCTCATACAGTTCTAGAAACATATCCTATTAATAATTATTTCTCTCCATCTACTGCTGCCACATGGGAGAACGAATCAGGAGTTAAAATTACGATGTTCAGTCAACGCCAAAACCCAAGAAGCCGGCAACACAACCGATCCCAAGACGGCATCGGACTCCAATCAACGAAGAGTTGTGGACTGATGCTAACACTACTATTAAAACCATTTTTCGCAGGAAACATTTGTTTACAGATCGCACGTTTCATTATTACATTTCTTATCAATCGACGTATGATGTTCTTGTGCATGATGCCGAAAGTTTCATTCTGAAACTAAGGAATTCTTCTCTCTTCTACTGTTAGACATTGGATCGCATTATGTGAAGATCTCTGTCAAGTTGAAATAATTGATAACAAATAAATGTATGATATAGACACTGATCTAATTACATTTTACATCCTCTTCAAGCTTAAGCCACTTCTGTTCAACTTCCTGGTCGTTATACAATTTGCTCTCTACATTACTTGCCAATAGGCTTGGTGGAACAAAGTGTATAGCATATAAATGTAAACGTATAGATTCTGGACCTATTATTACCAAGGACTTTTAGTTTACGTTACAGCGATTACTAGTATTTGGTATCATCCACTTTTTGAATCCAGTACTACGAGACACTATCAGTCGACCTTACACTTTCTAACCAGCTAATATTTTTCCTCTCTTTCCTGCTTCCTTCCCATTGATAATAATGATTATATAATTGCATCGATATATAATCACTGCTGAAAGTGGGGGGTAATAGTAAGTGGTACGTCATACCGCCACTTCTACTGCTTTCATTCTAACACTATCACATTCCATTAATTCACTTACCGCCACTTCCACTTGGACTACTGCACACTGTATTTTTTTGACTCGTATGTCCTTAACCTTTCTGATTTAAAATATCTATATCTACACAAACGAGACAACTGAGATAACCACCCATAGGTAGCTACAGAACAATGTCATCATGTGGGCAAATTTTAAAAAATAACATCTCCCGAATTCCCAAAAGCCGAAACAAAAGGTACCGATGGTCGGGATGGTAGGACAGACCCCTCAAATTGGGACTGTTCTGCCTAAATCGGGGCAGTTGGGAGGCACGTCAGAGTATCACTATTTTTTGTCAACAAAAACAAATCTGCAAAACGTATTGCAATCGCAAATGCAGACACTGCGATGCCTCATGCCTCAGGGATGCTGCACCTCCTAGTGATGCGATAGGCTTAATTCTTGGTGCAAGAAAAGAAATGTGATGTAACTAAATAGCAATCAGACATTAATTTTTATAAGCATGAAATGATCAGAAAACAGGAGATAAAAAACACTTATTGAAAACCTTACAAAATTCTATGCACAATGCAAAAATATATAAAAAAAAAATAAATGCAAAAAAACAGGTTGACTAAAAGATATTCCATAGTACTGGTATATGGATACACACACAGAGATGCCCCTAACTTTTTATGGGGAATGTATATTCAAATGACCTTGGAGCAAAAGTTTTCTCCGTTGTCATTGTACAGACACAGGGCGAGTCAGGATGCATTTATGTAGTACGGTATGAACTCAATTCAGTCACCCAGAATCAATAAATCTTTTGTTTCCATTGCTCCAGATGCATAAAGTTCAAAGCACGCATCCCTCTGCAATATGACATTACAGTGCAGTTCTCCTGGCTGTCTATGAATAAACAGCAGCACTTTGACTGGCTGTATGTTGCTTAACGGACGCACACGAAATCCATATAAATAATTCACATCACTCAAGAGGTGGTGAGCTAAACAAGTCCCTTCTGGTTAACGTTATTTAAAGATAAGGTGAAGTTAAGTAAGTGATGGAAAAGCCGTGCCGGTCACTGTCCGGGGGGAATTTGGACAGTCTTAGTTACACTCATAGACGGATTTGTACCGAATTATGTCACCTCACAGAATTCTGGACCTTAGGGGAAAGGCAAATGTCTGGTCTGCTCGAGAGCTGACACAAGATGAGTATTAGAACTGAGAAGCTTTTAGTCCGATAAATTACTTCCATTATGGACAGATCAGCGATTGGAAGGACCTCATAGCTTGGCCCGGACTTTGATTGTTAATTTGTTGTTGTTAATGAATATTTTGGGTCCATCTTTCATGTGTCTGGTCGCTGATGGTCAGTTCTTGTATAAAAATGTCTAAAATGGTCAAGGTGCGGCGTGAAATCCTCTTTGGTGGCGACCTGCGCTTAGATTTGCTCAGGGGTGCCTAGATTTTCACCAAAGTGGATGGGATGCACAAGAGGAAGTATAGCTGTGTTTGGGTAGGAGCAGAAATTTGTGTCAGTTGATGGGAAGAGTTGAGCGGGGTCAAGCGTTCCTTGCCAAGTTTCGAGCACACGAACAGGTACGACTAGATTTACAGACCAATGTAGATTCAAGATTTTTGTCAGGCTATTTAAATAAGATAAAGAGGAGAAAGGGCTAATTTTTAGGTGTGTCCCATGATTGGCAAAAGGGTGCACACCTCTTTTCACTTCAAAAATGCTTTTATTTTGGAACAGCTCTGAGCTGGGGGAGGAGGGCGATAAAGTCACTTTTATTAGGATGTATTTTGCACCTCGTAGGTGCCCCTCTATACAGCAGATCACATTTCAAGCCATATTTTGCCCAATATAAGAAAAACTGTCACAAACACTGAAGTCACATTTACCAACTTTTTACTCTTTCCCTCTTGGACATTAAACAGAGGTTTCAACTCTTTCCACCATGCTAAGTTTTAGGGGTGTCCACATTCCTGCAGTTAGGTGCAGACTGACCTTCTAAGAACTGGGAAAAGGGGGGGGGAGTGCAACTCGAAAGGGGCTTTCCGAAAAGATTTGCTGAAAAATAAGCAGGGTGCATCTGCCTATTTTGCAGTTCATAAATGAGGCTTAATAGTACTGTAAACAGAACTAAATACAACAGCAAAAATACATTCCACACAAAACCCCATCCCCCCCCCCAAAATACAGATTTGTACACTGCATTATTTGTTTTTAAACACAGTTGAAATATTAGGCAAAGGCAGTCACTCAGGAGGCGAAGTGCAAGCCTCAAACTTCTCTGTTCAATAAACACTTGGCACTTACATGGTTCAAAAGACTTAAGGCCAGGCACTAAGTCTTTGAGTAGACAGAGTAGACAGTTTGTTAAAATAGAGAGAACATTTGTGTTTTCGCCGCTGTTTTGTCAGATGTGATGTGACAAAAAGAGAAAAGACTGCTTTGCAAGTATGTTTCTTTATGTGATGGAAGTAGTGTGCACCTTACTAGTCTCACATCATCAAAGCAACAGACATATATCTATAATTTATGTCTTGCTTTAAGCTTTCACTGATCCGATGTGGCTTTTTTCAGACAACACAACCGGCAAAGTCTGAGTCTGTCAATCATCCGGGCACACTCAAACTACGGACCATTAGTAGGGGAGACAGCGAAGTTTCTTTAATGACGCTTTAATATGTAGTGTGTTGGCAGTGAAACAGAGAAGAATTGACTTGATCAATGCATTAGACTAATCATGGGGTTCCTGCCCTTAATTTCTTTTGTCGGTAATTTCCATTCAGAAGGCTGCATTCAGGATAGTTGTAAAGATACATTTAGAGCCCGGCATGATAAATGCAGTCACCTGTGAGAATGGCTTGGATGCAGCTCTGTAGGAAACATGAAATAAAGATAGGGGGGCCGGTTAGCCTTCTCTTTCAACCACTTTTCATGTTGTGAGAATTACAGCTAACTTCGTGGAGGAGAAGGACATTTTCATCTTTTCTACATTGCAATCTAATGAAAAAAATAAATCCACGTCTCCTTCCTATATAAAACACTCTCCGGACATAAAGAAAAAGGAACTTTTTTCCATTTGCTGACAAAAGTAGCACTTTGCTAATCTACCTCACCTAGACTTCTATATTTTATCATTGGCTCTGAATTTAGCCTCCGTTGGGTACCATTTGCCTGCCCTATTCAGAGTCAATGGTCCATTAATCAGTAGAGCACAACGAACTACGGACAAAAAAAATAAATATATAATAATATATATATATATATATATATATATATATATATATATATATATAGTGTTTTACATTTTTACATCATGCCAAGATCATGTTTTGGAAAGAAGTTGTGTTGAGAAGTGCTATGGGCATTTGTCCTTAGTTCACTATTGGAAAGTAAGGGTCTAAGTGGACTGACGGCCTATTTAGATCAGGTCGGTCATCACACGCTTCCTGTAAGTTTGGTTTTAATATTTGTGGCCTCAGTCTCTTATATTTACAGTGTCGGCTCCCACAGCTGGCTGGCACCAATAAGAATTAAGGAAATCTTCTAAACCTGCCTCTTTTCCTGAACCATGGGGTCATTGAAGTTCTGACCAGCAGTCCAGTACCCACAAATACAGACTTAATGAACGTTATATCCTGCGTTCGTGTGACATTACAGATGTGCTGTGGATGGTGGGGGCAAAAGATTAACCTAATTATTCTATGAAAAATAACATTAGTGACATGAAGTAGTTATCAGTAGTGACAGTGAATGTTCCAGCCTGTTGTAGAACTATTAGTCCCAGCATGCTATGCTACTGGCTGCCGGTGATTGAACTTGTGGACACGCTACAACGCATCAATGCTTATTTATATGTAAGCATCCTCTATTATTAATATTATGTTTTATTGACGAGGCACCACAATACAAAGACAGCAACGATCCATAGTAGATTACATAATACATTATCAGACTAAATATAATTAAATAAAGACCAGACAACTACTAGATAACAGATTACACAGATAACTGGGCAATGCAGATCAGGTTACTACGGGACAATGAGTGAGAGCGATGGTAATATCATACGTGATATAGGCCTGAGCTCAGGTAGACAGGTCTAGGGAAGCAGCCTAGAGGTACAGAGGGTGATGGGATAGTAGGAGAAGAACACAAGGAATGAGGGTCCTACTCGTGACAGCTTACATCCTAAAGAGAAAGGTGAGTCACAAATAGGGTGACACCAAGAGTGGGGGTGATAGCAGAGGCAAAGGAGCTAGGAGGAGGGCTGATAGGCTTGAATAAACAAAGGAGTTTAAAGGGCACACTTGAAGGCTTGGAGAGTACAGGCTAATCTGAATAGGGTGTAGGAGATTGTGTTCCACAGTAGAGGAGCAACCCGGGCAAAATCCTGGAGGTGAGAGTGGAAAGAGGTAATCCATATGGTATTGGGGGAGTGGTCGTTGGCAGAGCCGAGGGACAGAAAGGAGTGTAGGTATGAGCTTGGAGATGTGCGAGTGTGGAAGAGGGGGGCTTGGATTGGTTGTGAGCTTTGTAGGTGAGTTTAAATTTAATTCTGTTTGCCACGTGAAGCCAATGTAGCAACTAGTAGAGAGGGATGGGAGAGAAAACTAAGGCGGGCAGCGAATTCAGGATAGAGGGAAGATAAATACAAATGGAAAATAGATTGGGATGGTGTGTCCTTAGTCTGGATACAATTTCTATTTATAATGGAAAAGGTAATGCAAGAAATAACAACTCAGGTCTGTTATTTAATAGACAGAAAGGATTGTTATAAGTAACCTTGCGGAGGGGAAAGACATTTTATAGTCGATTAACAAGAAAAAGCCAACATTACATTCCCTGATAAAGGAAGTACTCAGTTGGCTTACGTATGTATTTATTCCGACTACACACTTGAATAACACACTTACAAATATCACCGGCTCTAACAACTGGCTTTCTTTCCCAAAGCCAAGAACATAATCAATACCTTGTACTGTTCAAGGATGCGGCGAGATACCAATTTTATCTTACAGTCTTGAAGGAAGAATAGAGAACGTGGATCCACAACCAACTCTTTCTCTTATAAGGTCATTATAAAATTAAGAATTACTTAGGACTATTCGTGGTGTGCATAGCAATTCACCTATTGTGTAGGGAACAAATCAAGTGCTAAGGAAAGGATTCTGAATTTTACCAAAAATCCCTGTGACAAACATCACTGTCGCATGAATAAAACATGCAGTTAGCGTTCGAAGACATTAGACGCTTCATTTTGGAAAAACAATCAAATCAGATAAGCAGAAAATACATTTGTTTTAATAAGAGCAGAATTACGAGGTAATGGCATCGCTTTGGGGTTTACAGTGCAAAAGAGCTTATATATTTTGATGACTTTTCCAAGGTGGGATCGATTATTTTTTAGATGAGCATAAAAACGGAATTTAATCCTTTTAACAACTTTTGTGCTTTGAACGTGTCGCTTATGGCGTGTCTTTTGGCGCAGATAACAGCAAACAGGATAAAATATAAAACTCCGTTGTCTCTTTATGATTCACTGAGAGTAATGCAGGTCACACGCTCCCATATTGCTCGGATACGAATAGCAAATTAGTACTGGAGTGTTCCGTCGGGAGAAGACGGCTATCGATTCCACAAATATGCATGTTCAGAGGGGTCAGACAAGCACAAGTTGACGACCACCAAGATATAACTCCTTGCTCTCTTTTTTGCTTTACTTAAGTAATGGGACCAAATCCCTTAAGTTTTTCTTCCATAAGATTCCCCAAATCATTTACGATCTAAACCACCATCAAAATTCCAACGCGACCATCTTGTCTTCTTACTCCTTGACTACAGTAATCTACTTTCTGATTTCACAACTTCTCATAATTTTCTTTTATGGTAACATCCAAATCTTAGCAGCAAGGATGATTTCACTTTCTCCAAACTTTCTACCAACTCCTACTTTAGTTTTAAGCTGATCTCATTGACCCATGGCGAAGATACAGAATCCCATGGCCCCATGGTGAAGATTCTGAGTCTTATGGCCCCATGGTGAAGATTCTGAGTCTCATGGCCCCATGGTGAAGATTCTGAGTCTCATGGCCCCATAGTGAAGATTCTGAGTCTCATGACCCCATGGGGAAGATTCTGAGTCTCATGGCCCCATGGCGAAGATTCTGAGTCTCATGGCCCCATGGCGAAGATTCTGAGTCTCATGGCCCCATGGCGAAGATTCTGAGTCTCATGGCCCCATGGCGAAGATTCTGAGTCTCATGGCCCCATGGCGAAGATTCTGAGTCTCATGGCCCCATGGCGAAGATCCTGAGTCTCATGGCCCCATGGTGAAGATTCTGAGTCTCATGGCCCCATGGCGAAGATTCTGAGTCTCATGGCCCCATGGTGAAGATTCTGCATCTCATGGCCCCGTGGTGAAGATTCTGAGTCTCATGGCCTCATGAAGATACTGAGTCTCATTGCCCCATTGTGAAGATACTGAGTCTCATGGCCCCATGATGAAGATACCGGGTTTATGTGCACCACTCTGTGGTAGCTGGTCAGCAATAAAGCTGCATTATTCACTGCTTGAGAGTACCCGATTTCTCCGTGAGTTCAGAATCACTTAGGCAAAAACAACTGGAAAGATATAAATGCATCTTTATTTTACATAAAAAATAGATATCTGTATTTACAAAATCACACAGGAGAAGGGTACAATAATAACAACCCAGGGGGTTCACTCCATGGGGAGCCTACTAGACTACTCTACCATAAAAGATGCTAAAGTCTCCGTTCCTCTAGAGCAGGGGTGTCCAACCTTTTAGCTTCCCTGGGCCACATTGGCAGACGACGAGTTGGTTTGGGCCACACATAAGATACACTAACAATAACAATAGCTGATCATCCAAAAAACCATAGAAAACATAGTTAACATATATATATATATATATATATATATATATATATATATGAGAAAAGAAGTGATATATATATATATATATATATCACTTTTTTTTCAAATCCCCCTATACTTACCTTTCAATCGCCCTTTCAAAAAATCCTCTCTAGTTATTATACTATAATCACTTTTTGTATTGTTTCGATGCAATATCATTTAAGCCAGGCATTGTTTATCAGGGTGCCCTAACCAGGCCTGCGGTACCTGACATATACATCACTGTGACCCCAAATTGTGGCCTGTTTTGATAATTACACCACTATGTTAGTTAAGGGATAACAACTTATAATGGGCCAAAGAGAATAATATATAATGCCCCATTAGTAATACAAGTAGAAGTATGTAGCAAGGGGATAAGGTCCATGATGCTCCAGGACCAGGTGACTTTTATTCACTGGTCAGCGTCCCTTAATATAATAAAAAAAAATCCCCATTAACTTACCTTTTAATCGGCTTGTTCTCCTGTCCTCTTCTCTTCTCCAATTCTGTGCTGCTGATTGTTCTTCTCGCGCGGGTGTCTCCTCTGTGCTGCGCTCCGCAATGGATGTTGGGCGTGATGACATCTCCTTCTTTTAAACCCAAACCGCTTCCCACTGTGATGTGGCCTCAGTCGGTCTAGCTCCAGACATACAAATTCTATTACTGGACTTGATACCTGCATCACTAACAGCGGCCACTCAATGCAATCACACCTTTCTACCTAGCATCTTTTATCAATATTTTTATATCTTTTAATGAGACTTCTTTGCTTCCCTGAAACAGTTCTCCTTCACTTGTGCTTTTATCTCACATTAAACCTTTCACTCTGAGAGTCCCTAAATGTGGAATTCTTAGACTCAAAATCTGTGTTTAGCTGCATCATATCTGTCTTCGATTTTAATCTGCAATACTACCTAACACATTGCTAGCACTGTTGCAAAGGCCAACTGTGATTATGAGCCTACCTCTGTCTATTTCTCTAATAATATAATTAAATTGTGAGCGATTTTAGCAGGACATTTTTCCATAATTGTATTTGCTTCCCGTTTAATGAAATATATGCAATTTAAGGATAGTAGCCAGTGTAATAATATCCTACAATAGAGGTTTGCAGGCAGTTAAAACCACTGTACTTGTAAGACTGTAACATTGCTGAAACTTTGCACTACACTCTTACGCTCTCTGGGCCGCACCCTTACGCTCTCTGGGCCGCCCCCCCAACTAAGTTTAAATTCTGTTTTTCAGCAGTCACATTCAGGCTTTTTTATACCAGCTTTTATTTTTCATTCACAAATCTTACAATGAGTGCTTAGAACTCTCTGTGGGACAGTGTCTTGTCAAAAATAACGTATTTCAATTAATGAGCGTTAGCACTGTACTCTTTTTTGTCCAAAACTCTGCTGTCACTCGAGTGACATCCTCTCCCCGTTTTTCTCAGACATATGTCATTTAAATTTAGACGCAGCTATTTAAATGGAGAGTGAAAAAAGCCTGTGTGGAACTACCCTAAAAAATATTGGAACATGAGACTATGTAACGTAGCTTATAGTAACTCCTCCCTCCCCCAATGACCCGGAGAGCACGCACTCTATCCGGTCCTCGGGAATAATAGCAGTAGTCACTCGCCTAATCTTTATTATGCTCCCTCTGCTCCAGCTTATTTAAAAGCAGGACATGGGGACATAAGCAACACAAGATTCCGCTTGGCCAAATAAAAAACAAATAAAAGGTTAGCGAGGAGCACACCACATAAAACCTTCCAGTGAGTTGGGGCACGGCAGGACGGTGAGAGCTACCAGATACAAGTGTTACATTATTACTTAAATATAGTTCTTATTTCTGCATTCTAAAATATGTGCAAATACCACAAACACCCATCACTTAACAAGATTTGCTTTCATCTCTTCAATTAGTGTTTATAAATGGCGATCCTCAGCCGCCATGATAAATCTTCCCTCCTGCATCCTGTTTTGTGTCTAGGAGGAAGCCGGCGTTATGGAAAGCAAGAGACACGTGAATTAAAAAGGTTTCTCATAAACCTGTACAAAACCCGAGCATTTATTTCCCTTGTTCTTATCTAATTCCATGACTACTGCGTTTCTGCCTCTCTGCTTCACTGGACTAATTGAATATCTAAACAAACTAATTAATCACAGGAATTCGTAAAAGACGGACAGGTCTGGAGAGGTGATGTTCATCAAACCCCTCAATTTGTTTTTTAATCCCTGCAGCAATTTATTTGCTGAGTGCGCACATTTTCCTCCCTGGAAATTTCTTTGCTACGGCCAAGGTTAACCGTATACAGCCTCATTCACTATTTATGATTTTGCATACAGGAGAATTTTTTTTTTTATCTTTTTTTTTTTCTTTCAAGAGTCAGAGAATCCGAGAGCATTAATCAAAAATAATGAATAAAATGATCCGTCTGACAATTCTCATAGCCGCCTTGGTTTCAGGAGAATAACGAACTAACTTTATTAATCAACAGTTCCTGATTAATTGTTACAAAGTGTCATCCATAAATTTTTCTCCATTTTAATAATACTTGCTGAACACTAACAATATCCCCAGTGATTTCAGATTTATTGAGGCCTTGGCACACAGGAGAGGGGTGGTAAGGCTTCCTAACGCTGACATTATGCTGGATGGTATAGCACTTCAATATTGCTCCGAGTTATGATTGTGTACCCCCCACTTCTCATGGCACCCCCTCTTTTTTTTTTTTTTTTTACGAGACGACAATCTATTCCCCTTTTTCTCTCGGTGTCGTCCTGTGACAACCTGTCCCACGTTGTAGACACTTCCATCGCTTCCTTTGACTCCCCAGGTTTGCTTTTATGAATGATAAGGTGTACAGACAGTACAACCCATTAAAGATGACAGTTTCACTTTTCTCCCCTAATTACTCGTTCCTGCCTATTTGGCATTTTCTTAGAAAAATTTGTTGAATAATGACCGGCATTAAAATGGAGGCTCTTAAGAATTTATATGCAGGGCTTAATTTATCATGTACTTTCCTTATCTCGGTGCAGAATTTATTTCCGTGTCTCTCCCCGTGACAGCGTAGTCATTTTCTTAAGGGCACAGTGTGTAGCGGCATCATGTATTAAAATGGAACACTGTTTAATCATACAGTGCTGGGGTCGCTTTCTCTGTGAATGTTTGTTTGTTTATTCAACGTACATGTGTGACAGAAGGTAATCAGTATTTAATTAATTCTGCTTTTTTTTTTAGAGTTCTAGAAAATTCATAACTGTTCTGATTTTTCAGAGATTTTGTTGCCAGTAACTTTTTGTCTGCTTCGTCTTTGTACTTTCGTCGGGAAAGCGGATTGTTGTTGCGTGCGCCAAAGTGACACATGCAGGAGCCGGGGATCAATGTATCCACCTATGTGACACAATACAGATATTGGGGATCAATGATCCCGATGCTTGCAGTATTTTCAGAGCGGTTTGCTCGCCTTGTGTTACGTTAGGAATGCGTCGGAAGCAAATCCTCTCTGAACTAGCCCTTTGAACAAACTGCTTACGCTCTATATATACGTAGACTGTCCAAATTAAAAACATATTGCAAGCAAACATTTATAGGTATAAAGATACAGAACTCCTTCTTTATACCAACTGCATAAAACACTATCCAAAATTGGCATTATAAAAAGAGGGTGATGTATAATGGAACAGATACATTTTAGGTGCATTCGATGTGTAAAGAATGCACCTAGTAGTAAGTAAGGAGGAATTATAAAAGGCAGCTATATTAAGCATACTAGCCCCCATTTTGAACCTCCCCTCTGGTAGATCCCAGAAAGTAGTAGTGGCAAGAGTTGGTGGAGGGGCGAGATTACTGAATTTGAATCATCGCGGCCCCGCCATGCAATTATATAAAAAAACGGAATCTCACAAAGAAGGCTCTGATGTAGTGAATCTCAATATAAAGGTCCCGCTCACTTCACAAGAAAGAAAAGTGGGGCCCGCGAGTTCAGGAGAACTCCCCAAAATTTGTGAGTCTGCCGAACTTTCCAGTAGAGTTGGAAACTATGGTATTAAGACTGTACACTAAACATTAGATGCACACATCAGGCATTGACATTAATATAACTAGCCTAGGATTTCTATCTACGCTTTTGCTGCGGAAAGGGGGCCCGATTCATTAAGCAAAGTAAAGCAAAAAAAAAAAAAAGAGTAAATTTGAGCCTTGGCAAAACCATGTTGTATTGGAGAGGGAGGGAAATTTAAAATGTGAGGAAGATTTATAATTGGGGTAGAGCATCTCCTAGATAAACTTTTAATGTCAGTGTAAAAATAAAAGCTATCAAGTATTTACGTCCTACATGAAAAAAACAGCCAATATATTCCTTATGTGCAAAATAATAAACTCATTTGCACCCCTTGCATTGCAACATGGTTTTGCCAAGGTTCAAAGTTACTCATTTTTTTGCCTTATTTTCCTTAATGAATCAGGCCCAGGGTCTTTAAGCTCGCCTGTGACTTTGCAATACAATTTGTGTATCTGGAAATACTGGTAGATAAC
The DNA here is from genome assembly GCF_038048845.1 of Mixophyes fleayi. Taxonomy (NCBI): domain Eukaryota; kingdom Metazoa; phylum Chordata; class Amphibia; order Anura; family Limnodynastidae; genus Mixophyes; species Mixophyes fleayi. Next base: position 97,847,122 of record NC_134411.1, read on the forward strand.
TAAAATGCTGGTAAATCAAAAAAATATCTAGGTGCATTGTATTTATAATTACAAATCCACCTGTCTCACCTGTATTAGGGGGAGGGGCTTACTGCAACTTTTTTTTGAGAGCACATTTATGAAGTGTAAGGTAAAGATTAGAAACATTTTGGACACAAAAAATAGACAGTTAGGTTGCAAGACTTGCGTCTGACAAAATTATAGTATAAATACTTTTAGAATTTCAGCAGAGGGACACAGGGTAGTTTTTTGAAACAATTCTGTCTGCCAAGCTCTGTTTTGAGATGCATTTAAAAACATTTGTGTGGTGTATCTGCTTTTTTTGGTCATGTTTGGAACCTGTTCACAGGACTGGGAAACTGTGGGACCACACCAAAGCTCAAAGTGGAGATCACACTGGCGAAAGAAGACACTGGCAGACTGTTTGGCGTAAAGGATGGGCAACGCCCAAGAAAGAACTTTCAGTTTTCAACACAATAGGTAGTCAGGGGTGATTTACGATAGTCACTAAAATCTCCCCTACCAACTATCCGTGGGTCCTATGGTGGCTATTTTCACTCCACGAATCTTTCACTGTCTTGTGTAATAACAATTATATTGTTGTCTCTTTGTTTGACCACTATGCACCTCAACGTCTGTGGTGCCATTTACGTGTCATTTAGTAGTAAGATGGATTATATTTACTGATTGCTAAAGTTTAACCCATTGACAAAAAAATGTGAATTCTATTTGCACACTATAAATGGTTGGCAACTAGGCCATACCAATGACCCCTGGCATTAGGCTTTATAATATATTACCTTGTAATAGATCAATGGGTATCAACACGATTTAATTCAGAAGAAAGACAAAAAAACATAAGTGTATTTGTTTTGGTATTCCGTGTACATCCATAAAGAGCAGTGCTTTGGTTGGGAATCTATTTGTGTTTTAAATAAAAGTCAGGCTATTTTTCTACTGCTTGGTGTTCTAAATCCTCCAATGACTGGATAACTAATTTTAAACTCAATGCCGAGCTTAAGTGTGAACACCTTCAATCTTCCCTGCATCCACCAGGAGTCCTATTATTTAGACTTTGAGTGCACCTGAGGGTGTGTTTTACATGTTTGTTTTATTACCCGCGCACATTCATATATTATCTGCTTTACTCTCTTTTTAAATGCTGAATTTACAGTCCTGTATCTGGAGTTTCACATCATCTTCCAACTTCTAAGGCTATTAAAGTGCCAGGTAACATCCCGGGAAATAAAGCATTATGTGAAACCTTTGTAACATCATAAAAAGGAAGTAATCAGAATACTGGGAATAAATTATGGCCGGGATTGCAGACTGCATCACTCTACACACAAAGACGTACTGCTCATGTATAGATGTGTTTTGTTTCTGTAACGATTATGTACATCATCCTGGAACAAGTACGGTGGCCCAGGTACAGTCTGTCAACGGAGGGCTCATGATCAAACTGTGGCTGGTTATAGAGAACCATCAAACAAAGCTTTGTCTGGCCATGTATTGCCTTTCTCCAATGCTCAGTTTGGTCGTACAGGGTTCACGAATGCGTACGCCCAAAGCTCTGCCTGACGGTAGGACGAGAGCGCCCAAAGCTCTGCCTGATGGTCAGGTGCGTACGTCCAAAACTCTGCCTGATGGTAGGGTGCGTACGTCCAAAGCTCTGCCTGATGGTAGGGTGCGTATGCCCAAAGAGAGTATGCAACACAAGCTCTGTCTGATCGTATAGTGCGTACGACACAAGCTCTGTCTGATCGTATAGTGCGTACGACACAAGCTCTGTCGGATCGTAGTGTGCGTACGACACAAGCTCTGTCTGATCGTAGAGTGCGTACGACACAAGCTCTGTCTGATCGTAGAGTGCGTACGACACAAGCTCTGTCTGATCGTAGAGTGCGCACGACACAAGCTCTGTCTGATCATAGAGTGCGTACGACACAAGTTCTGTCCGATCGTAGAGTGCGCACGACACAAGCTCTGTCTGATCGTAGAGTGCGTACGACACAAGCTCTCTGTCTGATCATAGAGTACGACACAAGCTCTGTCTGATCATAGAGTGCATACAATAAATGATCTGTCTGATCGTAGAGGGCCCGTAACTCAAGCGCAGTCTGATCATACCAGGTCCATGGCTCAGGCAAACCAAGTTGATGTATATGGCACTGAGTGTATCTAAGGATGAATATGACACCTGTTGCATATATAATATTGAAATGTTTGACATTTGGTACTTGAGACACCACCTCTCCAGAAAGTCACTACAAATTTAAAAAAAACATAGCACAATATAAATCAATATTTTCAAAGCACAAGCTCTTATCATTCCATCACTACAACGAGTTGTATATTCATGAACATTTCAACACTCTTGCGCAAGATATATTTTTAGTCAGACTAAGATATTATCATTATTTTTGATTTTCACACACATACATCACAGAACGCAGAACAAACGGGTATCATGCAGAACCACAAGGACATGTAACCAGCAGGACAGACGGAATCAATAACTCACCAGACGCCACATGACAAATTTAAATCCAATTTCAAGTATTCAGAATTTATCATTGTGGACCCTTTGCAAAGAATAACGGATCTCATATTTTGTACAGCAAGCAAAATAAAATATATCTATCTGGAATGCAGGAAATAGCAGCTGAGGTTTCAGACGAGGAGGTTTTATAAATTGATGTCTCCCAGCGATACAAAGTAACTGAAAATACACGTATCCGTCTCAATGAAAAATGGCACACATGACAACAGGAATCAGTGTCAATCAAACTGACATGTGACGACTCAAGCAGAGAATATTAACAACGGAGTGCTGAGAATATCATGCATTGCTTTGTGTTTTAATCACTGTCATTATTAATTCTCAGGAAATCCATTCAAATTGGAGTAAACGAGTTGTGTGTCATTAGCGGCTGCTTTGCTTTATGTAATTGGCAATTGAAATCCACAGATCAAACAATATTTTCATTTCCAATGTAGAGATTATTACCTGGGTGTCGAGCTGACATGTGTGTGTTGTGTTGTTAAAGATTCTTACTGCGTCCCTGATATGTGATCATCTCTATGTATTATTGTGTATTTTAATTAGTCATTGATAGACTGTCTTAGAGGTACCAATGACTGATGCAAGATTGCTGGATTAAAATGTGAAGCCGAGGAGGTTCCCAATTCGACTGACATAATCCGGACTGTAGTGTGTATCACAATGACAATTTGTTGTAGATAACAGGCTAACCACATGTATATCGCCCAGACAAATCATTATATTGTCCTTACTTGTCTATCGCTAAAGTAGCTTAAATAATAGCTTTGCAGGAAATCTCGGGACTAATTTGAGATGAACAACATTGAGCTCCAAGCTAAATAAAAAGAAACAGTAAAAAAGTATCATATCTAAAAATCTGGGAAACATTAGAGTATTCCAGATCATATTTCGGCATTTACATATCTAATCAACTTAATTAATGATCCTTACAATGGACACTGTTTCTTTTTAGAGATCTCTTTCGACTATTAAGCGGGATACACACCTATCATCATCATCATCATTTATTTAAATAACGCCACTAATTCTGCAGCGCTGTACAGAGAACTCATTCACATCAGTCCCTGCCCCACTGGAGCTTACAGTCTAATGCCCTAATATAGACACACACTCACACACAGACAGAGAGGGGAACAGACAGAGAGAGACTTGGGTCAATTTTGATAGCAGTCAATTAAACTACCAGTATGTTTTTGGAGGGTGGGAGGAAACCGGAGCACCCGGAGGAAACCCACGCAAACACAGGGAGAACATACAAACTCCACACATATAAGGCCATGGTTGGGAATCGAACTCATGACCCCAGTGCTGTGAGGCAGAAGTGCTAACCACCAAGCCACTGTGCTGCCCATGCAATCTTAAGTTATGTGACAATTTTATCGACGACTGAAAGTCCTGCTGAGCGTGCAGACTCATGCGTACACACCTACATGATTTACCGTCAGATCTGAGATCTGCATCTCTCATAACCATCTGCTGAAAACATTGTGAATCTGTACACTCTACAGATATACAGAGGAACTAATCGGTAGAAGGTCGGGAGTGCGGACACATTTCCAAATTTGCCTGAGATCGTTCCATCTTTGATCGTGACTCAGGAGTTTACAAAACCAAATCAAACAATACAAAAAACATATTTGTGGGATGTACACACTCTTGGAATATCGGACCCAAACGGTGTCTTATCATGTGATCTGCACGTTAACTGCATAGGTGTGTACAGATTCTGCCACTATATTAGGAGAGTAAGGAAAGATTGAATGGATTCAGGACGCTCACACAGACCACTCAGCACAGTCCTTGGTACAATTTCTCTACCTAGAAGAACAAATTTCGTAGGAAGAAAATATGCAGCTATTTTAAGGAGTCCCTATCCTGCACCGATTGTCCTAATAATAACAAAACAGTCTGTGTGCAACTGGGTGTCTCAGTATTGGATCGTATTATGCTCTCTAGTCCTAGAGGTTGAGCAACGGTTTCTAAAAAGTCAGATCTCTGTAAAAAAACGTATTTAGTATATTATATTGACCTGTGTGTGTGTGTGTCTGTATGTTAGGGAATTTAGACTGTAAGCCCCAATGGGGCAGGGACTGATGTGAGCGAGTTCTCTGTACAGCGCTATATAAATGATGATGATAATGAATATATAGGTTTCAAGCTACAAGGCCAGGATGTCTGGTACACAGTCCTTAAGTCACTGCCCAGCTGCTCCATAATTTTGTCTTTGCTTTGACCCACTTTAATTCTTTGATATATTGGTTGACACATATATATATATATATATATATATATATATATATATATATATATATACATACATTCTTTCACCTGTTGCCAATTCTCTAAGATCAATCTCATACTTGTTCCTTATGTTCTTCTACTACATCCCTTACCATACCTCCCAACACTGAGACATGGAGAATTGGAACACGATAAGCCCCGCCTCTGATCCACGCCCAGATTAAAACAAATGCCCACTTTTAGGTGGAACTCCTCCCACTTCTGTAACAGCTCCTCCTTTTTTGAGGTCCGCGATTCGGGAGGTATACCTTACCCTCCCCATTAGATCTATCTATTTTCCATAATCTATGCTCAAATGTTATATATTGCTGATGTACTACTTTGGAAAGCTTATATCATATATCTTTGCCTTTTCTGCTCATCAAATACATGAACAGAATAAAAAACAAAAAAAACAAATATGTAATAGACCCAGAAATCTGCATGAAACATCAACCAACCGCCATACTTGGAGATACTAAAAATAATTTGCACATTAACACGTTTGGGATCTATAATGCAGTTAGCATTGAATTCTGAGTTACATAATTATATTTTGGGTTGAATTAGGTGACTCAAAAGTAAAATAGTTTTGTTTTTTTTATTATTTGGTGGGTCCTAATAATTGGCCGTATTCATTAAAGGAACACAAACCAAACATGCTTTGTGTTTTTTTTAAAACCGCATGTAATTTGGGCACACGCATGTCTGTATTCAACTAGAAGCGGATCGGAAGAAACATCTGTTTCTGAATACATGTCTATGTACGTTCTACATACACGGCACTTGCCGTAACGAGACAGACAACACACTGCAGGATATGTACAATTCATATGAGGAATAAAAAGTGCCAACAGAAAACAAAACAAACAAAAAAAAAAACATATTTAATGATTGTCACCTGTTAATAATATAATCATTAAGGAAAAGACATTTCATCTCCCTCACGAAATACATATATCAGGATTTTTACGGTTGCTGCTGATTGTAGACACATGTTCTAGCATTGCATACGCGACCGTAATCCCTGTCACTCGGCACTTACACCTGTCCTGAGGCTTACGTCCATTCTCTTCCCCATTCCAGCTATGAAATCTTAGGCTGTCAGTAGCGTCCTTCATGTTCAAAGATGAACTGGATGTTTTTGCGGTCACCGGCATATAGCCCATTTCTGGGCATGCACAGAGCGATTTAATGCAAAATATGGCAAACATTGGTATTTCCATTCCTTAATGAATCAGGTCAGATGTGTGTAAAGGTCTGCGGCAGGCGATTCTCTGTCCTAACCAGGCGTGGTCGGACTGCCGCATACTTTCCCATGTGAAATTCCCAAGGAAAGACCCGTTGACGAGACAGGGGCTTTGACAAACATGAACAAGGACGTTGAAGCAGAAGTAAATACCCCCCTCGATTGGACCACAAGACACATTGGGCCTGATTAACCAAGGCACACATTTGCCGATTTTATGTATACCGCACGCAAAACCACTCTGCGCAAGTCCAGAACTGGGCCGTACACAACTATACGTTTACTGCACTTCCGTACGCAAAGGACACTTACTACAGCCTACGATTTCTGGGAGTGAACGGGGCAAGGAAGGGGCATTCGCCCCCTAGCCAATGACAGCCACATCCAAATGAAGCTCCGGGCATCTCAAAGTGCTTGTTTTTCAGTTGTAGCTATTGCTCCAGCTAGAGGGCTAGTCAAAGTCCTGAGTACTAGTGATGAGTCTCGTATGCAGGATAGAACATGTTTGCAATCACGAGCAACTGTAAAAATGTATTTTATGTACAGTAGACATTAAGATTATCTTAATAAATGTATTTAATTGAAATACATATATATCAGTTTTTGCTTTTAACTGTTTTGTCATTCATGCTTATTATATTATTATTAACAGGTAACATTAATTCAATAATTATTTTCTTTCTTTTGCAAATGTATATTTCGCATAGGTATTGGATGTATCCTCTACTGAGTCTTATGTAGTAGAGTAGAGCAGACCTGCCCCCGAATTCATCAGCGCACGTATCTTTAGATCCGCTCCTATTTGAATTCAGGTGTAGGAGTCGATTTAAGTGCATTTGAAAACAATGGCACGCAGCGCTCAGTATGCATGCCTTGATGAATCAGGTCCAGCGAGTGACCCGCCAAATTGATGGATTCGAAGAGCTCCGCAAATAAAACTTTGTATTTCATTTTAGGTCACCTAATTTCAACCAAAATATAGATTTTAATTGTGGCAAACAATGTCTGAGATGCGTTATTATAAAACAGACTCTTTTGCATAGGAATAGTCTTTAGATAAAACTTAAATACAGCGTATTAGGCATAGCTACAATCAGCACATTCACTTAACCTTGGAATACAATAGATACAATAGGACGGATACTATTCTACATCTAGAATAGATTTTTGGAACCAAAAACAGATGGTTTTTGTAAGTCAACGGAGAAGTTTATACATAGAGATTTATATATCCCACCCATAAAGGAACAATTTGGAAGGAAAGTAGGTGCACAAAGGAGGAACTGGTCGCCTGCACCTTTGTGACTATGTTGTCCCATATCATGGTCATAACTTATAAGTGTTCCGCTGAATATTTACCTCATTCCGCATTTGGCTGCAGAATTTCGCATGTTCCTCTGTTAGTATACAGAATTTACAAATACAAAGCAGAATGGCCATTCTGCGGAAATTCCAAGCAAAAGCAGAACTCAAAGACTTTGCATGCCTCAAAACGGCATGTTCCATCGGGACATTGGCTGACGCTACTCTACACGCCATAGGACTTTATTTTACATCATTGCTATGTTTGCATGAGCGCACAAAATAATATTGTAACAACATTAAAATTACATTCACGGACCCATCACACGTAACGAAGCTTGAAGGCCAAGTAAAAGCACCGTTTGAAGTTTATATATATGAAAAGGTGGTGTATATCTGAGCTGAGCAATATAACTGCAGTGTTCATAACTAAATATGCCTCTGGTGCTCTCTGTCACTCCGCTGCAGCAGGCTGGACGGAGGAGCTTCTATAGCTGAACACACAGGCAGTGACTGACAACTTTGCAGACTTGCCTTGCAGAAATGTAGATTGATGGTTTCATACACAGGGGCGGGACTAGCAATGTGATAACAACTCAGTCTCAGCATTTTGACCTGTATCAGATCCCATAAGGACGCGGTCTTACATACCTGGGAGGTGCTTCATCTCAGATCTTGAACAGGGAGGTAATACACAACTTTGTATCAAGGTAGCTCTGAAAAATCATCAACATCGTCAGGAACATTTATTTATATAGCGCCAGCAAATTGCGTAGCGCTTTACAATTGGCAAATGTATTTTGTCTTCATGTTTAAAATCTGAACATTATATTTTTGAGGGTTTAGTGGTCAATTATATGTGACAAAAGTTTTCTACACCTAACATAACAAAAAGTTCACTTATGCTCTTCAAATTTGCTGAGAACCTCCATAAAGTCTATTGTAGGAAACCAAGATTCGTATTAGTAGTTGGCCCAAGAGCTCATAGTTCTCGTAAATGTGGTAGTCTTCATGTATGTACTAGGATAGCGCAGCTTTCAAAGGTCATTAAGGTTTGGTATAAAAAAAAAAAAAACAACCATAGTCATAGAGCAAGTATCCGAAAACATATTCATTAAACTTGTTCGGCGTGACGGTTGGTTTGCCACAAATGTAAATTTTCCACCTCTTTACCTGCTATAAAGTAACTACGTTTTTAAAGCCCCATGAGAACCAAATTTATTTTTGATGACAACAGATTTCATTAAAATTAAATTTTTTCATAGCCAAACAGGGTCCCAACCCTATATCATACACACTTGTGTGGTCGTCTACAGTCATACACGTCTAACGAAATTATAAACACTTGCCCAAAACTAAGCCAGCGCAGAACCGTCAAGATGAGCTTCAACAATTCATTGCCATGCAACGTGTGTTTGTGAAAAGACCCCCAAGAATGCTTCAGAGTTTTCCTTTAAGGGTAAAATATAAGACACGCTATGACAAAGAAAAAATGGGTAATTATGATAATTAGTAAAAACAGAAACTCATCTAAATACGGCAATGGTAGCTTTTATTAATAGTACACTCTAGAATGTCAACTCAAAGACAACACTCGGATACAGGATACACTCTATGACCTAATTACCTGACGTTAAATTAATAGGGAGAATTACAATGACAAGGTTCCAAAGTTTAAATATATAACAATAGCAATTTTTTTCCCCAGCCTTTTCTCAATTGTTGTTATAAGACTGTCTGCACGACGTAGACAGCAGAGGCTACGGATAAAAGTATTCAGGAAAGATATGTACCTTTTTGATGCGGCTACATAAATCCTTCGTTTGGTGATTTATCATGGTAAAAAATGATAGCTTTTAAAATGTGAAGTTTCGAAGTGGTACTGGGTTATGCTACAGGGCTACGATTCATTATATTAATAAAATTCCATAAAGTGGAGACTAAACGCTAGAGGGTTTTGTTACTTGCAGACAAGTACAATGACAGACACATCCTATATCTCTCAATAGCAGGCAGATATTATCAGCTGAGACAAAGGGAACAGAATGTATGACAATCATTCACTCCTCATCGTGCAGAGATTTGTAGCGAGCCGCTAAGTATTCTTCCCCACAAACGCCATGTTGTCCTAAGGCTAGACGGTGAAGTTGTATTTTCTTTGAAAATTCAAGGGCACTTGGTTTGTTTCTATTTAGCTGAAAAATTGCTTTATTTTTATAGCCGTGGCTATTATCAACGTTCCAAGTTGTAGAAAATTTTATTACGTATTGAACTTGGAATTTTCTTTTTCCCTTTGTGTGGGTGTCCGTGCTGTTTTTTCATTTTATTTTTCCTGCTGTTTGGCAATTGGGCAAAGTTTTCAATAACTTATGACATAGGAAGTAATGAGAAGTTATAGAGGGAGAAGGTACAGCAGACTTTTAAATAATGTATGTAGAGGAGTTCGTACGGTGATTTACAAAGTCTAGTTATGCCTTTATTCTTTCACATGGTAATGGAGAGGAATCTGCCTGCCAGATGCATGCTAGACAGGAGCAGCATTAACCCGGAACGCAAGATTCATTCACACTGACCGCATTTATAGACGTGTCTGTTAGCGTCGTCATGGAGAACCAATTAGGGAGTGCAGATGTCACCATAGAAACCTACGAATGGATGAAAGTGAACAGGTAAAACTCACAAGATGACAAATCCAGGATCAGGCGAATGGTAACTTGAACAAGAGCTGGGGTACTTGGCCCAAGCATGAATGGACCCCAACAACGTATTTGGAACAGGAAAGAAGTACACACAACATATCACTGTCATCCTTTGGCCAATCCGAATCCTAATTTCCCAGCAATTTTAGTGCGCAATATACAGAGTTGTCACTTTTCCTCTGGGATCCACTGTTCTGCTCTGATGGGGGTCCAACAACTGAGGACCTAACTCGTGAACAGGCTGCAAGTAGACCCCCTGCGCTTATTAACGCTTCATTCAGGCTGTGGAAGCAATTTATCCAGCATGTTATCTATTGGTGATGGGACCTTGACCATCAGCCGCCTGAATCGGCTGGATGACAAGAGCAGGATGTCAATCTTACAGCCAGCTACACTCAGGCACTGAGATGTGAGGGCCTGATATAATCATGGTCCTCAACAGCACAGCGGAGAGGGGGGTTCTAAAAATCAGGTGAGGTAGAGCAAGGTAGGCAAAGGTTACATTTACAATATAAGAATTTACATAAGTCTCTGGTGTATAGCTAGAAATATATTACTTTGGAAGGGATCCATGACTGCGGACAGGAATGAGTGAAATTAGGAATAAGATACTTAAAAATAAAAAACCTAACTAAAACTAAGATTTATCCAAGTTTGAAGTTCAAACTATTGATGAATTTTACTTTTGGAATTTTTGCCCATGCAAAGTAGGACACATCATCAAATTATGCATTGAGCATGGATTGGGTGTGATTTACAAATGCAGATGTCTGATTAGCTGCTATGGGTAACTGCACATGTGCACTCAGCATGTTAGTAAATCAAACCCTTCCATCCTTTTTGTTTTGCACAATCTAGGCTGCGTTTTTCCTGCTCAGCGATTAGCTTGTCTCTGGTAACACGGGTTGTTGCAGGAAAATAGTCAGTTATTCGACAACCTAAAGCTTTGCCTACATCACCATCATCATCACCATTTATTTATATAGCACCACTAATTCCGCAGCGGTGTACAGAGAACTCATTCACATCAGTCCCTGCCCCACTGGAGCTTACAGTCTAATTTCCCTAATATAGACACACACACACAAAGACAGACAGACAGCGAGGGAGAGACTAGGGTCAATTTTGATAGCAGCCAATTAACCTACCAGTATGTTTTTGGAGTGTGGGAGGAAACCGGAGCAGCCGGAGGAAACCCACGCAAACACGGGGAGATCATACAAACTCCACACAGATAAGGCCATGGTCGGGAATTGAATTCATGACCCCAGTGCTGCAAGGCAGAAGTGCTAACCACTACGCCACCGTGCTGCCCACATCCAGCCATTTAGGTGCTGACTTTAGTTGTATTAGGACAAATTGACTACAAACGGATGAGGGGCTACAGAATACGCTGTCGCTAACTATGGCAGATGCGATCATTGCTCGACTGAAACTGATTGATCGCGATCAATTATTGATCTGATCGGGCCTGTGCTCGCTGAGCATGCCTGGGCAACTTCATTCTTACACTTCACAACTGGTCCAGACAGATTATTTAGGGTTAATACATGGCAATTGAAAAAAGATATTTTCTCTTGTTAATGTCACCAATGCATGTAAAATATCATCTTATATTGAAATAGAAAGGCTGCAGCTTTCGCAGGTGCTCATGGTGTTAAAGGCAATCTGAGGCTTGTAAGGAAGTGATCTATCACATTTTAGCCCTGTTCAGGCTACATTATATTCCAGGCAGGCACACTTTATCTGCATTCCTACAAGACACGGAGCCCTGTCACTCAACCTTCTTGTGTAGTTGGGTTGTCTGCGACACTGCAAGCAGGCGACCTGCATGCATGCTGTGTTTAAAGGAGCAGTTCCCACCGCGGTGGCCTTGATTTGATTTTCAACCCCATTTCTTTTTCTATAAAGCCGATTCTCTATGGAACACATTCCTGCTGATAAAAAGAGGCAACGCTGCCTTATTAGAAATCTTCAGGCATTTATTGACACCATCATTTTAACAACCTTCTTTTCTGAGGCTCTAAAAGAGTCGACATCCCACCACAAAGTATTTTATGTGAGGTTTATGCTAAAATAAAAGCATAGAAGAGAACTAAGCGAGAGCCTTCCATGGGAAGTTATGTGTATAGAACTTCATACCAACAAAACGTTTCAGGCTCTTGTGAATATTGTTTAACTTGAGTACATTACTTAGATTCAAGTGCAAATTGAGTCTACACAATATTCTACTAACATTTATAGGCAATACAATTCTTATTTATCATTTTACATGTTTCTCATAAAAATAAATAAAAAAAACACACACAGAATGCTGAGCACAGATCAGCATTAGCGGGGGATTCAATTCTCCGTCATGAGCCGAACTATATTACCGCAATCTCCGGCTGCGTTTCTGGGTCCTATAGTAGTGTCCCCACCTACCTTCACTCTCCCCTAGCAGGAGCCCCGGGGCCACTGCCTGCATACAGGAGCGGCAAATTGCATTGTTGAAATGGCAATGGAAGGAGGATGTGAGTGGGAGGGCCAATCACAGGATGCAATCTCTCAATGATGATTTCATCCAAGAACTCCTTAAAGGGTATAACTCTATATACAGGTATATTTTGTTTCCAGAATTCTACATTAGCTAATCCATCAATAGTTCATCCATCAATGGTTCATCCATCAATGGTTCATCCAAAGTAGGAATATATGCCTGGTGACATATTGTGTATCAATTTTAATGATGCATTTTGGAACACAATCATAGTAAATGCTAGAGATGAGTGGAGGGATGTTTCATAGAGTTATCAAGGCCTTTTTTTTCAGCCCATACAGCACAGGAATGACAAGACCACACCGGTAGCGAATGTTGAAAATGGAGAACTGATGTTGGGCGATAAGCATTACTCATTTTTAGTTTTTAAAGCCACGTATGGCCTATGTGTTTCATGTTTACACTTAAAGACTAATTTCAGCCAAAACAGTCAATTCAATTTTGGATGAAATTACATAAATTAAACGTTAATGCAAATATATTACTTACCTGGGATGCAGTAATAGTCAGGAAACTCTGGCAACACGAAGAAAGAGGATCTGGTTACAGATGAGGGAAATTGTAGCTAAATTCCACATAAATTGACTTTCACTGTGGAACAGGCCACTTTGCAGCGATGCAAACTTCTGGCCACACATACTTCAAGTTTAGTTTTTTGTTTTGGGATTCTGTATAATGCCCCCCACACTGAAGGACTGATGCAAAGGTGGACGTAAGACGGGAGTAACTTACTTTTAAGTCATTATCAGTATATATTTGCGCCTGTCCTATAGCAGGTGCAAAAGGTACAACAGGCGTATATCTGCTTTTCTTCAGGTCTGCATGAGCCACATTTGTGTGAACAAGCCGCTGGTGTTCTCAGACTGCGTCTGCAAACCCCCCTCCCCTCTCCCCATTCCATCTCTTTAGGTGCAGGCAGACTTAAGTGCCAGAATCACGTAAGTCTGCAAAGTACTGTATGCATGCCCACTTTCTGGGCATGCTCTGAGCAATATTACGCAAGATACATTACGCCAACTGGAGACAGCTGTGACGACAGTAAATTGATTCTGCTGGTTGGCTGGGATAGGAATAACTGAATCTAAATTCTCTCTGCAAAACGTGTGCAATTTCGTGGCCAAATGGAGATTCAGACAAACATTTTGCTGCAATTTTCCAAAATTTATCTTTACTGATTAGCCACAAACTAGCTCACGTCCACACATGGGCCGATATCGGAACCACAGGGACAATTTCTTCTCCCAGGTATAAGAGAAGGAAATTGAGCCTTTTTTAACAGTATTATCATCTGTGCAAGTACGAGGGAGAAGCAGCAACACTCAAACTACTTTACTACCCAAATACGACTAAAGACAAGCCGTTTATAGTGGACGATAACCAAGTCTAGGTGTGATCCACCTGTACTGAGTTTGCTGTTCCACTTTGGAACCCTTCCAAAATAAAGTTAGATACTTTTTAGAACGCCGACAGTCCAGGTGAGCAGGATAAAATATGATCAACCTAACTTTTATTGTTTTCGATATGTACATATTTACTTAAGTGGTAACAAGAGCTGCCCATTGTTTTCTTCCCATAATAAAACACATGAAAAGCCTATATATCTTGTACAGCAAAATATGATTTGTGATTAAACAATTTGTATAAACACACAAGTCACTTATTTAATCCATTGAAACAAAAAACACAAGGTGTGATTAAACAAACGGTAGGGCAACGTTGCTTAATTCTCCTGTAAAAAAATCCTAGAAATGAGGGAGGATTAAATATTTAGTCATTTTAAGGTAGACTTAATATCGTCAGCCGTAGAATTGCGCTGTTCCGTTAGCACATGACAATTCTAGGAGTCTACACTTCACAATGTCTCTTGTGTTGACACCACCTGAAAATCTAATTGTGCTATCAGGACGTACTGTCAGAGGCGGACAAGTTAAATACAGAGCCACCGCCGCGGGTTTCTGCTCCTCCGAGCACATTAAGGTGTCTTGAGAACAATTCACACAGAAAGAAAATACAGTAGGTCTCAGTAGGGGATATTACTACATCAAATGAAGAGGCAGGAGATGTGCAGTAAGTGCTCTTTCAAATACACTGCTCATGGTAACACAGGGGACGTGCCAAGCCAATCATTCCTGCAAATTGAGAAATTTAGCCGTTTGCCCGTGGCATTGCAATGAGCTCGGATAGACAACGCAAGACAGTCTCTCGACGTTCTTTGTGAATTCTAAGCAAACTTATGATGCAAGACAGAACTTATTATTTATTTTTTACATCAATGAAGGTCTCTTTGGAATTCTGGAGACGCCCCTCTCTCCTTTGAACTACTTAAACAGCCGTTTGTTGTTGGAATGTGCCAAAAAAGAGCATCCCAAATCGTGACCTAAAATTAGACAAGTTTCAAAGATACAGAAATGCACTCGAGAGGTGTATGAGGGGGGTCTTACGGGATAGAGGGCGATCTCTAAAATTCCAAGGACCCTGGAGTTCCCCTCCAGGTTTTAAAAACAAATGAAAAGACAAAACATTGTCCACTTACACATTACAGACGTCTTTTCTCCTCACCCTCAAGGAATACCAGCACTATATAGTGGTACAAGACAGGAATGAGCACACATAGCATAGTGATGCAACATTAAGCACACGGTATCACAGATTAGTGCATGGCGCAAGTGCAAGTTAATTTTAATTATTATAATTTACTTATATAGCACCAAACATATTACGCAGCCCCGTGCAGCGAAAATGTAATCATTCACATCAGTCCCTGCCCCATTGGAGCTTGCAATTTAAATCCCATACACCGCACGCACTGGGGTCAATTTAGGAAAAAACAGTTAACTTACCAGAATGTTTTTGGGCTGTGGGAGGAAACCAGAGGACCCAGAGAAAACCCCCCACAAACACGGGGAGAACATACAAAACCCCACACAGATAGGAACTTGGTTATAAATCAAACTCATAACCCCCAGCACTGTAAAGCAGCAATACTAGCCACCGTGCTACCATGTCACCAAGTTGGCCTTCAATTGTTTGTTTAAAGTAAGTAGATTATTTTTAATAACTGCAGTGAAAATAACATTGGGAACTTATACAAAATAAACATTAATATATTATCGGTAACTAATGCATAGGCTGGTAAAACATAACAAGATGCATAGGACAAAACTCACAAAATATGGAAACCAGAACGACTATCTGGAGATTACTAAACAATCTGTTGGTTTAATACAATTTTCTGAGAAACAAACAAAATCATTTCCCCCATCATCTCCTCAGCCACCTTTATACTGCATTCTGTACAACACTTCCTTGTTTATTGCAACTTCACAAGAGTGGTGTCTCTCTGACTGTATGCACAGGAATGAGGTCCATACCCTGCAGAGGTTTCAGGATAGGCGATACAAATCAGAGACAAGAACAGGCCTCATTGTACTAATCATTGTCACTCGTTGACCACTCTGAGGCTGTCGCTTCATCTCCTCCAGTCTGACCAGGCAAACGTATCCCACATCTCAACGCTAATCCCTGCTGTGTGCGATTGGCGAGCGGAGACAGTGGCTGTCAGGTTTCCTGATCGCTCTACATCCTGCAGTCACGCAGACGCCTTTTCTTGACACCATAACGAGTGCCCCTACAATCAGCGATGACGTGGGCTGCAGGAGAGCTGTCAGGGGGTGGCAGATCACAAACCCCACGCCAATCGCACATGCACAAGACTGAAAGATAAACATATATGCTCATTCCCATCTACCAATAGATCAGAGCAAGGAACAGACAAACCTCACAATGTGTGAAAGAAAGGAGACAATATCTCACCTGCAGAATCAGCATTAAAGTTACTTAGGAACAAAGCAAGGTGTGCAGAATACACTGGAAGGAGATTGGAGAACCTAATGCAACTTGGTTTGCAATATTGGGCCAATGTTTGGTGTATAGATTCACATACCTTTCGCACACACAAAAGTATATGCTTTTAAGGGTCTAAGAAGTTGCTTATTAAGCACATATATTTGTTTTGTGGTTATATTTATTTTGCATTTTCCTTTAAAAGACCATTTATTTATTTTTAAAAGCAACAAAATTTTAAATGTCAAATGTGTTCCAAATTCTGAATACATTTTTTTTTTTTTGCACAAGTGATTCACCAGCCACAGAACACTTACATTCATACAAACCACACGTAGGACAAAATACTCGTTGACCTCTAAACACGGGAACGGCCGCATAATGAAGACCTAGGGGGGTGAACTGTGTGCAAGTGGTCTTTATTCTGTCTACAATAGCACAGCACAGTCTATAGTACATTATCATGGCTACTGGAAGTTCCTGTGTGACAATATAAAGTAGGTTACTGCAACCTGCGGCTCTCCAGAAGGACAAAGATGTGATGCTGGTGCAGGTAAAGGGTCTCGTCACAAGGAGACAACAATACAAAAACCCATTAAAATGGAATAATTTCATTTTATGTCACTCTCTTTACAAAGTCCCACTCTATAACGGTACTTGTGGCCTATGTTCTAAGCAGCCACTGTAGAGTCACCAGTTTAAAGACTACTGAACCTCCATAACTTTATTATCTCACCAATTCACTTATTTAATAGATGTTGATCTTAACATCAGTGCAGAGCATGGAAGGCTATACCCCCATCATAATGATGCAGAGAAACAATGAGAGTTATCTGGAGATAAGAGGTATCCTTCCTTTCTCTTCAGAGGGTCAACTAGACCCTCTATCCTCACAATTCATTGTGGTCATCCCAGCCTTTTAACCTATATACGCCGCTGGTCTCTTTTCATCATTCTCCAACCATGCAGTAAATATACCTATTCTGAAAAAATAAAATAATAATAATAATTCTGATCCAAACTTTATCCCACATCTAAACTCTCATGTCCCTCCAAGGTTCTTGATAGGCTTGCCCAAGCTCACCTCTACCACTTCCTTTCCTCACACAACCTATTAGACCATCTACCGTCAAGCATTTGTTCCCACACTCAACAGAGACTGCATTTACAAAGGTGGTTTAGATTTAATCACAGCTAAATCTAAAGGCCTTTACTCACTTCTAATTTTCTTGGACCTCTCTGGTGCATTGGACACTGTCGACCACTTCACATCCAAAAGCTACATTGCCCAGGCTCTCAAGGACACTGTCCGATCTTTGTTCTCATCCCACCTACTAAACCGTTCATTCATACCGCTTTCATACTGCCGGGTTTTTCAAGCCGGGTTTTTGCAGGGGCTCGGA
The DNA here is from genome assembly GCF_038048845.1 of Mixophyes fleayi. Taxonomy (NCBI): domain Eukaryota; kingdom Metazoa; phylum Chordata; class Amphibia; order Anura; family Limnodynastidae; genus Mixophyes; species Mixophyes fleayi. The sequence goes on from NC_134411.1 coordinate 97,865,003, forward strand.
GCGTCCCAGCTCAGAAACACCATTCATACTGCACCTCGGACCCGGGAATTTCCCGGGTTGACCCCAATCATACTGCACAAGTCTGTGCCCTGGCAATTTGTGGGAGTCATCACCAGAGCAGTTTTCATTGGCTGAAAAATGGTGATGTCATTGAAAGGTGACTGGAACTCCTTCTCGAATCCTCCACGGGCTCCCACCGATGACATCATCCTCCAGAGACAGGCAGACAGCCAATCAGCTTGTTTTCTGTGCAACCCGGGTTGAAAAACCCGGGTTGCACCATTCATAGTGCAGGCAACCCGGGTCCGACCCGGGAATTACCCCTCGATAAATCCCGGGTTGAAGACCTGGGTTTTTAGACCCGGGATTTTTGACTTGTGCCATTCATACTGCACCAAGACCCGGGTCGTTTGAGCTCACCCCGGCAAAAACCCGGGATTTTGGTGCAGTATGAATGGGGTATAAGTGTTAAGTTTTCTAGATTCCCCTCCTCTATGTGAGCACCACATGGCTCAGTCCCAGCTACTCTGTTCTTCTCTATCTATGCAACCTATCTTGGAAAGCCCAGCAGCTCCTATGGATTTCAGTATAACATCTATGTGGACAACAACCAAAGGTCCTCACAGGGTCTTTCCTTATCTCTGTTGTCCCACATTACTGAAGGTCTTTCTGCCATTTCATCTCGGATGTTCTTATGCCACAACAAACTCAATCTTTCAAAAACTGAGCTAATAACCATCCCACCAGCCAACAGAAGCTGCCCGATATTTATATTTATGATCACATGACAATAAATCTGACCCCCTCAAGCTCTCTACCTAGGTGTCATTCTTGACTTAGAACTGTCCTTTGTTCCCCGCATCCAATCTATACCTAGTTCCTGTTACATATAGCCCACCCCTGTGCCTCTCCAGGTGTTGTGAAACTACCAAGTTACAGCATTCCCTGCCAGCTATTGGCTGACTATCTACTTGCAAAGCATGCTGGGGATTGTAGTTTCACAAGACCTGGAGATCCACAGGTTGGCCAAGCCTGACATAGCCCAGCTAAGCCCTACTCTATTACAGACAATAGGTTAAGTGATATTAAATCTATTTTAATATTAAATACTTTTAAAAAGATATACTTTCTTTTAATTATACAATAATCCACGCAAGTGCAAACATACAGGTAATAAACCCTTGCATTCCCCCCTTTTTGTTTAAAAAAATAGAAAGCACAATATTTAGTTACCAATCTACATTTATAAGTTAATCTCACATAACTCCTCCTCCATAAAAGGGTGGATCATGGAGATTTGTCTCCTAGCGTAGTGTCCAAGGTGCATCTTTTTGATTCATTTCAAGAACCATCAAGTAAAATTTTAATAGCAAATATGATTGTATAAAAAAACCCATATCAATTATAAACCAATATAGTTTTACAGAACATAGGGTTTCAAACGACACTACTAGGCCCCATGAGTTGTAATAAAAGGTAACAGCTTTCAGAATGTGTTCAGTATGGTCAAAAATCTCTTTGTAACCATCAGGAATAATTATATGTATGTATTCAGAATGGGCTACAGCTTACCGATGTGCTAAAGCAGACACTATTACAGTAAGTGTTATACTGGAAGGGATACATTCAGATAGCAGTATATAGGGGAACTATACAGAAATTTAAAGTTAAAAAAATAACTTAATGGAAAAAAATGTTGCCAAGACATGCAAAGATACAGATTTAAAGCTTCACTACCAGGCAAGTAAACATAATTAAGGATTTCCATTACTATTAAAGAATTTAAGGGGCCTATTTATCAATCACATTTTTCATTAAAATCCCCCGAAAATAATAGTCCCCCGAAAATAATGAAAATCTTCTGCATATTCAATGATCATGTAACTCTATTATTAGGGCATCCCAGGAGATATCAGAGTTATTTGATGCTGTCCCTGTCTCTTCGAACGCAAAAGCTTTATATGGGGACTGCTACTTTGCGTGATTTAACAAGTTCCGAATATCAAAAATTTTTGTAACTTGTGCCCGATGGGCTAACGCCATCTGAAGATGAAGTTAGCCACTAAATCCTACGGGGAGAGCATAGCGGTAGAGGGATTTTCGGATCCCTCACTGCATCTTACTGCTCTCCCCTCCGGTCACTATCTAGATAGGACATAACTACAATGTGTGTTTACTGGGACAGTCGTTTAACGTGAATGCTGCCCCAGCAGAACACTCTCAATAAATGCTCACAATCTTTCATTCCTTATCATTGCATGATCGTGGCCAAAAAAGTGGTAGAAAATAATAATGCCCCAACAGGTCCAGACTCTTTTAGTGATAAATTTCTTTCCCACAGAAAGCCCAAACCATATGGTTCCATATCTGTGATCGCAAAAGTTCTCGAAAAGCTTAAGGCTGCCGACGAGGGTGGAACTTCTACAGGATGATACCCTGATCCAATATTTTCATCCAGCTACCTGGACGAATGCTGAGCTTGTCTTTATTAACACGCTGTATTCATTCAAAGTTCTCTAGAGTGTCAGACGTTGCCAACAGGGTGTGTATATAACATTGCCAAAAGATTGTGCCGACTTATTTATTTCTGAGCGCTCACTATCATCTGCACTAAAGCGGCATGTGACATAGGGGGAGTGTCAGACACACCAACACGGAATCGGTCTGTCATAGGTAAGACCAGGTGTTATGTGCATAATTATGGGCAGCACAGTGACTAAGTGGTTAGCACTTCTGCCTTACAGCACAGGGGTCATGAGTTCAATTCCCGACCATGGCCTTATCTGTGAGGAGTTTGTATGTTCTCCCCGTGTTTGCGTGGGTTTCCTCCGGGTGCTCCGGTTTCCTCCCACACTCCAAAAAACATACTGGTAGGTTAATTGGCTACTATCAAATTGACGTGTGTGTGTGTGTCTTAGGGAATTTAGACTGTAAGCCCCAATGGGGCAGGGACTGATGCGAGTGAGTTCTCTGTACAGCACTGCGGAATTAGCGGCGCAATATAAACAAATGATGATAATCCCACACACCATACACCACATTGTTCCTTCATTATAATACATGAGACTTATTATATTATTTGCATATAGGCTTATCCTTTAAAGGAGAAAATTCCCACCTTCTAGCTTTTGAGCAGGGTTAAAAGAGTATCACAATTTCCGGGTCATCGCTAAACGTTCCCATGGTACAATTGCAACACTGTGTCACAAGTGAAGCACTGCAGAAAAATATAGGTTTCTTAGCGAATAAAGCAACCTGTAATTAAATAGCAAAATCTTATCCCCACCTCATCGTCTGCTGCAGACAACAGCCTAAGTATCGGGAAATAATTATATATAACTGAATCAAATGAAAGGATTCATTAAGAAAGCATGCACATAGCATTAAGCAATAATGTCCTTCATCTAGATCTGCTGGTGTATTTTATTTTGTTACATACTGTGAGTTCTTGCACTGAGCTCCGTAATGCCAGCAGAGGGAAAAAAAAAGACAAATCAGTTCGCTTGCAGAGTCTGTGATTTCATGTGAAATAGGCAATTTTTAGCAATATCCTGTGTTTAGAAAACAAGCCTATCCAAACACTATAATTACAATATGCGCTGGCAGACATAACCCTGCATTAATGCACCAGGTCCTGATACATTCGTCAAAGAGGGTTTTTTTTTCCCTCTTGCCTTCTTCGCTCAGGGTAGTTTTAAGTTCAGGGACAGAGACCATGTCTTCATTAGAAGCATTAACATTCACAGTCTGTAGTAAATTTTGACAGTGAAAAGGTCTCAGTAACCTTTTAGTTGTGCAGAAATTTACTTCCCAAGAAAATTACAGCTGGCACGGTCTTAATTAATGCGAGCTTTCTTTTCTGAAAATTGTGGGCTTGTCAGGGGGAAAAAAAAAAAAGGCAGAAAAAGCTCAGTTTAAAAGGCCGGACACAAAAGATGCCTATAGCATTAAGGCTGTAGAAAATGCCCGGTGCGTTCTGCAGTCCTGTTCTGTAACGGCAGGAAGTGATTTACATATTTAAAAAGAAAACGTGCGCTACAAAGTATCACAGATAAATACCGACAAATACAAAATAGGGTTCCCCCCCCCCCTCGTCTCGTGGGAACTTAAAAAGTAAATTTATAAATTAATACTTTTTTGTGCAAAGTGTCCAGTTACTGTTACTATAGATATTTAGCAGACATATCACAGTTGCCAACATTTAAAAATATTTTTCAGGGACACTTTTCTGCTAGGCTGACGCATCAGGACATTGGAACGTTACAACCTCCATCACATCATATTAAACATTTAACAATGCTACACTTTTTGGCATTTTCAATATTCCTTTTCAATAAATCTTAAAAATTCTAACTGCTAAAAAGAAGAACTGATAGTAAAAAAAGCATCTCATATGAAGAAAAACACAGATGTATTTGAACAGTAATGAGAAATAGGGTGATACTGTTGACAAATCTTTAAAACCAGGGACTGTCCGTGGATATTAAGGCCATTTGGAAGAAAGGCCCTTCAGCAGGTTCCCGCCAATTTCACTAGGTGGGCGAATCGCGTCACTTTGGTCCTGCTTCAAGCTGCTGTGATGATGTGGCCGACGCACTTCGCAATTTGTTGAACCACAACCCCGCTGGACTTGCCATGGGCCTCCCCTCCCGGGGGGGGGGGGGGGGATGTATAAAGTTGATGAGTATGAACTATAGATTATCACTTTACTGACTTCTACAATGATCTGCAGAATCTTACTCTCGGACAGAAAAATTAGGAAATTACCTCAGGTAGAGTTCACATTATCCCCTTAGGTGACTATGTGCAATTCTTAAAAAATGTACACAAGATGGAGATAGACATTTTGTGGGCTGGACTAATGTTCTTGAGAATGTAGCCAATCAATTCACTAAGAATCAATGACATCACTGATGCAGGAGTCACAAAGTGCCTCAGTGATGTCACAGTGATGTCACAGGTTCCTAAGGAATTTAGCCAACAAAACCACTGCTTCCAAACACGCACAATATACACTAACGCATTCATTGTATGCACACTATGAACACAATCGCTGCATGTACACAACTATAATTTTTACATTTTCATAGATTATTTTAATCTCTTCATGTGTTTTTTAAATTTTCCACGAGAGTGAGGGGGGGGGGGGGGGGAGAATGTCATTTTGCAATGTTGCGAGCCTGTAGAATGTGGAGAAAACATATTTCAGAAAGACATTCACCCTGTATGCATAAATATCCACGCACACCCCATAATAATAATAATAATATATATATATATATATATATATATATATATATATATATATATATATATATATATATATATATATATATATATATATATATATGTGTTACAAAAAGGAATTCTGCAACACCGCTGTGTACTGTTCTGGAATAGGTTGCCGCAGAGAGGAAGAGCTGGGCGGAGATTATGCTCGTATTCTGATCACAGTAACGTCTGGGGGAGGTAAAGATACTGGTGGAAGACAGAATTTGTGCAAACAGACTAATCGCTTCATATGTGAAGTGTGTAATCTGTATCACTCTGTCATGGATGAGGTATGTCTTAACATTGCCACTGTAGTGAAAGATCATGACGTGAGGACTAGTCATGTCAGAGGGTGGCAGAGAGGTACCTTTATGCGAATATTCACCCCACTCATGCATTATATTAATAACATCCACCCACATTCAGATAACGGAGACAATCATTACAACGTCTCTATGTCACAGTAATGTAGTCTTTCAATTATAACAGCAAAGACAGACAAACTGGGTAATTTTTTCTAGTTATATCTGAAATGTGATAGTTATATTGAATTCCCATGTTGGAGCATTTATCTATGGCTATTCAACTGGGCGGTTCAGACAATTTGGTAGTTTAACAAATACACAGCTAGGGGCATAAAATGAACCTCTTAATAAGTGTTGTGGCCCATTTATGTTTAAAACAAATACGAAATATTCACCTTTCAGCAGAGTTCCACCTGTTACCCTCTGCATTTCGCCAGTTACAATAGTGAGAAACTTTATTTACCATGCAGGAAAGATGCATAGGCATCTTGTTTTCAGCCCCCGTGCATAAATCCAAATCACAGTTTTTTGTACTGTCCCGGGAAAATCAATCTGCTCCTATTTTTCGTGGGACCAGGGGTCTCACTAGCTATGAGCATGGCGTAAACAGTGATAAGGCACTTCAAAGACTACCCTAATATAACTTCAGGACCACCACATCTATTAATTTCATCTATCCCATTGTTCTCCATAAGTACTGATGAATTTAGCCTCAGTGAGGTCTTAAATGAATCACATTTGTTTAAATGCGCCTATAATTGCGTTTTCCCGTATAACGTGCGACTGTAATGTGCAAAAGTTATCCCATTGTCCGTAGCAGCTGAAGCAGAAAATGGGCATAAGTTACTCTTTAAAAAAAAAAAAAACCCAAACAAAAACAGTTTATGTCCACCCATCTGTAGAGCTGAAGACAAGTCATCATCATCAGTGTGTTTGCTCTTGCAGGTGCAAAAGATACCGTCCTAACACGCGTGCCTCTGCAGATCTGCATGACCCACATTTGCGTGAACACGTCACTATTGTACTCGAACTGCATTTTCACGCCCCTTCCCTACCCACTTCCGCCTCTCCAGTCATAAGGAGGTACAAATGCCATACACGCACAAGTCTGCACTGTCGAATAGGCGTCTGTTCTCCTTGTGGACACAGGGTGAATGTGCGTGACTTACTCTATGCAAATTGGCGTCAAATCAACTCTACATCAGGCCCAGAGTCTACATTTTTTTTATTATCATTTTATGTTATTTATTTGTTACATGCCTCCCACGCAATAGATAATAGTAGTTATGGGTGTAGAATAACTATTTTGGGGCTAGTTTTGAGATTGTTTTTGACCTAGGAGAAATGGCAATAGATGGAACTTACATTACTGTGCACACGGAATGTTGAGGTTAAACGATCACTAACATTTCACACGTGAGTGTTTGCGGTGACATTTTCTGTTAAATGGACAGATCTCCATGTACACGAATTTGGTTACACTGTCTGCTCCGTGTACTTGTATAAAACATGAGAAACACGCTCCCTGCCTCCGCTCCTGATTTATCTCCGAGCAGCCAACATCTCTCCTTTTTTTTTTTTGTCAATGACTCCCCGGAGACTGAAAAATAATACATCGTTGTGTTCTTAGCCTAACAATTGTTAACATATGACATTTGTGTGTGCCCCAAGATGATGTACAAATATGTTTCACCGAGCTCTTGTATGAAAATCATGAGATCCCATTTTCCGTGCCCTTATACTAATGATAACGGTGCACATTAGTCTTTTCCTTTTATGGTTCTTTGTGAGTTTGGCATTCAATTGAAAGCGGCTAATGTCAGCAGGAAATCCATAGGTATTGTAGTCGGTGGCAAGTGAGACGCGTTTGCAGGATCTGACTGAGCTTGTTGAGAAAACTGAATTTATTTCTAAAATATGGCTCTAAGATGACCAACTAGACTGGCACGCTTTATGAAATCTTAAGGCAAACGTAACCTGCCTACAAGCAAAGTGTTTTGTTTTAATAATCTCCAGTTGTTCAAAAAGAAGACGATTTTATAGTAGCAGAAAATTCTAAATTGCCCATAGTCATCAATTAAACAATGCCACCTACTGGCACTATTATCATAAAAAATGGTAAAAAGTTAGATATTCATTTTAGGTTGTGAGCTCTTTTGCTTTTTTTTTCCCCTATCATGTGTTTTCTTCCCAGTAGTTCTAAATACCTCATTTTGAAAAAAATCAATGTATTCATTTATTGTTATTTCTTTACCTTGTGCATGTAATAATGCAGGTGGTAGTTTATTTGAACTTTCTCTGCTATATCTTGTACACGTTGCTTTATGAGGATGGTTATAACACTGAAAAACACCAGATTCCAGCACGACCCTTCAGGGCATTACAAAAGTATTTTTGTGGACAGCGTGTTTGCATTTACAGAACTGCACGAGATGTTGTGCATCAACATGTAGACAGCGGACATATTGCAAAAGATGATTCACGGCTGGGTTGCTAAAGGGCAATGTGCGCCAACCTATTCACTATAGTTCATTTTGCGGGCCGGCATTTAAATGAGCTGGCAGAGGTAGAGTGTCATATATATATATATATATATATATATATATATATATCAGCTTTTAATTGGTCCTTGTTACTCACCCTCACCATTTGCTGAGCTACGTTGCATCGTTAGTATGTAAGAATACACAGTACATATGAACAGGTATAAAATTAGTTGACCTCTGGTTAATCCACTCACGGTTCTGTGAGGAAATCTGGAAAATGCGTCCTAGGGGTAGGGGCAGCAGACATCACTTGGAACCGGTTTTAACATTAAACTTGACTTGCACTAGACAGATTTTCCCAACTACATGGCCCTAAGCCGGGGCCATTTAAATAAACAAGATAGTTGGAAGACGCCGGTAGACTGAACAAGTCCAAAATGAGGAAGGGGGGGCTAAGGTAAGCACTCCACTAGAACTGTGTCCCAGGAAGGCAAAAAAAGCCCTCTCCTAAAACAAGAGATCTCTATGTACCCTTGTGCATTGAAAGGAATACCGATAACTGGATCTAATTCACAATGCATGTGCGTGGCCCAAATGCTTACAGTTCAGCTCTTTGGTTATTAGCCAGACTGGAGAGAGTTACTTTTAATTAGTGTTTATGTTGACAGGACATCCTGCAGCCTACAGAAGGTGAACCCAACGCAACAGGAGACCCCAGAGTATTGATCATGGCGTTCATTAACAATTTCCAGTTGTTTAGCTGTATGAAGCGGATGCATAAAATAAATGCGTTGTTCTACTTTCCAGGTTTTGGAATTTATTGAAAAACCTTGTACATATATGATTAATCAGCCTGGGAGAAATTGACTGCAGCGCAGCAGAAACGAAGTTTTCCCTCCTCTTTGTATAATAAATGGAAGCATTTCCCTTTGCAGATTTATCTCTGAGCGTACAATTTGCTTTGTTAAAACTCTTGTTTGTGCTGTGTCTGCTACAATGTCTAAGGAATGATCTGCTACTTTCATATTAAAGTGGATGTATCACAGAAAAAGAGACAGTATGTACAGTTTGTAACACTAAGATAAATACTGCAGGTGTTCACTGGGGGAGAAACGTGATTTGCTACGCATGGCTTATAAAACAATCTGTATAGGTCACACGTCACTTAATATCCCACAGAAGAACTGTCACCCATATATCTAGCGTCCTCATGACTTGGGCTGTAATGCTGAATATTCCGGGTGACCATCTGACTGGCTGTAATGGGATATTTCATTTTTACACTTTATGATAATAAGCACAGATATTATAAAACAAATATCACAACTTAGGATATTTTCTGAGTCTGGAAAAAGTAGCTACATTTATTTAGACCAGTGGTGCACAACTTTGTTTGAAGAATTGACCCCAAGTGTCAGTGTGCCATTGTTCTAAGACCCCAAGTGTCAGTGTGCCACTATCAAGGGAACCGAAAGTGTCAGTGTGCCATTCTCGTGGGACCCCAAGTGTCAGTGTGCCATTCTCGCGGGACCCCCAAGTGTCAGTGTGCCATTCTCGCGGGACCCCCAAGTGTCAGTGTGCCATTCTCGCGGGACCCCCAAGTGTCAGTGTGCCATTCTCGCGGGACCCCCAAGTGTCAGTGTGCCATTCTCGCGGGACCCCCAAGTGCCAGTGTGCCATTCTCGCGGGACCCCCAAGTGTCAGTGTGCCATTCTCGTGGGACCCCCAAGTGACAGTGTGCCATTCTTGTGGGACCCCCAAGTGACAGTGTGCCATTCTCGTAAGACCCCCAAGTGTCAGTTTGCCATTCTCGTGGGACTCCCAAGTGTCAGTGTGCCATCCTCGTGGGACCCCCAAGTGTCAGTGTGCCATCCTTGTGGGACCCCCAAGTGTCAGTGTGCCATTCTCGTGGGACCCCCAAGTGTCAGTGTGCCATTCTCGTGGGACCCCCAAGTGTCAGTGTGCCATTCTCGTGGGACCCCCAAGTGTCAGTGTGCCATTCTCGTGGGACCCCAAGTGTCAGTGTGCCATTGCTGTAAGACACTAAGTGACAGTGTGCCATTGTTCTAAGACACCAAGGGGTAAATGTATGAACCTCCAATTTCTGCAAGTCACCGGAAATCGGCGACTTTGCAGGGGAAATTTAAAGCGGCAAAAGCTTGTAAAGGCCAACTTGCCTTTACAAGCCATCGCCGCTTTAAACACAAGTGTCAGTGTGTCATTCTCCTGGGGACACCAAGGGGTAAATTTATCAAGCTGCGGGTTTGAAAAACCGGAGATGTTGCCTATAGTCACCAATCAGATGCTAGTTATTAATTTAATACATTCTACAAAACGACAGCTAGAATCTGGTTGGTTGCTATAGGCAGCATCTCCAGTTTTACAAACCTGCAGCTTGATAAATTTACCACCAAGTGTCAGTGTCCGGGGATAGATTTTGGTAGCATTTGTTAACATTCTGGTTTTTACAGTCTTATCCATTGCATACATGCGATCAGTATACTCTCCTACTGGTCAATGCAGTAAAAAATGCAATGCAATCCATCCCTTATATGTCATTCCCAAACTTCAGCAAAACCACATTTTTTATGACTATCAAAAGGTAAAAAAAACCTGAAATAAGCAAAACATCAAATGAGAATGATACCAATGATAAACTTTTGCATTAATTTTTGACTGCAAGTCTTACGTTGCAATTTTTACATCAGTCTTTGATAGTGCACACTTACCATTGATGGGATGATAAACGAGTCTAGTGGTTCTTGTTCGGCCCCATATATCACACAGCACTGAGTCCAGTGGTCCTGGTTAGGTCCCACATATCACATAGTATTGAGTTCTGTGGTCCTGTGTATGAAACATATATCACAGCGCTGAGACTAGTGGTCCTAGTTAGGTCCCATAAATCACAGTTGTGGGTCCTGGATATAACATACATATTACATAGATATTACACAGAACTGAGTCTAGTAGTCCTGGTTAGGTCCCATATATCACACAGCACTGAGTCCTGTGGTTCTGGTTAGGTCCCATACATCACACAACACTGACTCCAGTGGTCCTGGTTACGTCCCATATATCACACAGTTGTGGGTCCTGGATACATCATACAGATTACACAGATATTATACAGTATTCAACTACAGTGGTCCTGGTTAGGTCCCATATATCACACAGTTGTGGGTCATGGATACATCACACATATTACTCAGATATTATACAGTACTGACCCGAATTTACCTCACATATTACACTGAACAGAACCTCCGGGGTGTATAGAGGGAGCTGGCTCGTGATTCGCTGCTGAACACCACGTGATTACATTTTTCCTGTGAGTTGTAGTCCCGTGGACGTTCTATTCACCGATGTGTTACAGGTGTCGGGACTACATTTCCCACAATGCTGCGGGAGGTGGCAAGCGTGTCGTCGTTCCTCCTCAGACTATGACTAAAATGTCCGCAGCCAGGTGAATCATAGTGTTACATTTTCAGTGAGTTTAACTTATCATTGTTTTCTTTCAGGTACATTGTAATAGTGAAGCAGATATTCATTGTATAAAATGTCTGTTTGCAAGCTTGACAACAAATCATGCCCTGGTTTACGGTTTACCTCAGTGCTTCCCCATATTACCCCTCAATCCTGATGGCAGCTTATTTACTGTAAATCATTGCACTTGCTTGCTGTTGTTGAATTTTTTTGTTGTTTATTTTTTTAATTAGTAAATATTAGATTTTTGTGTTTATTTGATTTTTGTAGACAGGCCAGGACCAGTGTGCATTGTTTATAGCATCCCACACTTATATGAAAAGTCTGTATGTTTTCAAAACAGAAAAAAAATCTGGTTTTCCATTATTTCAGTGCGCTTTATTGTCGCTGCGCAGGAGTTGCAGATCAGAATTGTACAATCCTATTTGGTCCAAGGGCTGTGTTGGGGGGGATAGTAGTCCTTTAAAGATGTCACCATGAAGTATTATTTGCTTAAACATGTAAAATATGTTTACTACAGATAAATAGAAACCTCTGTAGTTACGCCGTAACCTATCAATAGTGGTAAAGAAAATTCCCACAGAGGCGTTGTGGCCATTCCATGTATTGGGTGTGGTCACATGAAATGGGGAGACAGACATTCCCCCTCATGTGTAACATATTTTGCATCCCCCACTCCTGTAGTAACACATTGTTCCTCTATGATCTCTGTAGTTGCACATTCTCCACCTCACCCAGGTAGTGAAATCCTCCAGGATGTTTTGGTGTATGTGTATATGATAGATATATATATACCTCCCAGCTGTCCTGATTTTAGGGTTTAGTGCTGTAAAGCGCTAGGCAGCCCTCTGGAGGTGTGGCCATACCCCCGTCGTAACATGGCCTCTCCCACTGTCTCGATGACGGGTACTGAAATGTTGAGAGATGTAATATAGCTAGTTGACGTGCCTTTATGGGCCCTACTAGTTGGATTGGATTAAGGATAAGTGATTTTCGGAAATAAAATTGTTGTGGTTGAATTGGCCTTTTCATGAGTCAGCCATTTTATGTGCGTAAACTCATATGCAGCCTATCACTTCACTAGGAATTAGTGACTTTTTCATGAGGCACAAATTTGAAGGGCTGCATCCTCAGCCCACAAAATGTCTGCTTCCACTGTGTGTAGGCTACACTTACAGGAACCTGTAAAGCCAGTATTGTATTACTGAGCTGAATAATACATGCAAAATAACTAATCTTTTTGAAAGTAACTAAATTTGTCCACCCTTCTCTCTTTCACCTCTTCGGTAGTTTGTCATGTTAGTTGGGAACAGCTTCATTAACTGAGCAGAAAGAGTGCAAGTGACAGGTTTGTGACCTTGATCTGCAGAAATACATTCTGTGGACTGGTAGGTTTATACACGGGTAGAGCCAGTGATCGGGTTTGCCAACACATTTCTGTACTGACGTGTATGTTATAGAGGTTCTGTGGCTGATTGGAGTTAGTGCATCTCTTACCTGGATTTAGTAAGCCACGCAACCTGTGGAGTGTACATTATTAGTAATTAAAGGGAGGAGCTGGCAAACCCTGCCGGTGATGTCACAGCAGCTCAACAGACTGCGTACGATTCCATTAGGACACTGCGCTAAAGATGTATTAGGTGGCTTTAGCCGTCTGTGATGGAGTAAGTAAGGAGCATTAAACTTTACTTTTTAATACAGCTGCAGTAGAATATATTTCTATGCATATTCATGTGTATGAACATTACAATTAGGGGACTCTAGTACTTTTGCATATACTTTACTCACTTTCACAAGTCCTTCTTTATCCTTGTCTTTGTTTTGCACTTTTCACCTCCATCACAAGACGCTGTCAAAGTCCGCAGCGCAGCATCACTCGAAGAAGGGAGAAGCTGGTCTGGAGCTGTCCCTAGAGAGACTTGCTCAATCGTAATCTTCACGAGCCACATCCATATCTATCAGAAGCAGCCTAATTATAGAGCTCAGAGATTTTAATGGCTCACTGAAATTTACATGCAGTTGGAAATATGAATATTCCGAAGCCAGCAGTCAAAATATCAAATGATTGGCTTTAGAATCAATGAATTATAATGCAGCGTTTGATTTTCAGAGGCGGGTGCTTCCAAATAGCTCGGCACACATCATTACAGAAGGAACGAACCCCACTTATCATTAAACAGTTTGCATTTTACGACTAGTTATCACGTATATGCCTGAACCTTTATCTGTACCCACACAGGACACTGTCAGCAAGCAATAAGCCTTTTTTTTTTTTTTTTTTAACTGTGCACCTGCAAATACTTTTTAAAAATATTATGTGCGTTATCTACTCTACTTTTTATGACATGTGTATAATACAGACAAACTTGTCACTTTACTTTTGACCACAATGATCTATTTTTCAAGTAACCAGACAGCACTTTTTGTCTTGTTAGAACATTTACACCTCAGATGCACTTTTGACATTCTTCACTGGGTGCGTTTCTGCGCCTTTTGTTCCCCCCCTGTTGTTGTTAATATATTTGTTTCTCCAGCCTCTTGGAAAGATCCTTATATCTAGGTGGTGAAGATAAGGAGCTGCACAAGCAGCCCTCAAAAACCGAGAGTACTGTTATAAATCCCGTTTTATTTTATGAACAAATAAATGCTCAGATAAAATATTCGAGGATCGTTGCTTGAATACTTGCCATAGGAGCGCTACTGTAATAACCACAGTGACATTAATTTAGTGCAATGTGCCGTAGGAAGAAGAAGGAAGGAGGGAGAAGGGCATTAAAAGAGAAAAATTACTATCCCTTGGATTTATTGGGATTGGCCTTCCTCATTTTCAGCCATCATTAGTTGATTAGGTGCTGATGACAGTATGGACGATTGTGCTAGTATAGTTGGCTACGAAGGGCCCTGAAGGTACTCTGTTAATTGAGACGATGTTCATATTCTTAGTTACTGAACATAACTGCAGAGAAATGAATAAAAAGAAAATATTCTTGTATAACTGACCACCTCAACTTTTGTCTGTTTCTCTGTGATGAAACGAAGAAATCCAGCTAACCGGAGACAAGGAGAGCAAAAACATCTCCGTTCATATATTTTTAAAATTTTGCTTTCATCGTGAATTCATACTACACTTATAACCATCTGACTTTATTGTTGTCCATGAAATATATCTTCATTGCTTAAAATATAGTCTCCAACCGAAAAGGGGGCATTCTAGACCCCCAAGGTGCAGGGGTCCTGTAGGCCACCGTCCCTTGCCTAACAAGCACCACTTGAACCATGGTGGGCACTGCCGTTTTCTGAGCCCTGCAAACACTGGAGGACTGGATCCTCCAGCAGAGTCCAGTCGTTTTAGAACTCAGTGATTTTGTGACCAGGAAACTGGCATTCTAAAGCAATGATATGAACAGTTAGAGCATCATACAGGTGAATGGGCAATTCTGTTTTCCTTGAAACTGTCTCATGGATGGGCCACTGGACGCCTACCCCCAGAGTCTCAAAGATGGGCCACTGGACTTCTGCCCGGAACAAGGATTCTTTTTTGCGGGGGAAATAAGCTTTGACTGCAGTTGTTTTGTAATTGTTTTTTCATTTGACAAACCCACCCTCTTGTTCGTGGTATTCTATGCAAAGGAGAAGGTGGTTTATTAAACTGCCTTGTTTTTAAAAAAAGAAAGATAGCTACTGTTTCTTTGAGAAGCATAATGAAACTAATTATGTATGTTTATGACATGTAAGTGTCTAGAGAAGACACCAATGTGGATATATGGGATATAGCCAGTTCCTAGAAATGTTTATATTCCACCGTTGGGAATGAAAGAAGATACTGTGATATAATACTGCTTTGTACAAGCCAAATCACAGTGCATGCCCCTAATGTTTAAGGAGGGGCTCGGGGAAAAATGTAGTACTACAGTTGCTTGTGCTATAACTTTTGTTAATATTTAAAGGGCCTATTCTGAGTTTCTGGTCTTTAGGGATATTCAGCAGTTCTTACTAAACTGACATGTTTCCATGAACATGAGATGGGAGATGTGGTATGGTAACACGAGTGTAGTGTGCACTGCATGAGTGTCTATCCATAGAGATTACTAAACTCTGAAAGGAGAGATGGAATAAATTAACATATGTGCACAGGTCTTAAATCTTTGTGGTTAGCACTTCTGCTTTACAGCGCTGGGGTCATGATTTCAATTCCCGACCATGGCCTTATCTGTGTGGAGTTTGTATGTTCTCCCCATGTTTGCGTGGGTTTCCTCCGGGTGCTCCGGTTTCCTCCCACACTCCAAAAACATACTGGTAGGTTAATTGGCTGCTAACAAATTGACCCTTGTCTGTGTGTGTATTAGGGAATTTAGACTGTAAGCTCCAATGGGACAGGGACTGATGTGAGTGAGTTCTCTGTACAGCGCTGTGGAATTAGTGGTGCTATTGTCTTCTCCCTACACTTAATACTTAATCCTCTGTCACCTTTTCTTCATCTTTTAGCACTTTGCAGTCAGAATTCAAACAGTAGCTGTTCCAGTCAGAGCTAGAGAGATCTATGCATGCAATGCATGATGGTGGATGTAGTTTTCCTTCATTACACACAGAGCTGTGAGGTCAAAGTAGGATGCACTTTACAGAAAACTAGCTGGGATTCACATAACCACCTACAACGGTTGTTTATTGGGTCACAATATTAAGAGAGAAATATTTTGTTGCCACATATTTTTCATACAGATTTTTTTTACAGATGCAGTTACCCTTGAATATGTTTTTTATTTTCTGGAGAAGGCTACATACTTATTAATAACAAAGATGTACAAATCATGGGCCTGATTCATTAAGGATCTCAAATGAAGAGGATACTCATTTCAGTCTCCTGGACAAAACCATGTTACAATGGAAGGGGTGCAAATAAGTGTTCTGTTTTACACATAAGTTAAATACTGACTGTTTTTTCATGTAACACGCAAATACTTGATAGCTTATTTGTACACTGAAATTTAAAGTTGATATTTGTGTGTTACATGAAAAAAAACAACAGTATTTAACTTATGTGTAAAACAGAACACTTATTTGCACCCCTTCCATTGTAACATGGTTTTGTCCAGGAGACTGAAATGAGAATCCTCTTCATTTAAGAACCTTACTGAATAAGGCCCCATGTTATTATCCATTAGGGCATATAAATCTTGACAATAAAAGGTAGGTGGAAGTTTCCTTTAAATCTGAATTAGTAGGTAATGTTGGTGAAACCATAATTTGAAGGTCCCCATCACCCTTTTCTTCATCCCTGTAAAATGGTTCAGTTCTTGCAGTACAGCAGGTGCTAAGCTGATATATGATTGTCGGTTGTCATTTACTGGAGAGCCTCACTATTCACCAACACTGTCAGATAAATTTATCAATTGTCTTTGGTGTTAGTTTTTTCTATTTTTTTATTTTTTTTTGCACTATGTAAACCAACTGTCCTGAAACTTCTGTATCCTGATGCGTCCCCTGGAACAAGTGTTGAAATATTGACATAAAAGGCGTGCAGAAACATAGTTGTGACATTTAAACTGCATAAATGGAATTTTCACAGCCCTCAGAGATAAAGAAAGTGTTTAATTTGATCACTGATCTAGGAGCTGCCATAAAACAGTGCTTCAAGTCCAGGGAGGTGATTGTTGACGAGGTGGATTTATAACATTTTTGTGTGACCACACCATATTTAAGACTTGAAAATATTTTGTTAATATGTCTCACTATATATAACACAACGTTTAATTTTGAAGTCATTATGCACGGGGCTACAGCATACTGCAGCAACTCCTGATACTTGGAAAAGGACTTTTGCCTGAAATCGCCTGTTGAAGACTAAGAAACACACAGTTGCTGTAATTTGACAGTTTGTGAAGAACATACACCATGTAACCATGGAAGCAAAGTGTGGTCTATCCTGTTTCCATAGTTACATATGTTGCTAAGGAGAGTGCATTCTTCACAAACTAGCTCTTAAATTGCAGAAACTGTGTGTTTCTGAGTCTCCAACAGGCAATTGTAGATATAAGTACTAATTCAAGTATCACAATAAATTTCAGTAATAGGTAGTGCATAACATAATGATTGTTAGCAACATCATCTTGGGTAGAGATACTCTTTGAATCAAGCAGGTTTTTTTTCTGATTGACAATCACCAGCTCAATTTAACCCTTTACTGTTTCATATTTAGGTTATACCTGTGTCTTTTCCAGTCATTGGAATCTGGAGGACTACAAACCTTTTCCACAGCTGAATTGTTGGTAAGTGCAATCTATGCATACATTAGGAAGCACATTATAATGACATTTGAATATGATGTACCATTCATTTTTACTAAGTGTGGGTTAGGAAACCAGCCCTTTATAATTGGCATGTGGTGACGTTTACATTACGGGTAAGATGATGTTTAAATAACAGTGCTCACAATCTGATCACAGAGCTTGTTACTGTATCATTAACATCAACAAACACCTAAATAGGAATTATCAGGAAGACCTTCCAGAACCACAGATCAGAGTCCATTCACATCTTGTGACCATTGCAAATCTTACAAGTCAACATTCTCTGCTTTAAGTTACACTATCTACTAATAAATGGGTAATTACAGATGTAAACTTTTTTTTTTTTTTTAAAAACTGCAATGTTGTAAAGTCATTGTGTCTGAAATAGCCGTATAATAAATTAACTTGTCAAGTAGATACAACATGTAATAATGGTATTCTGCCTATCCAATATGCAAATAAACTCAGATTTACACAACTACTCAATTTTCTCTTTGCTAAAACCCCCAATTAAAACTGACAAAGATTAGCTCCTTAACCCCTTTGAAGCTAATGTGGACTCAGGATAGATATATGTGTGTGTATGTGTGTGTGTGTGTATGTGTATATATATATATATATATATATATATATATATATATATATATATATATATATATATATATATATATATATATATATATATATATATATATAATGCTGCTCTGTGATAGTGAATAAGTTAATGTGTATTTTATAGCACAATGTTTGATTTCATGACTTTAACCCTTACGTAGTAATCGTAAGAACAGCAAAGTTAGGAGTGTATGCGGCACGAAAGCATCTGTTTTACATCGGTACCATCACTAGATCCCAGTAGTCTGTGCGGTTATTTTTACTTAATATTCTGTTTGCTGTATATAGTATCTTCTGCTATTTTATTGTATGTTTCTGTATCTTTATCATGTTATGTCCATGGTGTCCTCTTTTTGTAAAGCATTGTGGTATATGTTGGTGCCTTATAGATGAATACTTTTAACAATAATGAGAATACTCTAGAATTAAATATTATTGCACTACTTCCCGTGTTTGTGCACTCTGGCCTCTGAAAGTGTGGTCATATTGGAGCGATCAACTCCATGATCTGTTTTCATCCCTGGACTTAGTTGTTAGTATCGGAGTTGTCTTTAGTAGGACTTTGTTGATATCCAGACGTCACTGCCCACTGCTCCATCTTCACTGAATACCAGATATCACTGTCACACTATTCACTTACCAGTTAATACCAGATGTTACTGCTACACTGCTTACATGGCAGTGAATACCAGACGCTACTGCCACAGTGCTTCTGAGCCAGTGAATAACAGACGTTACCGCCACAGTGCTCCTGTGACAATGAATACCAGATGTTACCGCCACACTACTCCTATGGCAGTGAATACCAGATGTTACCGCCACAGTACTCCTGTGCCAGTGAATACCAGACGTTACCGCCACAGTGCTCCTGTGCCAGTGAATACCAGACGTTACCGCCACAGTGCTCCTGTGCCAGTGAATACCAGACGTTACCGCCACAGTGCTCCTGTGCCAGTGAATACCAGACGTTACCGCCACAGTGCTCCTGTGCCAGTGAATACCAGACGTTACCGCCACAGTGCTCCTGTGCCAGTGAATACCAGACGTTACCGCCACAGTGCTCCTGTGCCAGTGAATACCAGACGTTACCGCCACAGTGCTCCTGTGCCAGTGAATACCAGACGTTACCGCCACAGTGCTCCTGTGCATGTGAATACCAGACGTTGCTGCCACACGTACATGATAGGTTATGCAAAGTTCCAGTGCAGGCCAGAATCCAGGTATGTGGCAGATATGGTGTGCTGCCTGATACGTGATAGGTGTGCTGCCTGGGACGTGATAGGTGTGCTGCCTGATACGTGATAGGTGTGCTGCCTGATACGTGATAGGTGTGCTGCCTGATACGTGATAGGTGTGCTGCCTGATACGTGATAGGTGTGCTGCCTGGGACGTGATAGGTGTGCTGCCTGATACGTGATAGGTGTGCTGCCTGGGACGTGATAGGTGTGCTGCCTGATACGTGATAGGTGTGCTGCCTGATACGTGATAGGTGTGCTGCCTGATACGTGATAGGTGTGCTGCCTGATACGTGATAGGTGTGCTGGGCCACTGCACAGAAGCCAGAATATATAAAATGTAGAGGAAAAATAAGCTCCAATATTAGGTATTTCAAGAAGGGGAACTCTATAACCATTTTCAGATCTGAAAACTCACATACAGTGGGAAAAGTTATATAAAGTGTAACAGAAGTGGGTTTCTCAGTGAGGGGGACATGTACCCCAAGGGTACCTTAGGGAATGTCAATAGTTATTTCAGCCTGTTACATTTTACTTAAAATAATGGTGTCCTTTACTAAGCAAAGTTTATAATAAATAATGTAATATATATACAAGAAAGCTATTTACTAAACAACAAACATATATAAAATGTTATTTATTATTTATATAAATATTATTCATTTACTAACCCTGCTCAAAGGTCAAATATAAACCAAAACCAGAGCGTTCAATCAGACATTTACTTTCTGGGGGCGATTCAGAGCTGGACCCAGGTGCATTCGTGTCACGTAAATAACTGCGTAGTATTTGTCACACCGAGCGTGTGCACTCCGTGCTCCAGTATTTTCACCTGCACGTATCTGATACTTGTGGCCCCTTTGCGTTTAGAGTCATCCGGGGACTTAACATGCAAGTTCAGGACCATGCAAACACAAGCTAAACACTCCCCTTTAAGATGCGTCTTGTTTACCTGTGAAATACATTGCTTGGTAAGTGCAACAACTGTCCCCACGCAGGATGGGCGCAGTTTTTGAGTTGATGTTGACTGGCGCATATCTGCTCTTGACACATCTGTACGTAGATTTACGTTTGCACACGTCTAAAGATGGCTGAAGCTTAAAATACAAACATGGAAACATAAAGTGTGCAGACTCATATATGCAAATGATATTTCATCATCATCAGTTGTTTGTATAGCGCCACTAATTACGCAGCGCTGTACAGAGAGCGCATTCACATCAGTCCCTGCCCCATTGGAGATTACAGTCTAAATTCCCTAACGCACACACACACTAGGGTCAATTTTGATAGCAGCCAACTAACCTACTAGTTATATTTCCTATTTCCCACATTTTTTTTCTTAAGTATTGTATTTTTAGTAATATTAATGGAAAATCACCAAGCATATGTTATGATTCAGGTTGATATGCAAAGAAAATGCCACACACAATACAGACCGGTTGACAAATGCTCCGAATTCTGAATACCAGTGTGTTCAATGTAACAACTTCATGTATGTCAGATCATACCTCAATACTGGCTCTTTAGATGAAATATTAGCCCTTATAGACTAGGATAAACAAGGTCATTCCTTTGATGAGAGTGGACAAAACAAATAATATTTTAAGTCAAAGACACATACTCACACGGCTCCATCAGGGGTATTTTTAATTGTCGTAATGAACTGCAAAACATCGTGACCTTCTAAGACGTCCGATATGGGAAAAAAAAAAAGAGCAGTCCATATATTTAAAGGTAACAAATGATTCATGGCAACTTAACAGAAAGGCCTGTGGGTCTTCTTTCTGTGCGAATGTTTTTTTCTGCATTACAAACCCTAACATTAAATTGTGATAAATTGAGAGCGGAGGCTATTCATACAAATCAATGGCTTTAGTGTATGTGTCATTAGCCTGAGAAATGCAGGCAGCGGTCAGTACTATTAATCATGCGATGATCCGCTGTCTTCAACGGGATGCAAGTAGATGCGTAAGGAAGGTTAAGGAATTAAATTATCTCTGTGTGTTGTTTTATATATTCACCTGGTAATGGTACAGGAAAACCTATCCGCATAATGCCGTTTAACAAGAAAGCTTCCCCTGATATAAATCAGCTTGCTAAAATGTTGTGTTAATTTACTTTTAATAATAAAACACAAGAGTATTGTGCAATACCTCTCATCTTCTGTAGGTCATCCAATGACACAATCCGGGTCATATATTCACAATATTGATGTACAGATAATTGTTCATCGGGATGCGATAAAACAAATATTGCAGAAATGATATCTGTGATTTTTTTTTTTTATATCTCTATAAAACAGTAAGGACTCTTATTGAGCAAGTCCATGGCCAGTAAGAGACTGCATGATCCAGAGTAAAACCTTAACGCAGAGTGTTTCTCTCTTTCATCCTATAAATCTAATGTTCACTAACCCATGACCATGTTCTTCATTCCGGTAACTTGCCGTGGTAAGGGGGTATGATTACAGTTTAATATATTACTGATAGAGTTCATTTTTGGCTATCACGGTATGACAGGAATATGTGAAAGGATTAGAGTCTTGAATTTTGAATCCACAACAGAAGAGGATATTGTGGATGAACAAATAGCGGTAGCGTTTCTAAGAATTTTTCATAGTGATACACGGTGTGAATTGAATGTTAATATTGTCAGTATATATCTTCATTTAAAGGGTAAGTGGAAGCAATATTTTAGGGAAGATATCAAAGACTGCACATTTCTTGTGAGAAATAATATACCAGAATATCCACCATCCTCTCGCTGTTCTCTGCACTTATTATCATCCAATCAGGCTCTTCTATCAACCCCAAAATTTCCTTTGTTCCATGCACCTTCAACTCACGCTGGTGAAGTAGGAATCCTCCTCTGGTCTTCCCAATCCTTTGAAGCCCATCTATCTGTATTTTTATTTTTTCTCCACTCTGTATCCATGTTGCTGTCCCGTCTACCATTTACTCAACAACTTTGCTGCTTGGCTGACGTACCTTGTATCCATTGATTTACCCACCCTCATACTTTGTGATAAAAAACCCTTATAACTCTGCTGCCACAAAACTTTTTTCACTTACTATCTACTTTTGTTTCTCCCAATGGACTTCATATTCCACTTATTGTGATGGTCTATTCTTTTGACTTTGTCTTTTCCCGCATCAGCCACCCTCTAGTTTATCCAAATGGGGTTTCGCACTCTCTGATAAAACCTCCTTTCCTTGAGACTTACCCTCTGACCCCCCTCTTTGTGCATTCAGCTTCAACTAAAATCCCTAGACCAGGCTTGGCTAACCTGTGGCACTCCAGGTGTTTGTGAAACTACAAATCCCAGCATACCCTTCCAAAAATAAGCTGCTATATATTGGCAAAGCATGCTGGGGCTTGTAGTTTCACAAACACCTGGAGTGCCACAGATTAGCCAAGCCTGCCCTAGACCCTCTTCTCCTTTCTTCTTGAACTTCTCATCTATCTCATTATGACTGTGTCCTGCCCTTGTCTCCTACTACAGCAATACACTTACTTCAGCCCTTGACATGGGTGTTTCCGTCCCCACCACACAGAGTCTTCAAAATTCACATCTCAGCCGTTGGAATTTTAAGCTTACTTGTAAAAGTTATTCTTCACTGCTGATATTTGCTGGGAGAAATCTTGCTCCAACACAAATCCCCAAAGGGTTACTTTTTCGCACATTTAGCTGACTGTATGAGGGAGATAATGTTTCATTCTATGGAACCAGGGGAGGACTGGGATAGGGTGGCTTCTGCTCCCAGGCTGGTACAATATTAGCATGTTGGGGCTACCACATGCGTGCGTCCGTATGTGCTCCATTTTAGGGCTGTCTGCATGTGCCCAGCAGGCTACAGGCAGGTAGAGGATGCTGTCTGGCCACTCGGTTGTGTTTTCAACACAACTAGAGCTGCTGAGCCGTATCATGAGTCTGATTCTCTGCCACAGCACGCAGGCTTCCGTCATATCTTGAAGATATGCTAGCACAATGATTGGTGGATGGCAATGGCCCTTCACCAGTCAGCGTAGTGGAAGGTTTCCACACACCGATTGGTGAATGGCTGGAAATATCCACCAACCAGAGTACAGAGTGCTGTTAGAAGTCTGTACAGCGCGCCTAGAGACAGCAAAGAACTGCAGGAGGGGTAAGTAATGTAACTGGATTGCCTCCAGATATCTGATGCATTTTTAGGGAGAGCAGTGGGGTCAGATCTGGGGTCTGCTTTTCTTTTATTATAGCAGAGATTAAGGGGATATCTGGATTATTTTGTCACCAGAGATCTGGGGTCCGACTCTTTATTACTACAGATATTCGAGAGGGAGAGGACATGTATAATAATGCTACCATAGAGCTGGGGTCTGACTTTTGTATTACAATAGAGATTACAATCAAGGGGGGATGCATTATAAAGCTATCCTAGACCTAGGGTCTGCTTTCTTCCCTAATCTATATTTCCTCTATTTAACGCTATCAATATTAAATTAGTACAATAGTGTTATCGTTACATTATTACTTGTATATAAACTGTAATCCTGTATATTGAGACTGAATTAAGACAACACTGTGCATCTAATGATCAAGCCAAACAGCCCTACTTTAATCATTGCTTCTTTTGCCTCCCTATTAAATTATACGAAAATTGAAATGTAGATTAATAGCATATTACACTAGAATGCTCTATGTATTGTATATCGGTGGCTAGATTGCTGTCTGTTTTGTATAGATCATACATTTTTGTATTGTATAACGGTCAATATAATGGTCTGTGTATTGTATAGAGGTCACTAGAATAATCTTGTGATTGTGAATTGGTCACTAGAATGCTCTTTGTATTGTATAGCGATCAGTAGAATGCTGTCTATTGTATAGCGGTCTGTAGAATGCTCTCTGTATTGTATGTAGGTCATTAGAATGATCTCTGCACTAGTCAGATGGTGCTGTGTTGTATTTAATTATAGCTCTTTCACATCACAATTTTTCATATGTTGTTTATTTAAACCACACCCATGTGTTTTTTTTTATCACGCCCCTTTTTTCCATTTCGGTGCATTAGTAGAAACGTCTGGGCCCCTTAAGCTAAAAGTTGCCAGCCAGTCCATGTATGGAACTCATTTTAATAATGATATTTGCTAAGTTACCAGCAATAACTAATACACAATAAGTGCAGTTTATTACTCCTAGAATTTCATCTTTGCGCAATAGGAAATCCTTTGCTGTTTGGCCTCATCCAGCCAACCTGAGACCCGGCTAGAGCTGCAATTGTTGATTTTCTTTCATCAAATATTGTAGCGGAGAGATCAGACCCAACATAATATTGGCACTGTGGGATTGGCATCCCTAAAGTGATTGCTTTGAGGAAGGAGCACAAGTCATATTTCCTGTCATCATCTCCTAATGCCCCACTCAGAAACAACCGGTTCCTCTACGCAGAAGAACCTTGACAAGTTTTATGAACAGAGGTTTAAAGAAACATTAAAACTAATTTGACTGCACACAAGCATCCTGGTTTTGCTCATTAGAAGGGATGCAGTCTTACCAGACTGGTTTCTTGTATTTACGGTATAATGGGCCTGTATAAAGCCAAACCACTGATCTTCAATACAGCTTTTCCTATATCCATATCGTCAGCATTCAGTAAATTAAAAATGCTGTGATAATTTTTTTCATCAGTAATACATTTTTTTTTTCTTTTTCTGCTTTGCATTCTCAAACTTGTTTCACATTTCTGTGTATCAATCTTAAAAGAGTGTTTGATGAAGCAAGATAGCAGTAAAAGATGTGTAAGTGCAGGCACGCACCACCGCAGTCGTCGTCCTCCTTAGCCGACTGCTCGGTTATCCTGGACACCTCCGTGCAATCAACTTATCGCTCAGCGGCACAATGCGATCAGGCGAATTGCTGCTATGGGGGTTTGGCTTACTATGAACGTTCCGATTGACTCTCTGAATTTTATAGCGCAGGAAGCTCTTTACTGCTGTGCCGAGTATAGGTGCAGTCATGCTGTTCCTGTGTAACACCTGCCAGTCTTTGTATGTTGTCCTGGTTCTGGTCTCTGCTTTGGATCTGACTACTTTCTGGACTGCTGCCTGCCCTGAGTTTTGCTTTGGAACCGGATTAGTCTCTGGATTGCTGCCTGCTCTGACCACTGGGTGGGACTTAGACTATCTGTAGGAGGCTGCCTGATTACCACGCAGACTTAGCACCTGGTCTGTGTGAATCCTGCGTTTCCTTTTTTCACTACAGTAATGATGGGTGTCTCCTATATCTCTAGCACCAGGTTCGGTTACAGAATAAAATTAAGATCTGGGGGCAAACAAGTGCTAATGAGCACCTTTCTCTATAAGGCAAAGAAAAGATGATTCCACGACTAGCCTCGTTCACGTTGTTCATTCTAGGGGGGGTTAATGTATTAAGCTGAGAGTTTCTGGCGGGTTTGAAAAGTGGAGATGTTGCCTATAGCAACCAATTAGATTTTAGTTTACAACAATGATTGTATTATCAATAGCTTATAGAAAACCTAATACAATACAAAAAAAGAATATACGTAGATTAACCTGAAAGTGATAGAGAAAAGGGGGGTGGGGAGTGAGAGGAAACAGGGTGGAGAGTAGGAGGAGACACCTTTATGTAGTACATTCTACAAAATTATAGCTATAATCTGATTGGTTGCTTTAGGCAATGTCTCCACTTTTCAAACCTGCCGGAAACTCACAGCTTGATACATTTACCCCTAGCAATTTTTGACCTCTGGCCTCACAGTGATAAACATACACACAGACTCACTAAGCTCATATTAATATTTGTGCAATTCATATGTATATTATATACAGTACATATAAATTGCACATCTGTTATATTAATATCTATATATACATTTATGTATTAAGTCATTTACATATTATAAATTAACTTGCTTGTAGACGGCTGATGATTAGACGGTCCAATCATCCGACAATCTTTTTCAAAGCATTCAAACTCTGACAGTAGTGGAAAGTGCTGTTTATATGGACACAGGGCCCACCGATATTTAGTAGCTGTAGCAGACGCCTTTCTATGGTGAGTGCCTGGTTCTGTACATTCTTCAGTCTCCATGATATATATTCTCTATACAGGACACTTGGGCACATATGGTGCTGTGCAGCCCAAATAAAACACACCCCCCCACGGTGTACTAATTACTTTCTTCTTTGGCTTCAACTCCCAAATGAACTGTGTCTTGTGCAGTGCGCTATTCAGACACCCATCTATTAAGCGGGCAGAGATTCGCCTGTGGTCCGTGGTGAGAGGTGATCAGCTATTTTCTCTCACTGTTGGCAGTGGTGGGCCAGTACAAGTCTAAGTATGACCCAACTACTGACATACCCGACCGCTCAGCGATCGGACTGGATGATCGCATTGTAACAAGTTTGAACAGCTTTGTTGTTTTACAACGCTTCTCAAATTTCAAGTGGGGTAATATAGTTCAAAAAGTTTTCAATTTGTTTTTGGTTTTTTTAAAGTTTTATTTTGCAAGGTCAATACAACAATAAGAGACGATTGACAAAAATAAAATAGTTAAAAGAAATAGACAAAAAGTAATCAAATCAATGATCACCACAAAACATGCCAAACACTTAGTCAAACGATCCTTTAAATGTAGTAGTAGCGAATGACCCAAAGTTTTTAATGAGAGAGGGTTGAGAAGAAAAGACAGGGTGTAGAGAAGGAGAAAGAAAGATGCGAGAGAAAGGGGAGAAGTCCAAGAAAGAAGTGAGGTATTAGAACTGGGTTATGTAAAGGGCGAGCACGCCTGAAAGAAGGCTAGCCATGGATCCCAAACCATGGTGAAAGCTCTCGAAGTGTTCCGAATAATGCTGGTCATATACTCCATCCGTTGAGTCTGCCAGACTCTATTGATTATGGACTGCATGGAGGGAGGGGATTGCATAGGCCAGTCTGACGCTATTTGGCAAGTAGCTGCCGAAGCAATGTGCCTAATCAGTTTGTTCTGATGTCGGGATGCTGAGGAAGCCTCCAGAGGGAGTAGAAAAAATTTGGGTTCCAGGGGAATGTCAACCTGAAGAATTGCACTAACCAGGCCTCTAATCTCAACCCAGAAGCCTGATAATTTGGGGCACGACCACCATATGTGGAGGAATGTGCCTTCTTGGGAGCACTCTGGCCAACACCGATCAGATGAGTCATGGAGAATTCTGCATAGACGCGAAGGCACATAGTACAAAAGTTTTCAATTTTTAAAGGCTATTCTAGTATGGAGTACTGAGTTTTACTATTAAGCCAAACCTACAACTGATCATTTTTCTCTAAACATATTTTTGTACAGATTGTCTTTTTAGCAGGAGTTGAGGTGATCAGTGATATTTCGTGCCTCTGTTTTGCATTTCTGGAGGTGATATCACACAAAATTTAGAGGTTAAATATAATGTCTAACTGGCACAGTATTTGTTTTGTATTTTCCCATATGTTTATTTTACATTGATTTATATTTACCCAGCTCTGTAGACATAATAAACGCTTGTGACACCTGCACATTTTAATATGCAAATTAATTCCTTCCAATCATTATACCAATTACCGTTGCAGAAGCAGGATTTAGTTTTGGGAACTGATCACCTGCAAAATTGTTCCTTATTATTTTAACTTCTGCAAAAATAACTTCTAATTTAGAAAGCAGCATCTAGTAATACAAGGACCAAGCTCTCAGAATATATACATTTTAAAAGAAAACTCCTCCTCGCCTTAAAGTGAAAAAATGCCAATTTTATTGTCCCTTATTTTTCTATCTATGATCTTCACTGTGTGCTGAGATGTTTTCTGTAAAGTATCAGGTAAAAAGGTTTTGCATTTTACAAAAGATCTTTCTTAGGTGTATAAATGAAGCCACTTTGGCAGTGCAGCATAAAGAATACTTATGCAAAGAAAAAGGACTTGATACTTGGAACAGTGGAGAGAACTACAACTCCCATGATCCTTTGTCACAGCACAAATAGAATACACTCATTATAGGAACACAGTGACTTCGTGAGAACACACTGTAGCACACACAACAATCATTGTGTTCTTCCTCCTGCATCCCTGTAAGAGGAGCACTGTGACGGACAGATGTGTAGGTGTAACCGAGGTAGAGGGCGTAACCTCTGTTCCCCCTGATAGAGAGGTCAGTGGGGTGTAAGATTCAGAGACGGGAACAGTGCAGGGGGAGGATTTGGGTGTAGCTCGAAGGGGCACACACAAACAACTGACAGGGGAGAGCGCACATAGGGCCTGAGTCATTAAAGAGTGTGAAGCATAAAATAGGAGTAACTGTGCACCTGGGCAAAACCATGTTGCATTGGAAGGGGAGGTAAATTTTAAATCTGGGGACAGATTTATAGTTTGGATAGGGCATGTCCTAGATCAACTTTACATTTCAGTGTAACAATAAAGCTATCGGATAAGTGTGTGCTAGATGAAAAAACAGCCAGTATTTAACATATGTGCAAACTAATAAACTAATTTGCACCCCTTGCATTGTAACATGATTTGTCCCAGAGAACATTTATTCCTTTTTTTTTTGCCTTACTTTCCTTAATGACTCAGCCCCATAGTGTCTTAGTAACTGATCCTTGAACCAGTATATATTTCTTTTCTAAGGCTTTTTGCTGTCATTTATGCCAAAAAGGATTTTAAGTCTCGTATATAACATTGATGGAATACCAAAAACTCCTATGTGATCCTTGTCCATACTTGATCAGAATATACAGGATGTGTCCTCAGTATTTGTATTTCATGGAATTCTTGTTTTGTTGTTGACACGGTTTTAATGCTAAATGTTTTCTGCGATGACCACTGTCTCCTACGTGAGATTTTATGCTGGGAAGTCTGGTCTTCCTGTGAGGACCAGCTCTTAAAAAAAGCCTCAGGAATTGCTGTGTCTTTCCAATTATAACACAAAACACTACACCATTGGGTCACGGCTGAGAGGGAGTAAGTGTTCAGACACATTGCTGCTTACAGCTATTTAACTGGGGCACTAAAAGCTTCTATGCTTTCTAAAGCACTGTCTTCCTTCGCCATTCTCTCGCTCTCCCTTTCTCTCTAGTTTTCTCCTTTTAGTCTCTAAGAAGCCTAATTAAAAGCATGAGCAGGGCTCTCTCTCTGCCCTTAAATCAGTAATTGGGTTCAGCGCAGAGACTGTCAGGAAATTAACACATCACATCATGACAGCTGTTAATTTTTCCTACTTATTTGTCGTATGAATCACGGCTGATTTGCCAGAGTGCATTACAAATTAGTGGTCTCTAATCAAAGCCCTCTCTCCTGTGTGTAGCACCTACTTGTGTCCATGTATATGCGTGTGTGCGTATATAGGTACATATATATATATATATAATATAATATATAATGAAGTCCATTAGTGCAGTACTACGGTGCGCTAGCAGAGCTGTCTGTTACTAGGTGTGTCATCGTCAATAAATCAGTGTACAGAGATGCTAAGAGCTTAAGAAGCTGTTTAAACTTTGATGAAAGCTTTTAGTTACATTTTTAAACTTTCACATCCAACATTATTTTTCAAATTGACATTCCGTGGCATAATATCATGTCAAGTGTCTGGTTTAGTTTGAAACTCATTGCATATTTTGCAAAGTGGAATTTATAAAAAAAAAAAAAAAAAAAGTTTGCACAAGTGAAATGGTTTAGATGCATGAGTAGAAACTCCTGCGGTAAGGTTCTGTAATAGGAAGCTGTCTTTGACTTATTCACAGTCTGGTCTGTTTACAGGTCAATAGACACTTAGTACTCACCTTCCAGCCCGATATTTGCAGCTTGTCCAATATGTAAACACACCTCCCATTACTCGGAAACAATGTTTTCTTCCCATTGTCCCAACTGAGCGCCCAATTCCATTAAAGAGATCAATACTCCTGACAATTTATCATGATTGGCCAGGAACGGATGCAAGCATCATATGACTGGCTCTCATTCAATCCTGAGACGCCCAAAGTGTTCACTTTAAATTCTGCTAAGGTCGCCGAAATTGTAAACAGGAAGCGGGTCATGGGAAGTATTATATAGAGGAATGAGTAATTGGATCATCAGTAGGACACAATCGGTAGGATCAGAGAGAGGGATTCAACTTTACAGCATGGCCACACTTAGACTACTGGGTTCATCATTGGAGACCTCCTCTCCAGCAACAGATCAACTAGGAAGCATCACTGTCTTAAAATTTTACTGCTCAATATGGAGTCGATCACTTATTTATGCGGCTTAGAAGAGTGAATATAAAGAAGGGGAAACATAATAGAAATATTTAAATATATTAAGGTTCTAACATACTCCGGGGGTGGACTGGCAACCCCAAAAAAAGCAGCCATCTATGCCTGCCCCCTAGTGTGATTGATGTCTGCATGCACTTACTGGCAGAGCAGAGGAATTCCAAGCACTGGAGCAAAGAGTTGAGACAGGTATTTCTGTGAGTGAGAACAGCCTACAGCAGTGATGGCTAACCTGTGACACTCCAGGTGTTGTGAAACTACAAGCCCCAGTATGCTTTGCCAGTAGATAACTAGCTGTTAGCTGGCAGAGCATGCTGGGACTTGTAGTTTCACAACACCTGGAGTGTCACAGGTTAGCCATCACTGGCCTACAGAGCCCTGTAAGTAAAGTTTTTTTTTGCAATGCAAAACAATACATGCAAATTACAGCAGACATATAACTATGCTGCACATGGAGTAGGGATCCTGAGGGTTAAAATAACAAAGAAAAACTCTCATTTGAGTGTCGCTTGAATATTTCTATTGAAGTATTCATTTTAAGTGAACAAATATCAGCTATATGGCAGACAAGATGTCTTTACACTATGATGTGGTCATGGTATGGCTTGACCATCCCTCCGGTGCAGTAACACAGTCATGGTATGACTAGACCATCCCTCCGGTGCAGTAACACAGTCATGGTATGACTAGACCATCCCTCCGGTGCAGTAACACAGTCATGGTATGGCTTGACCATCCCTCCGGTGCAGTAACACAGTCATGGTATGACTAGACCATCCCTCCGGTGCAGTAACACAGTCATGGTGTGACTAGACCATCC
Organism: Mixophyes fleayi; assembly: GCF_038048845.1. NCBI lineage: Eukaryota > Metazoa > Chordata > Amphibia > Anura > Limnodynastidae > Mixophyes > Mixophyes fleayi. The sequence goes on from NC_134411.1 coordinate 97,896,770, forward strand.
CTCCGGTGCAGTAACACAGTCATGGTATGGCTTGACCATCCCTCCAGTGCAGTAACACAGTCATGGTATGACTAGACCATCCCTCCGGTGCGATGATGCGGTCACAGAGCCAGGACCAAAATAACATGATTTGCGGTATCATTACCCCCTGCACTTGCCGCTTGACCTGGCCCCCGTGATCTCCCAGAGAAGAGGTTTTTAAAGTTGGCTATTGTTCCTATTTTGTAAATGAAAGTCCATTTTGTGCTACATGAACAGACAGATCAATGCTATTACAATGTATTATATAACCTTTTACCAATAGAAGTAATGTTGGCCAAGTAGCCTCAATGTACACGAGTGAGGCCGAGATGGGGTATTCTGTACAAAGCACAACATATGTTCGCTTGTGTCACTCGGTGATATTTGTCCTTTTACCCATGTCCACATTGAAGCATATGAAGCCATGCATCAAACCAACAGAGAATAGCAGTCAATAACAGCAGCGGTCACGGTGACACCGAGGAAGCAAGAGAGACGGCCGATAAGAAAACCTGTCATGAGCAAGCGGATTTTAGCAACAAGTGTGACTGGTGCAGCCTAGGTAGAAAGACACAAATGGTCTGAATATGTCCAGGTAAAATAACCGCAGGAATAATCATAAAACACAACAGTCAACAGTTGTCTGCTCTTGTGAGCCTACGGATGGAAATGGAATTCATTAGGGCTTTTGTTTTTGTGAAGAATTTGCAAAACGATGCGTGTCTGGTACTGTCTGATCTGCTGATGGCTAGCACATCTGAACAGTGCTTTGCATCAGACATATATCAGACTTCTTGTGGTGGTAAAAACAGTATTCCAAAATCCTAGTTTATCCCTTAAATAACAGTTAAACCCATAAAATGAAATCTTCCTGGAAAATACATTGCTCAGCCTTGCATATAATTTTCTTTACAGGTGTGTTTAAAAAGTAAAGGATAATTATGTAACTATTGTCAATTCAACAACTCTTGCTCACTGTGTAAAGTGGTTCTGATGTAGGACAAAGAGTTCAAATGTGACAGCATAACATGTCAGTTAGGCAGCTGTCACATCACTGCCCCAATGTAGGAAACCGCTAATCAGCAGCCCTCTGGCTTACAGCTGGCTGCAATGGGATGGATATAGATATAGATAGATATATATATATATATATATATATATATATATATATATATATATATATATATATATATAGATATATAGATATAGATATATAGATATAGATATATATATAGATATATAGATATATATATATATAGATATATATATATATAGATATATATATATATATTGTGTATACTCAAAATACCTATTTTCCTTGCAGTTTGTAGCTATAAGACAAATGTGGCCCCCTGAGCCTTCACCTGTGGCCCCAGCTCCTTCTTGCTCTATAGGCAGATTTGTTTGTTATAGCGTGTAACACTTGTATAAAATGCCTACTGATATATTATTACAGATAGGTATTCTTTGATTAAAGGTATTGTTTTAATTACTGGGATTAAGTTTAATGTGCGGCCCTTTTGAAGGTCCGTCGGCCACCCATGTGGCCCCTGAAGAGTTTTAAGTTGCCCATCACTGTCCTAAGGACATAAGACTGCTGTGTTGCTCACTGAGAACATGTATCTCTCTCCAAAATGCTAAATTATTTTGCTGACTTCTGTACTATGATGATATCAGTTAATCAATATGAAGACAGTAACATTTTATATGTTATCAAGTGTAGTACAATTTCCATTAATCGATTTTTGTTTTATTTTTGTCACATAAATGAAGTAATGTTTTACACAACTTGCATTCTGATTAGTTATTGTTTTTATTTTACATACATTTGGTCGTCTCTAAAAAGATATTTTCTAGAAGCCGTGAATTAGTTTCCCCCCAGAGACCGTAGATTAGTAGTACAAATGGGAGAGCACTGGAGGGTAATTGCTCCTGTATTTTCTGAAATGTCGCTACAAAGTGGAACCCAGCGTAGGTTCTTGACCTTGCAGAAAACTAGTAGTCGATTAGACTGGCAGGAAAAGTGCAAGGTGACAATCTTCCATAGTAACCATATAACCAAACCTTGTCTGAGCAATACACATACAAGTTGGGTCTCTACATAATGTTGACATGTAAGAAATAGAGAGTATTTCATACAGTTGAGATGCAAATTGAGTCTAAGACTGGCACATGTAATTGTAAATTATCTGTTGCCAAAGACTCTTGTCTGCCAAGTTGTATAGATGTCTTTTTTTGTCTTGTTAAGTGCATGCCAATGTAGCTCTTCCATTTAGATCTAACTGGGCCTATTGGATAATGATGGAATAGAGCAAGAACTTGCTATGCTCATTGTCAGAGAAACAGTGTATTCAGACTCAGGAATATAAAGGTATGATGAAGTCTTTCTGTAATCATATTAAATGCATAACAAGATTAGAAATATATCAGACCACCTGAGTGTATTTTGGACCCCATCATTTCTTTGGTAACTATGACTAGGACCTAGTCACTTGGTAAGGCCATTTGAGGCTCGAAAAAGTATGCTTCCTAATTATGATCTTATGCTTTTATTAATTTAATAATGGAAGTTCTTACGATCAGGTCCCTCTACCCTCCTGTCTCTATACCACTTCTTCTCCTCCAACTTCACTGTATTAGCTATGCTTGGAGCTTTTGGAGTGTTGGTTTTACACATCATCATCATCATTTATTTAAATACAATTTGGGACAAACACCATAGTAAACAAAGAGGTGAGAAGGCCCTGCTTGCAAGCTTAAAATCTATGGTATGGGAGTTGGATACATGAGGATAAGTCTACAAATTGCATTTTGGTCCAACCAGATTGCAAAGGAAAAAGACAAAAAAACAAAAGGGATTAGTATGCTATATGATCCAGTCACAAAGCAATGTTGGTCAGAGGATTGTTGTCTTGTGTGAATTGTGTAACGGGTGGTAATCTAGAAGAAGAAGGTAGTTGAGGAATATTATAAGCTTGCCCGAAGAGGTGAGTTTTCAGAGAACGCTTGGAAGGTTTTGTAGACCAGAAAAGTCTTATTGTGCGAGAGAGGGATTCCATAGAATGGGTGCAGCCCGAAAGAAGTCCTATATTCCGGAAAGGAAGGATGTTATGAGAGTGGATGAGAGACACAGATCTTGTGCAGAAACAATTTGAGACAAGTAAGGATATGTATGTTGGTCCAGCTTTGTTGATGGCCTTGTATGTTCGTAAAAGTATTTGTTATTGGATTTGGTAAAACACAGGCAACCAGTGTAGACACAGACATACTGATTCAGCAGAGGAATAACTGTTTGCAAGGAAAATCAATCTGACCGCTGTGTGCAAAATAAGTAAGGAGGGAATTGCAATAGTAAATGCAGGAGATGATGAGTGCATGAATTTTTTGCAGTGTCTTAAGAGTTTATTGTTCTATATTGTCTTGCCCTATATGGTTATCTGTTTGTATTCTGTATGGTGCTGCGAAAATCTTGTGGTGCCATATAAATAAATGATGATGATAATAATATGCTTTTACTAGGAATATTGGTTGGCTTCTTCAGCTTCAAATCTTCCAGAGATTCCTTGGTCCAGATCTTATGTTCCCTTCCTATATATAAATGAGTAGTAATAAGATTCAATGCAAGAGAAGGAATTAGACTGGAACTGTGAACCAGGAGGTCTTACAATGGATATAATTGCAGCCCAAGTGGAGTTGATTTGAGGTTCTGTAATAGAGAAATGTTGGTGTAAACAGGATCACCTGTCCCCTAATAGAGATGGCGGCAGGAACGCAGCAGACAGGGATAAGAACATTATTAAACCCTGTGGCCAGTAGCTTGGATTTCACTCCCTGCAGAGACTTAAAACGCTACTGCATTTATAGTAAATGGATTAATTTGATACCTAATCTCTATAACGTCACATGTATTAGATACACACAAATGACAAAACTGGTAATAGCTATATATGATAAAAGTAAGATAAGTGAATATTTCAATTAATCTCTATAGAATTGAAATATTCTCATCGTATTCATTTATAAAATACTAATACAACTACAGAAACACTTAAAAACTGCAGAAACTAAACTTCAGAAACTCATTACACTCCAAATTAGCCGTAATGTAATTGTTAATAAAAGATAAAATGTAAAGCCACTTTGCTTTAGGGAAAAAGGATGTTGACACTTTCCGTTTGCACGGTGTCTCATTGGTCTCTCTAAATAGTAATCAGCAGTGGCCCCTGATCGTTGCAGGGTCCCAGCGTCCTTGGTAGCGATGCGCCATTGTGAGAATATCTTGGTGCAAGTGTTCCCCCTCTTCATCACTTAGACTACACACGTTGTCAGGGAAAAGGTCTAGATGGGAATGTAAAAAGTGAATTCTAATTGAGATTCTACAACCCTTATTCTTGTTATTGTCCAATAGTTCGTTCACAATGGACAAGTAGTTGGCCTCTTCTGTTCCCTAAGAATCCACGCACAGCAGCCTTGAAGGAGGACCAAGCAGCAAACTCAATTTCCGCCAATTTGGTGTTTAAATATTTCATCCATAAGCAGTTTCCTTATTTGGGGACCTACAAATACGCCTTCTTTTAGCTTTGCTTCACTTAACTTCGGAGACTGTTCCGTCGGATAACTGAAAGCCTGGCCTTCTTTATCCAAAATTCTTCAAAAGCCCTACTTCATGTGAAGCGGAGGTAAAATGATTTTATCTGGCTCTACTAATGGAGTGTACTTGACTTTTTTCTCTTCAGCAACATAGGTTTCTCTCTCTGGCCACTTTGTCATATAGTGATATTTAGTGTCTCTTTTGTCCCATAAACACAGAAACAGCAGTACTTTGTCAATCCACCATGCAAACCTATCAGCAGCGCAACTAGTGACAACAAAGATTCCATCCATGATCTTCATCCTTCCCTCCAACAACACAGCCATAAGTTCATACTTTTCTTTCATGTCCACTGCATAGGCCAAGACAATTTGTTCCCATTATGGAGTAACGCTGCTTTCAGACTACTCTTCCTGAAATCATTAAACAGCCGCCACTCACTAGTATTTTGCTCAGTCATTAAACCGTTAACATCAGTACACACACATTCTTTCCAAGCACTTATTGGGATTAAATGCTTTACTTTTCCAAATTCAGTTTTTCAAAATATCTTAAAAATCTTAAGTTTTATCAAATTTCTGAAGGTATATTTGGATTCTACACACAAAATTACATGAACATTGATATCATGTCAGATGCAAAAAGGCTGAGTAGTGAATCATCTCTGAGGGTCGCAAACGATGGTCTGTTCCGGGTTGTTACGATGCCGCTCTTATCCAAAAGCTGATTGAGCTTTCTAGAACTGCCTAAGAACCGTCAGTACAGACTGGCTACTTACGGGACCTGTTCAATGTAAGCACTGAGTTTTAAATAATGGAACATGGATACCCCTCTTAAAGTCCAACACACATGACTTGAAAATGTGCACCTTTTTAAATCTGTGACAGAAGGCTTAGAAGAATCTAATTATGTTATTGTTGTAGTTTTATATCATATCCATCTCTCATGAGCAACTGACGCATGATTTCGATTTTCTAGCATTTGTTAGCTATAAGGCTGCATTCTGTATAATTAAGTGGATAGATAATCCTCTTGACCTCCAGAGAAACAGGAATTTGTTTTAATGACTCAAGTGTTGGAGTATGGCATTTCTCTTCAATTGTCAGATTGCATGGGAGGGGGGGGGGGGGGGCATCGAATTAATTGTCATCCACACAACAGCCATTGCAGATGATTATTTTGAATAAAAAAAATAAAGGTTAAGAAGATTACAGAGAAGACACTGAAACTACCAGATACCTGTATACGGCACAAAAGGGTACTTTGTAGCATTGAAATTGCAGAATAAGATTAATTACATGGTTTGTGAGTTGATGCAATGTGTTTATCGGTGCCAGGAAGAAGTCCTTCAAATAAACGGACAAGAGATGATTTTGGGCATGAAGTTAATAAAATCTGGTAGAATCTTAATTGTGAGAAGCTTATACAATACACATAATTACAGATGGAAAATGACGTTGGTTTAAACAACTGTACGGTTACCAGTTACTTAAGAAATTATCTGATTGTGTTTTGTTTCTGAGGGAATTAGTTTCTTTCTCCTGCTTTGGAGGGAGGGGTGGAAAGGGTAGGTAATTAATGTAAAAATCCAAATGTTCACGTTGCTGTTTTATAGCTCATTGGAAGAGTGATTGTAAGTTGTGTGTTATTGTGTACACTACACCAATGCAAATGTGTGTGATAATATTAAAAGGACGTTGTTTCAGGTAGCTCCAATGCCAAATAAAACCTTTTCATGATATTTTATATAGTGACCTAAACAAATGGTTTAATTTTTGTAGATTCTGATTATTTTTTTCTGGAATTCCTGCGGCTCCAGAATTTTGTGACAAAATGTTAAAGGCCATTTTGCCTAAATATAGCAAATATGTGTTCTTTATTCAAACATATTGCATTTTACATTTAATTTCTGATCCTGGCTAGGAACAATGATATGTTTCGGTTCCAGAGGTTGTGTTTGTTTTTGTCACAATGGCATGACGGGCTGTTGAAATAGTTGTTCAGGCTTTGTTTTATTCGTATAACTTTTTGAATTATGTTTTATTTTCGTTTGTGACTTTAAGGGGCTGTTTCAATTTCAGCGATGAGCCTCCGAATGTAACTGCGACGGTCGGCTGCACTAATTTCCGCGTACTGCGGTATCTTAACATCGAGGATTTTCCGGCCCACCTTTATGGGATGCAAAGAACAATCTGTAGCGTTGCATCATTGCGCGGTGTCCCCGGAATGGTCTCCAGATTTTGGCTGCGTTCCTCTCTTCTATATGGAGGACAGAATATTCAAACTTTCAATGACCAAAACTTAAATCAGTTGGGTCTTACATCTTTGTCTGAAACCTTAGGCTGTCATTGGTATCCAAACATGCATGCTGCTACCACCTTCACATAGCCCCTATAAAGAAGGAGGTGATGGAGAATTTGCGCTATTTTACAGGTAGTAGCAGTCGGGGGTCAGCGTGTTGGGTAAGCGGCATAGTTTAGTTACCCAGCGCAGAGACCCCTGACTTCCCATAACACTGATTTAAAACCCGCTTGAAATTTAAATATTTCTTGCTGTGCATCCTAAAAAAGCCATCATGCATTGGGGCTTGATCTTACTCTTCTGGACGGGAGGGGTTTTAAAAAAATTATGAAGTTTGTTTATTAAATGGCAAAAAAAAAATCTCCGAAAATGATATTTTTGCTGGAGATTGGGCCTTAGCTCCATACATTAAAATATGGGAAAGCCTATTTAACAAAGATTGCGGTGGGTACAAGTAGGAAGAAGCCCATACTCCCGCATTCAACTCGAATCACCGTCATTTTGGCCCCTACTGGTAGAGTAGTCAAATATGAAACGTAGTAACCAACCAGATTCCGTCATTTTTTCCCCAATACAGAACTGAACACCTATCGGCTGGCAGAGCATGCTGGGACTTGTGGTTTCACAGCACCTGTCGAGAGCTACAGATTGTCAGGCCTTCAGTAGTGGTTAATAGCTACATAATCTCAATAACTATGAAGCGAGAGTTCTGCAGTGTAGTGAATTTTTTTTTATTTGAACCAATGTTAAGGTTCTGCATTAAACTAAATAAACAACAGGAAATGTAGTTGCTAAAGTTATGCACAACCTTAACTGGCCCCACCCCCCACCCCCATTGTATTTTCCGGTGTCGTCATTCATAAAATCACATGAGAAGTAATGATAAAGATGCAGCTGATGACATAATAGAACATTTCAACCATTGTTACACACTGGACACGGACATAACACATTCTCTATACTACAGACAAGCCAACTAAGGGACAGCTATGTCACCTCTCTAGAGTCTTTGTGTGTTGGGGGAAAAGGTCCATTATATATACAGAGAAACAAAAAAGTGTTTTATTTTTTTTTTTTATTAAACATGGATTTTAATTACTAGAAAGTCCTACATCAATTAAAATTCTGCTATCTCTCTTCAAAGCTGCGCAACCACTCAAACATAGCTAGGAGAGCAGAAGTTACACAAAAGGAATCTTAAAGATTAATTGCTGAGACAAATGAAAGTTTCCGGACACTAAAATGCTCAGAAAAGACTGCAAACAGATGTTCCAATAGTGAAAATCAGGTCTCTACAATCAGCACAATATTATGGGACTTGGGAATAACTGATTTTATTTTGCACATTATGGCATTTTTTATTGTCTTCAAGCACAAATGAGATGTAGTTGCTGAAATCACACAAGTCCTTTTCAGCAAATCTTCCAAAGTCTTGTACTGTAGAATGCAATAGAGTGAGCCATAAATCACCTCAATATAAAATTGTTACCATCACAAACAAGTGAAATAAGATGTTTTGTTATCAGATCTCACTTGGATCTTTAAGAGTTAATAGAGTGCAAAAAAATGATTATATCTTGACTTATAAAATGTTTTTTTTGTTTACTTTGTCAATTTCGAAAAATGCCCATGGTTTGCGGACAACCTCGATCGAACTGCTAAGAGACCTATGGGGGTTTTGTTCTCGAAAATCTCCTCTAAGTTGATCATCAAAGTTGCAAGCTCAAAACTATCAGGAAGAAAGCATGCACATTGCAAGAAGGCTCTATGATTTATAGCCATATTTAGAAAGACTTCTTCAGTCTTAACGATGGGTGAGGTCTCTGATACCAAGCTTTGATTTTAGCCTCGATCGCTCCATTCCTCTTTTGCGGAGTCTTAAATCTTCTCTAACATCAGGCAACGATTTTAAAGGATTATCTACTCGGCTGAGGTGTTTGCCTTAATGACACTTCTGTTTTTTTTTTCTCTTTTCTTCCTTTCATTACTAAAATCCAATATACGAGACCTGCGCTTTGTCAATATGATGCACATACAGTGTACAGTAGCAAAACTTTACAGATCTTTCTGTGTTTAATGTTGAACACGGACAAAAAAATCCATGACAGTATTACAGTATAGTTTAGACTTTTCTATACCCCCTCATAACATTGTGGAACTAAAGAAAACAAACAGGGAGTGCTACATGTCCCAGAAATCCAAGGAGAGTTCTAATATCTATAATAAATTACAGGAGGGGATACATTATTACTTATACACACATCTCACTTTTTATGAAGTATTTATATAAAGGTAGCAAACTATTAAGAATACAATGTTAATATACATCACCTGTGTCACTCACCGGACTGTGAGTGCCATTTCCCGTGTGTTCAGGAACCGTGGCCGTCCGCCATCCTGAGGGTCTGCGCATGTGCAGCCCTTATCAAACCTTCAGTACCTGTTGCTTTTAATTGATTGGATGATCAGGCAACCCTCCCTATTTAAACCACCTGTGATCATTACCTGGTTGCCTGATCTTGGAGTCTCATTCCCCATGAGCCTCTGAAGGTGTTCCTGTGTTCCTCGTGTATTCAGCTCCTGCTGATTCCTGTTTACTGCTATTGTGGTTTCCAGACCACTTCAACTCTCCTGTGTTCATCGTGCCTGCACTCAGCTGATTCCTATCTGCTGCCTCCGTTACTACTACAGAGTTCCTGATCGCCTCAACTCTCCTGTGTTTATTGTGTCAGCTCTCCGCTGCCTCCGTTACTACTACAGGGTTCCAGACCGCCTCAACTCTCCCGTGTTCATCATGTTTCCAGTTTCACTTACTACTGCTTCCTGAGTATTGCTTAGTTGATTCTGGATTACCTGCCATGCGCTGCACCAACCTGATTACCGCTTCCACCCTCCAGTGGTCTCTCCTGCTGCCGGCCTTCAGCCGTTCAGGTATCCCTGCACGTCTCTCTCTGACAGCCTGCTCTCCTGAACCGCGGTATGCATACTTTCCATTGACTTTGCTTTTGTATTGCATATCCATCTGGACTGAGTTGTGTTCTCCTCCGGAGCCTCCTATCCACTGAAGCTATTGTTACCATTGACTTTGTTTCCTAATGCCTGGATAGCTATTGTGACTTTGTATACTTCAAGCAGTGCTTGTCAGTTATCGTTGTATTGTGGATATCATCGTGGGATCAAGTTCTGTGTGCCCCGTGTATACTCTGCTTTACAATTATCTCCTCGTGCCCCTCCTCACATATATATAACAGTGGTACAACTTGCTGACGCAGACCACTGACTCCTGTTCCCTGTGACACCAGTTTCTAGTATCCTCTCACATAAGCAGTGGTACAACTTGCTATACGCAGACCACTGACTCTCCTCACGTTTCCTTGTCCATCTGGTTCCTCGTGTACATTCATCTACTCATTACCAGTTGCTGCTAGTCATAGACTTTCTTCGAGCATTCTCTCACCATCTGCTGTTTCTCCTGTTCCGTTGTCACCCTGCTACCAGAGAACCATAGTACCAGCTATATTACTCTGGTAAGTCCATCATCTGGTGATATCCTGGGCCAAGACTCCTAGTGCCCGTGACAGCTAACTAGGCAATTAAAGAGGATAAAGACACCAAGATTCCTAAATGACACACTGCAGTTTGATTAAAAACAAAAGAAAATAGCTTGCTAGATGAGATTAAGCTTTGCCTTTTTAATTTCCATTCAAAATAAACACTAGAAACAGACGTTATTTACAATATACTAGGTTGTTAAGACCTGTAAACAATTATTCCTTTAATCATATTATTTTCTGAACAATTTTCTTGATCAACTTTATATCTAGATTCCTGGTGAATATGTATTTATGGAGTTGTGCATATAGTCAATGCCAAGGTTTCTAATGGACTGTCATTATTATTTTAAAACGCGCCTATTGCCTAGAACACAGTACAGGTAGCCATTTTGTTGGCTGGATCAAACTGGAACTAGAGATATCACTGAGGCACTTTGTGAGGTAGATACATCATATTTCACTGATTTAATTACTTCCTGGTTTCTTGACAGGCTTGATTCTCAGGAACATTGGTATAGGGGTATGTTTTAACAAGGACAATAAAACTGGTGAACAACTGAAAATGTCATAATTTACCAACAAACTCTGTAATATCTGTGGTATCATTCCTCAGGAGAGGTGATCAGGCAGTGCGGAACTTGATCTCAAGTTTGATCTATAATTATGCAGTTATATACTTATCGAGAAATTGTTATCCACAAAGTTCCAATTTAAAGAAAGTAAAGAAAAAACAAGTATAATTATTGCTGAATTTAGGTAATTTTTTCATACATGCAGAGTTTCTTCTTCAAGTCATATAGAAGCTAATTACTAGTCATATAAAACGGCTAATATGTGTTTGTTAATTACTTTTTGGTATTAGCTTGGTGTGGCTCAGATGAACTCTGTGCAGCCATGGGTTAAAATCAAGGAGGGGAAGACTAAATTACTTTATCTCTTTGATTTGGTTTCTAAACTCTTCTGCTCTACCAATTAAGTACTTATGGATAGAGAGTACCAATGAGTACCCAATAGCAACTATGGCACGGGTCATAAAAGCTCAAATACTTGAAATCTCTCTCTAAGGTTACATCAGTATCAATAATATGCCAAAACCAGTCCCTCACATTCTTGATGAGTCTGTGAGATCTCAGGACATCATTACCAGTTGCTGCTAGTCATAGACTTTCCTTGAGCATTCTCTCACCATCTGCTGTTTCTCCTGTTCCGTTGTCACCCTGCTACCAGAGGACCATAGTACCAGCTATATTACTCTGGTAAGTCCATCATCTGGTGATATCCTGGGCAAAGACTCCTAGTGCCCGTGACAACCTGCTATATATTTTTCATATTTCCTGCATAGGCTTGGAACAGTGTTAAACTTTATTATCGGTTATTTGTATAGAGCCAATAATATTACGCAGAGCTGTATTATTGTTTGAGGTTTATTGTAGCTTAGGGATGGTGAGAAGATGTGAGAGCATTGGGTATAACCAGGCACCTTGGTCTTGGTGTGGGTTTTTAAAACGCTGTGTAAATTTACCTGTGTTATCCCTTGTCTTAAGCTGCACCCATCACAGAAAGTTCACCTCTCAAGACCAGAGCTGCAGTGAGAACTTTGTTGCAGCTACATAAGCCAAATCAGATCGCCCAAATAGACTTTCACTCAGCCTTCAAATCATTAGAAGCTCTCTGAAAACCCATCTTTTTTTTTTTTTTTTTTGTTATGCACCCTCACAACTGTCCCAATCTCCACTCTGAGCCACACTCGCTCCTCTTGTTTCAGCTGTGGCCTCTCCCACTTAGAATGTAAGATCTCTAATGAGCAGGGTCCTTCATATTCTTTATTTTATGTCTGCGTTTATTCTGTCTGCCTTGTATGTCCCTGTTTCATGTATATCCAGTTTTTCTACTGTATTGTGCTGTGGAGCACTGTGGCGCCTTACAAATATACGATGATAATAATAATAATCTCCTTGGTTATTTTTTTTCTTATTGAGCTAAATCCGTAGATGAAGGAAGGGGACTGGGGCAACTTTTTGAATGCAACTTTGTCCAGCAATTCAAATCCGACATTTAATATCCATTGACTTTAATAGAAATGTACCTTGTTAAAGCTAATATAATAATAATAATAATTAATAATAATAATGGTTAGGTATTACTGCATGCACCTTACAGAGTAGAGGCTCTTCGGGATGTAATGCTACTTTGTTGGAGGATGTGGTCGTCTCTCATACATTTAGACTCATACTTCTTAACCCATGATACCCATGATCTGAACCTGTGGGATCGGGTCAGAAGCAGTAGTCATGGGCCTATTGATTAAATTAGCATTACAGAGCACCAGGGCTATACGCTACACTGTTGCCCTGTTGACTGACAAGCTCAGAAAGTCTTTACTGATGCTTAAAAACGTCTCCCTTCTGAACCAGCTCCAGCATGCATCCAGGCTGGTCTATGTGAGCCCCACAAAGTCTTCTCTGCTACAGGTAGTTAGGCCATCCTTTGGCATAAGCAACTTTATAAAAACATAGAATTTGACGGCAGATAAGATCCACTTGGCCCTTCGAATCTGCCCATTTTTTATTAACCTATGGTAACCTCACACACTATTTGGTCCTTTATTCTTTGTAAGGATATCCGTATGTCTATCCCAAGCATGTTTAAATTGCTCTACGGTATTAGTCTCTACCGACTCTGATGTAGGCTATTCCACTTATCCTCTACCCTTTCTGTGAAGTAGTTTTTCCTCAACTTTCCTCTGAACCTACGTCCCCCCAGTGTCAGTGCATGTCCTCGTGTTCTAATACTTCTCTTCCTTTGAAGAATGTTTCCCTCCTGTACCTTGTTACCCTTGATATATATGAAAGTTTCTATCATGTCCCCCCGTTACCTTCTCTGATCCAAACTATATATATATTAAGATCTTTTAGTCTTTCCGGGTAAATTTTGGGCTGTAGGCCATGCACCATTTTAGTTGCCCTTCTTTGTACAGTCTGTAATGTATTTATATCCTTCTGGAGATATGGCCTCCAGAACTTAACACAGTATTATAGATGAGGCCGTACCAATGACCTATACAGTGGTGGTATTATTACTTCTTTCTTTCTGCTACTGATTCCTCTCCCTATACAACCAAGCATCTGATTTACCTTCCTCGTTGCTTTGTTACATTGCTTACCTGCCTTTAAGTCACCTGAAATAGTGACTCCTAGATCCCTTTCCTCCTCAGTAGTTTCCATTACAGTACCATTAATAATATATTTAGCCTTTGGGTTTTTGAGACCCAAGTGCATGATTTTGCATTTTTTTGGCATTAAACTGTAGTTTCCACTCTCTTGACCAATCCTCTAGTCTACCTAGATCATCAATCATTTGTTTTACCCCTCCTGGTGTGTCTACCCTGTTTCATATCTTTGTGTCACCTGCAAAAAGGCATACTTTCCCTTCTATACCATTTGCAATGTCTCCAATAAAGATATTAAAAAGCACTGGTCCAAGTACAGATTCTTGGGGTACTCCACTGGTAACCTTTCCCTCCTGTGAATGTACTCCATTTACTATAACTCTCTGTTTTCTCTCCTGCAACGAAGATCCTATCCATTTAACCATCGTAGAATCCAATCCCAAGCTTTCAAGTTTATTTAAAAGTCTGCGATGTGGAACAGTGTCAAAAAGCCTTACTAAAATCCAGATTAGCTACACCTCTGTGATCTATTTCTTTAGTCGCCCAGTCAGAAAAATCAATAAGATTTGTTTGACATGATCTCTCCCCAGTAAATCCATGCTCTTTGGGATCCTGTAGGTTACTGGTTTTGAGATATCCTACAACTCTTTCTTGTAAGATTGTTTCCATCAATTTCCCTACTACTGATGTAAGGCTCACTGGTCTGTAGTTGCCTCTTCCTTGCTTCCACTTTTGTGCAGTTGGACTACATTTCCTCTTTTCCAGTCCTCTGTCTACAGCATATCTATCTGAGAGTAAATATTTTTGTGTTTTGTATCTGTGCTGTGCACGCTGGGAGCAACGTGATACAACCAAGTTTATTACCAACAGTATTGTTGTCAGGTTTCCTAATGGTAGATTGTGGTTACGTCGGTGTTGACCGCTGTCTCGTCCAGACTTTGTTTGTAATTGCTGTTTGATACTGTTTATAGTTGATGTCTGTATGGAGCTATCCAGGACAACCATACAGGAGCCTATATAGAGAAAAGGAAGAAAGCACTTAGTACTTTTTACCATGTCCTTACATGTTTCGAGGATACCCATATCCCTTCATCAGCTGTTCACGGTGCTGTTGGTGATTTTGACCTACACTTCTTCAGCTGCTTGACTGCCATCTCCACAAATACAGTTATATGCAAAAGTTTGGGCACCTCTGGTCAAATTGAATTTTTAACTGAATTTCTAAGTGAAATAAGTTAACACATATCTGGAGGGTACACCCTTAAACATTAGGGGTCTGATTCATGTTCAGACATAACCTGCACGCAACTTGCTTTAAAAAAACCAGCACAGAACTTGAGCTTAGATCTGACTGTATTCAAAGCCAATCGAGTTTCAAGAAAAGTTTTAATTTCAATCTGGGTGTCCGTATGATCTGGCTAAATGTTGCGTGCCATATGTAGACAGACTGAACATGATACACACATGTATGTGTGCAATATAAAGTCGCATCAGAACGTGTGTAAAAAGAAAAATATTTTATACAATAAATTGACCGCTCATAATACTAGAACCATTACAACTGTAATTTTTTATCTAGTGGTACACATATATGTAGTTCTTAATACAAAGACGATGCCGTGACAGTCATCACTATTAGTCGTAGCTTACATCTGTGTCATTTGCATTCAGAAATGAAATACATACAATTGCGTTCATTTGCTTACGGTTCGTTGCTGAGCAGACACAAAGCTTTTTCACGTAAGAAATGGCACTCAATGTTTGAACATGAATCAGGCCCTATATATTTATGTATGATTTGTGCAACATTACCGTTTGTTTTCAAACTGTTTAATTAATAAAATAATCAACATATTGAATGTGACATATATGCAAAAGCTTTTAATGCCTCAAAATTGTATTGAATTCTTAGGCCTTAAATTAAACCAGATGAGGGCAATTTAAATTTCAGTTGATGACACCTCTAATCGTTCATCATTCTTTCTGTAGATAAATTGCTGAATGTTTGCTAGCCAACATGGCAACAGTGTGGTGTATAGCCCTGGTGCTCTGTAATGCTAATTTAATCAATAGGCCCATGATCACTGGGATTGGGCCATGGGTATCTTTGGTCAAGAAGTATGAGTCTGAGAGATGACCACATCCTTCAATAAGGTAGCCTTACATTTCCAAGAGCCGCTTCTCTGTAAGTTGCATGCAGAATTACCTAATTATTATTATTATTATTTTTATTATTAGTTTAATAAGGTGCATTTCAATCAAAGTCAATGGATATTAAGTATCTGATTTGAATTGCTGGACAAAATTCAGTCTCAAATCAGGACTGTCCCATTAAATCAGAACAGTTGACAGATATGCAAATGAATCACAAGTTAAAAAAAAACCAACTGGTCATTTATGTTTTCATTAAATGGGTTGGGGGAGTGGTACAGAGTAATATGCTGATAATTAGAATCTTAAGTATAAATACACAAGTGGATCTTCTTCATAGTCTCAATTTTCTGTATTCAAAAGGCCAAGAACTTTCCATTGATCCAGATTGTCGTGTGTGTGGTAATGCCGAGCTATGAGGCAGCGGTGATCTGGTAGAAGAATAAGGAGGTTGTTGCTTTATGGAAATATTTGCACTGAGCTATATATTCATTACAACATCTCCAGTAACTGTAATCAGGGCCTTTAAGGGTACACCTCTTTGGAGATATTTCTCCTGACATATACCAGGGGGATTAGTCATTTATGG